>NW_027248350.1:2568273-3168273 GCF_041260155.1 Ptychodera flava
TGATTGTTGTTTATCGTCCACCACCTTCAAGGAAAAATTGTTCAACATCCGGAGTATTTTTCAGTGAATTCACATCGTTGTTGGAATGCGGTGTCGTTTCGCCTGGAAAATTGCTCATTCTTGGTGATTTCAACTTTCATATGGAAGATGATACTGACCGCGATGTCATCAAGTTCAAAGAACTTTTAGTATCATTCGACCTCGTCCAACATGTAAGTGGCCCGACTCATGAGAAAGGTCACACACTAGATCTCGTAATATCGCAGTCATCACAAAATCTCGTCAAGGACTTGGAATCGCACTGTCTCCTGCCATCTGATCACAGTTCCATCCACTTTGTGTCTAATTTGACCAGGCCTCGCACCATGAAGATCAAAGCAGTTAGTCGGAAGATATCTAGTATTGACTTCAATCAAGTGATGTCATGTATGGATGACAATCCTTTCTCTTTATTGAAAGGCGCATCTGTGGATATGCTGGTCCAAATTACAATATCACTTTGTCCAGGGTATTTAACACTCTCGCCCCAGCAACAACGAAAGTTATCAATGACAAGCCGCGTGCACCTTGGTTTTGTGATGCAATACGTGATCATCGAAAGGAAGTCAGAAAATTAGAACGTTCCTGGAAGGCAAATCCCCTAGAGATTAATAAACAAATCTTCCACGCGAAACGCTCTGCCCACAATCGTATCGTCAACAACGCCAGATCCGCCTACTATCGTTCAAAGATAGAAAAATCTGATCAACGAAGGTTATTCTCTGTTATCGATGATATCATTGGTGAGAAATCATCATCTGCCCTGATTCTGCCACACCATTGTGACCCCAAGGTTCTGGCTGAAAAGTTTTCGGACTTTTTCTGTGAAAAAGTGATGGTGCTCAGAGAGCGATTGGATTCTACGACCGAGTACAAGTGTTTAATGACTGTGGTCCACCACTTGATAATTTCATGTGTGTTTCAGAGCAATATGTTTCTAAGTTAATCACATCAATGAATTCCAAATCTTGTAAACTTGACCCAATCCCGACTTCCTTGCTGAAAATATGCCTTCCATTGGTATCATCACGTATTACTGACATAGTAAATGAGTCGTTTAATTCTGGTGTTTTTCCACAGTGTCTTAAACATGCCATAGTTAGACCTTTGTTGAAGAAGTTTGGATTGGATCAAGATCAATTGAAAAACTATCGCCCTGTATCAAATACTCCATTCATTGGCAAAGTCATTGAAAAAATCATAGTAGATCAATTACACCATCATTTAGCATCGTCTCAGCTGTATTGTAAATTTCAATCTGCTTACCGCAAATTCCACAGCACAGAAACGGCTTTGGTAAAGTACAAAATGACGTCATGCTTTCTATTGATAGTCATTCAGAAGTGATTCTCGTTCTTTTAGATTTGAGTGCTGCATTTGATACCATTGACCATGACATTCTTTTAAAAAGGCTAGAGACTCGTTTTGGCATTAAGGGACAAGCACTGGATTGGTTTGCATCATACCTAAAAGGAAGGACTCAGAGTGTAATGGTGAATGATATCGCTTCTGAACCACGTGAACTTTTATATGGAGTCCCACAAGGCAGTGTCTTAGGGCCATTATTATTTACACTTTATTGTGCCCCCCTTGAGAACATACTGGAAAAACACTCGATAAGATTCATGCTGTATGCTGATGACACACAAGTTATTTAACCTGTAAGCGGGCTGATCATTCAAAATTACAGATTGAAACCTGTGTGGACGAGATCCGTGAATGGATGGCCGTTAATAAGCTTGTTTTAAATGATAATAAGACAGAATTGATTCACTTTCATTCGAAATTCAGACCTCATACACCTCTACCTGGACTACGTGTCGGAACAGATCTAATTACACCTTCATCCGTTGTCAGAGACCTTGGGTTTTATTTTGACAGTGTTGTTTTAGCTCATAATCAAATTATGCAAGTTTGTAAGTCAGCCTCGTTTGTTTTAAATCGCATAGGTCGTATCCGTAACGTCTTGGATAGCAAAACTACTGAAAGATTAATCCACGCCTTCATAACATCACGCCTAGACTACTGTAATAGCATGTACATTCATCTACCTGATTATCTCATTAACCGGTTACAACACATACAGAACTCAGCTGCTCGCTTGGTTACTCGTACTAGAAAACACGAACACATCAGACCTGTTCTTCAAGAGTTACACTGGCTTCCTGTTATCCATCGAATTGATTTCAAAGTTCTTATGCTTACATACAAATGTCTCCATGGCCAAGCTCCAACTTATTTGTCAGATCTTCTCATTGTTATTAAACCTAGTAGATTAACACGTTCTGCGAATGCTACAAAACTTGTGGAACCTCGCTATAATCAGGAGCATTATGGAAAGCGCGCTTTTTCGGTAGCTGCTCCCAGGCTGTGGAATTCCCTTGATGTTTCTATTCGAAACGCACCTTCCCTGTATTCTTTTAAAACACAACTTAAAACCCATCTCTTTAGGAAGGCTTACGGGATGCAATAATTATATTTCTCACAGTGAGTTTTTTTATCTAACTCCATTAGTGTTTTCCAATGGTGTTTTTAAAGTTGAATCTTTTAGCGTGTACAATTTTGATATTTTACCAGATTGCCTAGTTTTACATTAGCTCGAGTGTGTGTGTGTGCGTGTGTGTACGTGTATGTTTATGTATGCTTGTTTGTAATGTTACTTATTATTTTTATGACAACTTTAATGTACTTTCTTTTTTATCTATAAGTGTTGTAAAGCGCATTGAGATTTTATACTATTATGTAATGCGCTATAGAAGAAATAAATATTATTATTATTATTATTATTATTATTATGTATGTATAGACACATATCCTTTATCGTATGTTTGAAATATGCACGAATTGTATACAATTATTTACATTTTATTTATTTTATTATACAAATTATTATAGCATTTATATACATGAATCTAAGTTATCGTTCTGTGTTTGCTTAAAATATCAGCAGTTCTGAACTTGAATAAATCAACCTAACTATTGTGATAAATTGTATATTGGGTGAAGTTCAAAGCATAATTTTGACATAACAGTTTTGCAACACCGTACTAACGTAGGCTACCATGTGCAGGTATCAGTTATCCCCAGTCCCTAACTGGTTGAAGAGAATTTATTATAGGACACGTTGCCATTACTAAGAATGTTCCTGAAGGACAGATTCATATTTCCTCCTTTCATGACAAACAGTGATCATGATTTCTCGTTTGGTTGCAGATGGTGATCCAGTGACTTCAGGACAGCAAAGGACCAATTCACCCTTAACACCTTTCTCTACCTACTTTACTATGGCTTTCTTGCAGCCCTCTATTCTGTAAGAATTTGAAATTAAAATTTGGTCGGAAACATTTTTCTCATTAGTCATACAGCAGAGAAATTCTGTATGTAGCTTTATGAAATGCAATTAATTTTCAATAAATTAGCATAGCATTTGCGTATTTAAATATCGAGAAGTTTTACATCATTGTCTGCTAAATTTCCTCTTGAACTGTTTGTCTCGCTAATTTAATTTAGTTCATGCATATGCAACGACGAAATATGGCAGTTCCTTTTCATTTTCAACACTTTCTATACAACAAGCTACTGTAAATCTTTAGACTGAAAGACTCGTCATAATTAGGTGATCTACCGGAACCATCACTATTTATAGTTGAACGTATACTTTTGAATATCTGTCTTATCTGTCTGCGAAAAAACCTCTTGCACTAAGGGACGGACCAATAAATCTTGGAGGGTTTTCAAAAAAATCAAACTAAAAAGTGTGTGAAAAGAATCTTCAGACTAGTTCGCAAAATAAAATAAAAAAATCAGAACGCAAATGTGTAAAAAGTCTGCAAAATTCGTATAAAATTTTGAATTTGTAGAAATTTTACCAGCGGGAAGCGGCTATCTGTATGAAGTTGCGGTAATCTCATCTTTTTATGAATTTTATATCTCTGATAACTTGCAAATTGTAAAATTATAAAGTCAGTTTCCAATTCGTTTCCTATGTACATAATTTAGAATGTAGCAGGTAAACAACTGAAACTATAGCATGGTTGTCAGGACGGAAAGTTATATTTTGCTTTTTAAGATCTCAGTGTACAGATACAGGCCAATTAAACAGTTTATTCACTTTTCACAGTATTTTCTTGCAACAATGAAGGCAAAATGGGTGAACAAGTGTTAGAAATATGCCAATAATGATGAAACAACAAATCACAAGGCATTTTCAGTTCGCAACAAACTTTTTTATCATTTAAGATTACAATATGTAACATGCCATCTATCCAGCGAAACACGACACAAAAACACGTGAAAGGGTTGAACTTCAGGTTTGTGTATAGCAAATACTGAATGAATCTGCAAGACTAATCAACCGTTATCTTTGTGTGCAGCAAACACTGAACGACAATTTTCTGAAATAGTAATCAAAACATTCGGTGTCAGTTTTGACAAAGCAAATTACCTGAAGACCTCCTAAAAATAGAAAATTGCATAAACACTATATCTACACTACCACATGAAGACACCTTTGACCTCAAGAACTCGAACGATTAGTTTCGTCGGACTAATTTAAGCTTATAGAGATGATCGCATGGAGTTAACTGATGCGGGGTCCTTGTACTATACAGGTATAACGACGGCAACATGTAACTCTTTATCGTAATTTTGTGAACAGATCAAGCACATCCTTGTGTGAAAGTGAAAATTTCTCAGTTTAAAACAATCAATTATATCAAAATTTGTCCATATTAAGCTTACTGATATTACGAGTCACTTGGAGTGGTGTAACCGTGATCAAATCAGTTGTGTTCATAATTACAACCCAGCCAAAACCAACTCGCCCGATACAAACTCGCCTTATACCAATTTGTAATTTTTACGAGCGAATCATCCTGACAAATCATCGACTCCATAAGCTTATAACGTCTGACCACAGTCTCCATGTGGTCTGTTAGACACCATATTAACGCGATATTTACGACTGCTGGCAGTACGCTCCGTGGTCAGTGGATAACAATTGTTCTGTGTGTATCATTTGATAAAGTTGTTTTATTATGGAGACAATGCTTTAAAATTGTAGATGTGATGTTTGGTTGGACTTGATGGGACAAAGCATGGTAAGATGTTCTGTCATTTGCTGCTTTCTGATTTCCAATACTGTACGTACGCATTGCGAAACTTATTAGGCCTATATGTTAGCAGTTTTCTTCTACCTAATCACTTTCATGGTAATACTATAGTGGCAGTAACACTGAGGATATGAGGCTGAAGATTGTGAGGACATGTTGCAGTAGTTTGTTGGTGTTGAACTGTTGTATAACAAAAACCAAACAGACATGAAACTGGCTGTAATTTGGTCTATGAGTTTAGTCCTCAGGTACTTTATGTATTTTCATTACCAGAGTAGAAATTTCCACTGAGCCTCAGTAAAATTTGCACTCAGATATCACAAGAGGCAAAGGAGGCAAAGGTCTTGGTAAAGGAGGCGCCAAGCGTCATTGTAAAGTTCTTCGTGACAACATCCAGGGAATCTATCCGTCGTCTGGCCCGTCGTGGTGGTGTCAAGCGTATCTCTGGTCTCATCTACGAAGAAACCCGTGGTGTGCTCAAGGTGTTCTTGGAGAACGTCATCCGTGATGCCGTCACCTACACCGAGCACGCCAAGAGAAAGACCGTCACCGGCCATGGATGCAATCAAATTACATTGTGTTAATTTTCTTCTGTGTGTTTTTCAGCCGCTTAGACCATTATGCTTAGACGCGTACCTTTTACAGTGGACGCAAAACAAAGAATTTAATTACTTTGGCATAACAATACTATCAGTAATCACTTAGCCATATGTATGTTTGGGCTATGGTGCACAATCTCTGTTTATTTATATGGATGTAGGACTAACAAATCAAAAAGTCCTCCACGGTCCCTCCTAGCTCTGAACACACTTCGTCAAACTTAATTTTAAATAAATTTTATATCTGACTGTTTACTTAGAAAACAAAAGATTAGCACATCATGACACATTTGGATAATTTTTGTTTCAAAAATTTACATTTGTAAAAAAATTATTCATAAATCTGATTGTGATCACCCCCGCGCACGATCTAATGGTCCGTCCCCTAATCTCCCCTCGACTTCTATCAACCACGGGTTTCCCCTCCCCCTCCGTATTTTCCGGTACCCAATATCGAAAATCTTCTCCCCGCCCACTGAAAATAATGAAATTTCTTCCTCGCCCACAGGAAATATCGATTTTTTCTCCCCGTCTCGACGTCAAGTGATTATTTTTAAAAAAACTGCACACGGACACCTTTTTGCACGGATAGCTCAATTATCGGCACCTGATTAGAGAAATACAGTCACATGTGGTCTATTGCTGCGAATCCGTAGCCTCTGCCACTCGGGTAGCTTGGTCATTGGAGTGGACTCCCAGCAGTCAAGGAGTGGCAGGGCTCGTTTTCGCAGCAACTGTGGTCTATTCCGCGCTGCGTCTATATATATGCGCCCCATAGACGTGTGTACATATGCCTGAGAAGGCATATGTACACACGTCTATGGGGCGCATGTATTGACGCAGCGCGGAATACTGTATAAATAGTGCATGCAGCGGCCTTCGCCCCGGTGTGAGGGACTGTCTTGTGCGTTCACAAGTAAGGGAAAGACGGAAAGTAATGGAAAAAACTTTTACCTCTATGATCAAATCTCAGAATCGAAAAAAAAAAAGCGTTTCCTCTTTCCTGTGCCGTGTTCCTAACCACAAGCAATCGAACAAAATAAAGGCAATCTCCACATGACAAACAACAGACAGACCCGGGAGACAGGCGCGTTGGCGGTGGACTCGTGGAGCAGAGACAATGATTGTTTCTGAGGGAAGACCAGCAGAAGCTAGGTTCAATTTCAGGATCGTCCACTGAATTAATATATGCATTATAAGCCAATCAACGGTCACAATACTAATGAATAATTCATTACATTCTGTCCAATAACAATCATGCATGGGAATCTGACATTGCTACTACGTTCGCAACGACGGTATATAAATACGGACACTCACTATCCTATGATATAGCTCTCTCAAACTTCTAATTTGTAGAGAATCACTAACAATGTCTGGACGTGGCAAAGGTGGTAAAGGTCTTGGTAAAGGAGGCGCCAAGCGTCATCGTAAAGTACTTCGTGACAACATCCAGGGTATCACAAAGCCAGCAATCCGTCGTCTGGCCCGTCGTGGTGGTGTCAAGCGTATCTCTGGTCTCATCTACGAAGAAACCCGTGGTGTACTCAAGGTCTTCTTGGAGAACGTCATCCGTGATGCCGTCACCTACACCGAGCACGCCAAGAGAAAGACCGTCACCGCCATGGATGTCGTCTACGCTCTGAAACGCCAGGGCCGTACTCTGTACGGTTTTGGTGGTTAGACTAACCAATAAAACTTTACAAAAACCGTAACCACACAACGGCCCTTTTTAGGGCCACACATCCTCCAAAAAGAGAACTACCGTTATCTCTTGTGTGCAATCTACAAGTTAGTCCTCGCATGCCAGACTCGAAACCTGCGTGCGGCGCGAGCGCCAAGCCGCGAGCAGCGAGTATCCGCAGGTTTCTAGGTCTGGCTAGAACCGACGTGCTATATATACTGTCCAATAGAATGCTTCGAAAATCGGCTGGATGAAAGAGTATATCTGTTGTTTATTCATGAATGTAGGTGGAGCGTCTAAAAATAGCCTTTTGAATTTGACTGAATGATCGTGTCATTCATCCAGAAATGTTTCATTCGAAGTAAACTGCTGTACGTTGACCTCAGACAGTACGGCTTCATGAAATCACGGTTACGCTATCCCCAGTGACCATGATGAAAAAAATCTGCAAAAATGATCTGTGCCGTTGAAGAAAGTGGTGATGGACAGTCTGAAACCGAAGCAGGAGGTAGCCATGCCAGATTATCTGGAAGGAGACGACGTTTCCGTGAATTTGCCGACAAAATATGGCCAATCTCTAATTTTAAGATTGCTCCGGCCTTGCTTCAATGCTTGCGATTGCATTTTGTTGATCGTCGACATCCTCTATGGAGTTTGCTTTTTCATTTGCTCCGTTCAAAACGAAGCTCAGATTTTGGCCCCATTCAACTGCCGATGAGCTGGTGGTAAATGGCCTAACAAATAAATTCTCGCCGTAGATTTTTGCTTGAGCGTTTTTTTCGGCACAGATATGTGAAACGTGGTGGACAAGTACAGTGAAAATGCGTTATGCCGTCTGTACGCGGTGGTCCAAAGTTATACTTATTAGCATAGGAAAGACAGCCCACTTTTGACGTCATCACATTCCTGAGCAGTTGGTTCTTGCCAGACCTCGTAACCTGCGGTTACTCGCTGCTCGCGGCTTCGCCGCTCGCGTCGCATGCAGGTTCGAGTCTGGCATGCGAGACTATCTACAAGTATGATAGTATGCATTACTTTTTGAGTCCGTGTGTGTACTTTGGGGGTGAGGTGTACGACAGTGTTGCCAATCTCAGCAAATAAATGTAGTGAAATTGGAAATTTTATAAGTGCGCGAAGCGCACGAAATGAAATTGTAATTTTATGAATAAACTGAAGTAAGGTATAATTATGTATTCTCCATGACTTCGCTTTAGCGCCCTCTATTGACCAAGCCCTTCAAAGTCAGAAATTTACCCATGATCCTCCTCTCCAATATTGGCGGAGAGGATGTCAAGGGAGACAAAATTTGCACACCACACCATCATAAACATTTCAACAATTTATTTCTAACGATATGAAAACTGCTAGATAAACAGTCAAATCCATGGTAACACCAACTGTCCAAATATCAACACAATATTATCACTTGCAATCTGTGTCCTATCCCTATGCAGCTTGTTCACTTATCCATGCATGATCAGACACTGCAAGAGAAAAAGAAGAGTTCTATAAGTCATATATAGGGATGGGAGGGAGGGAGCCATAATTATACCTTACTTCAGTTTATTCATAAAATTACAATTTCATTTCGTGCGCTTCGCGCACTTATAAATTTCCATTTTATCTCATAAACCTCCGTAAGGTATAATTATGTATGTTTAAAGTGTAAAGGTCTGTCATCATTGACCAATTCCTCTATATTTGTGATGACAGAACTTGCTCTTGAAATTTGCTACTTGCATTCTCTACTCTTCTGTAGTAAAACTTGTGAAATGTTGAGGATTTTGACCAATTTGCTATTTTCATGATCTCTCCTGAGGAGAGTCCTTGTGTTTTGGCCTTTGAGGTACTTGCTGACCGAACTGAGTGTCCTTTGAATTTTTGTATATCAATTCCAGATGCCTTCATCAGCTTCTGGAGCCAATGTGCAATTGTGCACGTTACAACTGGTTTGTGTGGCTTAATAAAGCTGAGAAACAATTGCTCCTTCTGAGCTTGTGTTTCTCTCCAATGTCCTGTACGAGCCAAATATTCTCTTAGGCATTTTATGACATCTAACTGTTCATCATGTTCAAAAGTATACAACACTATTTCAGCTGGTGGCTGACCTTGCCTTCGAGTTTTTGTCAGACCAGCTAGCTTAAACTGAATCTTGTCACCAGTATCAACCATGTATTTCAAGTTGATTTTATGTAGCTCAGATGACCTACTTGCGTTTGTCAAAGCTATTAGCATTACCAGTTTAAGTGTTAGTTCTTTATTTGAGAGATCTTTATTCGTTTTCTGTGCTTTGATATATCTCAACACAGTATCAACTTCCCATGTATTCTCATATTTTGGTTTTGGGGGCCGAGAATTGAAAATTCCTGACATTAGACTTTTGACCAAAGGTTGTTGTCCAACTTTGATTCCATTAATTTCTGGGTGAATTGCAGATATAGCAGAGCGGTAGCCATTTATGGTACTATACTCAAGCCCTTGATAATACAAAGAACTCAGGAATTCTATTACATTTGCCACAGTGGATTGAAACGGATTAATTTCCCGTTTAGAACACCAGCAATCCCACTTTTTCCAGGCGCAGTTGTAAGCAGTTTTGGTACCAGATCGCCATGATTGCAATAGCAGTTCTGCAGCTTTGTTTGAAATGCCTGCTGTAATGGCCCTTTCCCTGAAACTTTCCATGCCGCTAAATGCAGGTGTCCCTGCTCCATCAATGGGTGTTTCTCGCCTGTGGGTGAGATAGGAGGTTGTCCATTGAGGGAAGTAATATTGGATTGTCTGTGCACATTAGCAGGAGTGTAGGGTACCAAGTCTGAGATTGCCAAGTTGGTGTGATCAGAATCATTTCTGTTTGTTCTTTCTGGATTTTTAGCAAACATCTGTCTATCAGGCAGAATGGTGGAAATGCATACGCTTTTATTGTTTTCCAACTCATTTGAAATGCGTTGTTTTGACTGCATAGGGGTCTGGTTTCCAACTCACATATTTCGGAGTTTGGGCATTGAGTCTGTCTGCAAAAAGGTCTATTTCGATTGGACCCCACACTTGAACTAATTGTGCAAACACTGCTGGATTCAGTCTCCAATTGCTGGAATCTGTGATGTGTCTGGATTGCCAATCTGCTTGCACATTCATTACTCCAGGGATGTGTTCTGCTGTGAGGATAATTTGTTTGTGGAGGCAGTAGCTCCATAAACTTTTTGTTACTTTTAAAAGGTTCTGAGATCGGGTACCCCCCAGTTTGTTTATCTGGGCTACCACTGTCATGTTGTCTGATCTTATGTGTACATGAATATCTGACCTGTCTTTGGTTAAAGCTTTCACAGCAAAGTTGGCTCCCACTAATTCTAGCACATTGATATGCATTTTCGATTCTTCCTTGCTCCACACACCGTTTAGTTTTGTATTGCCCCACACTGCTCCCCAGCCCTGTTTGGATGCATCTGTGTCTATGATCATATCTGGGCCTGGAGTGATTATTGCCCGGCCATTCCATTCTTTGAGGTGGTGGATCCACCAATTTAGTTCTATTTTGCACTGATCTGTCAGTGAGACAGTGGTCTCGTAAGTCTTTCCCTCTATCAGTGCTTTTGCTTTTGTCATTTGAAGATGGCGATAATGAAGGGGGGCAGGAAGAACTGCGAGCAGAGTTGATGTTAATTTGCCTATCAAGCTGGCTAGTTCCCGAACAGTTGTTGTCTGTAACTTTACCATTCTCTGACATTGTGTGTGTATGTCCTGTAGTTTGGCTTGTGGAAGGGATAATTCCATTGTGACTGAATTGACTATGTATCCAAGGAATTCGATTATCTGGGTCGGATCTAGTACTGACTTCTTCCAGTTGATCACAAAGCCAAGATTGTGTAGAAGCCATATCAAAGTATTCCGGTCCCGAATTAGGTTCTGTTTGGATTGATTCAGAATGATTATGTCGTCCAAATATATAATTATCCTTAACCAATTCGTCGGAGGAATGCTACAACTGGCTTCAGTAGTTTTGTGAATGTTCTGGGTGCTGATCCCAGGCCAAATGGGAGGCATTTGAACTGGTATAGTCTCCCATTCCACTTGAATCGGAGAAATTTTATGTGTTCCCTGTGTATCGGGACACAAAAGTAGGCGTCCTTCAGATCTATCTTGCACATGTAATCGTTTCTTTGTATTAGATTTTTCAACATGGAAATCCCTTCCATCTTGAAATGTTGGTATGTCACAAACTGATTCAGCGCCCTCAGATTGAAAATAGGCCTTACCCCCGTCTTTCTTTGGTCGTATGAAAAGGTTGCTCAAGAACTGACCCTTCACTTCTGACACTCTCTCTATTGCATTCTTTTGCATCATTTCTTGTATCTCCTGATCTAATGCCTGTGTTTCCTTGAGTGATAGCCTTATTACATTTGGCTCTTTCTCTTGAAAGGGACTGGCATAAAAATCTATTTTGTGCCCTTGTATTGTCTCTAAAATCCACTGATCCTTGGTCAACTTCAACCAATTTTCTTGAAAAAATCTCAGCCTCCCTGCCATTGGGAGCCCCATTTGAACAATTTTGCTTAATTGGAGATGTTGAGTTGCCAAGTGAAGATTCACTTCTGTTTCTGCTACAAAATCTAACTGTTTTGTGAGGTTTCCTATGTAAGACAAGTTTAATATGACTGTACCTGGTTTTGTTGCCTGTTGGCTTGTACTGTCCTCGCCAGCCTCTTTTGTTGGTTTTGAATTTGATGTATCTGCCCCCATCACGTCCACCTCTGGATATGGATGAGGGCCCACCTCGAAAGGGCTGGAACTGATCTCGTGGTCGGCTCTGATATTCAAAGCGAGGTCGCTTGAATTGTTGGCTACCTAGAGTTTCTCCTATTTCCTGGGCCTTTCTCTTCACCTTTACATGTCTTTCAAGTTTCTTATAGAATGTATCTCCAAACAGAGATTTATTTGTGTGTTGCAACGCTGGGGCATATTTGTTTAACAGTTTCTTTGCTTTCTTCTGGCTACGAGCAATTTTAGCAACTATACCTAATCTACGCTGGTATATTGTAGCCACATTAGCCTGGCCAAGCATCAGTATCGACTGCTCAACCAACGATAACATTGTCTGCAGGTCAGTTTCCTCACCTGCTCTCCCACAACGAATGTCCTCAAGTTCAGACCATAGCTTACCAAGTGGTCCCATGACATTAAGGACTCTTTGTTGAACACGTTTCAAGCCTGTGTCTATATTGACACATATCTTACTACTGCGTTTATCGATCATTTCTTCCATGTAAGGGTCAAGCTTAGCAGCCTTTAATATGCTAATATTAGGCACAGGACTGTCCTCCAACACCTTGTCTTCAAGAGTACTATCTGACAAAAATTGTCTGAAGTGTCGTTTTACATAGCTAATCATATCAGCATCCAGCTTACATTTTGGTTTTGAGGAAGTTGGGTCAAACCTAGTGTAAGAATCACAGTCCACATCATTAGTTGGCTGTCGCTTTTTTGAGGCACTTTTCTTGTGCTTCCCTTTGTCTGTTGAATCATCACTCTTTCTATTTGCACTGCTTTTTGAGACATCACTATCAGTGTCGCTCGAAGTGGAGGTGTTACTATCAGTGCTAACTGTAGTACTGCTATCACTACTACCTGAGCCTGTAGTGTCACTATCACTCTCTTCATCAGTGCTAGTATGTCTATCAAACTTGCCTCTGTATGGCTTTTTTCTGCCCTTACGCTTTTGGCCTGATTTCCGAGGAGCTTTCTTAGGTATTCTATACCCGTCTAAGCCTGTCTTAGGTACAGCTTCGCTGTCGTCTGCTCTATGGCTGGATTGTCCGCCATCTTGCTTTTCGTGGTCTGCTGCCACTACTGAAACACAATCATTGACATTTTCTGCCATGATCTTTAGGAAATTTCAGAAATTGTGTTACAGGAATAGTGCTATACACTTTCCCTCACAAGTTCTTGGTGTGATTTTATCCAGATATTTCGGATGGCTGTGATACAGCTTGGATTACGACAGCAAATTTTTCTCTGACATCAATATGGCGAAGCCAATATTGGAGAGGAGGATCATGGGTAAATTTCTGACTTTGAAGGGCTTGGTCAATAGAGGGCGCTAAAGCGAAGTCATGGAGAATACATAATTATACCTTACGGAGGTTTATGAGATAAATTGCATTTTTTTTGGTCAGGTACGGTACGATACCTCGAAACGAAAATCCAATGGGAACTGGGAATAGGATAAGTATGGTCAAAGGTCAAATTCAATTGAATTTATTTAAAATAAATTTGAAAACGTCTCAAAGAAAAAATGCTCCGCTTTATCGTCAGGGTTTGGGCCGGCTGATCGCTACATCTCACGTGGACCAGACAAGCTGGCCAACATACAATAGATCAGGACATGCATGACATGTCGACACTGCGTCTCGCTCGTGGACCAACCGGCCAATAATAGATCGGGAAGACTAGTTCAAGGCGGGTTACGCAGTCAAGGCGGCGGGTGATAGGGGCATGTTGCCTGTCAGTAAAGGTCTGTAAACGGGTTGCCAGTTTCAGACCACATAACTGTCACGTGTCTGTGAGATTGGAACTGTATCCCCAGTGCTGTGAAACTGACTGGTAGAAGTGACATGTAACAAAAGGGGGTGTTTCAGCCTTAGTGAGGTGAACAGCATTTTGAGTAGACTTGGTTCAAGTCGGTGAATTTAAAAAATTTAAATCATTTATAATAGTTTCTCTTGTGTCTCTCCTATTTCGTACAAACCTATCCGGAATTTGGCAGCTCACGCCAGGTTTTCCCAGCGATTGTCAATGCATCACGTTGAGTCTGCGCAGTAGTGAGTTAGTTTCTGCCGGATTCACTGTGATTCCGGGTGAAACTCCGCTGTATAGCGTTCACTCCACTCATCGCGTTCACCCTACTCATGGCGTCCACTCACGCGCGCGTTTCACATGAAAGCAGAATACAAATCATTGCGTTCACTCCACTCAAACATTCACAAATCACAGACTTGAATTCCGGGTGAAAACTCCGCTGTATAGCGTTCACTCCACTCATCGCGTTCACCCTACTCATAGCGTCACTCACGCGCGCGTTTCACATGAAAGCAGAATACAAATCATTGCGTTCACTCCACTCAAACATTCACAAATCACAGACTTGAACCAAGTCTACATTTTGAGCTGTGTAAGATTCTAATTTCATAAGATGAAAACCATACAACATAAAAAGTAACCCTTTGTACAAATTTATCATTATTTGTGTTCTCATAAATAAATATTGCTAAAAATCCCTTCATTCATTTCCTTCATCCATTCTTAAGATCTTGTCTGATCTGCCACTTGAGCGTAAGAAAATTTTTCACCATGTTTTTCAGTAAGATCAGCTGCTTTTATCCTTATCGTGCAAAAGTGTATTGAAGCAGGCTCTGATGTCAACTGGGAGGTCTATCTGTGGAAAAAAGGAAATAAATGGTATGGACAACAAGTTTAATAAGCCAGGGTTTATTTTCATCCTGTCCTGTAGTAGAAACCACCTTTCAAAGGCACCCTGTAAAACAGTCTTGTTTTGTCAGTCCCACTGGGACCCTGTTTTTGTGCAAATAAGCTTGATTATACCGGCTTGAATTCTCTGAATATTTCACATGGAGCACAACATACTTATTAGACTTGGTTCAAGTCTGTGATTTGTGAATGTTTGAGTGGAGTGAACGCAATGATTTGTATTTTGCTTTCATGTGAAACGCGCGCGTGAGTGGACGCGATGAGTAGGGTGAACGCGATGAGTGGAGTGAACGCTATACAGCGGAGTTTCACCCGGAATCAGAATCCGGCAGAAACTAACTCACTACTGCGCAGACTCAAACGTGACGCATTCAATCGCTGGGAAAACCTGGCGTGAGCTGCCAAATTCCGGATAGGTTTGTACGAAATAGGAGAGACACAAAAGAAACTATTATAAATGATTTTATTTTTTTAAAATTCACCGACTTGAACCAAGTCTACCAGTCAACTTGATACTAATGTGTATTGCAATTTTAACTTTGCATAGGTACAAACTTAAGCAGTTATGATCTCGTTCTGATGATCAATGCATTGAATTCTACTTTGACAACACTCTGGAAAGACTGCTATTTCCCAGGCACGGTTACTGTGTAATACAGTTTTACTGTGCAATACACCACATGGAATCTGGATGTATAGCTATAAAAGACAACTTTGTCTTGAATAAATAAAGCAAACAAAATGGGTAAGAACTGGAAAAACTGGTTTTCTGTATAACACTGTTCGAACTGTGCAGTTTTTCTCTATAGCAGTTTTCTCAATTAGCTACTGGGAATGTGATTGTGTGGTAGTTTTTTGTCTAATTGGAGTATACAGAGGAAGGCACATCTTTTGACGAATTAGATTATCCATCAATTATTGATATTAATTAATTTGATTTCAATTAATTGCACCTCATTGTGTTCAAGCTGTTTTATAGATGGGCACATCTGCAATATGTGTAATCTGTGAGAACATAGGGACAGGCTGTTACTTACTATGGTGACTAAACTGGAACTAATACTTTGTCTAACATGTCACATCATGGAATGTGACTGTCATGTAAGTGTGTTGATTTGATGGAGGAACAGTTGTGAGATGGTGTTGACACACTGCATCGCCAACAAAGAAATGTACAATAGAAATAGAATAATAGGTTGTGAATAAATGAGCAGGAAATTGAACAAGACAGTGGTAGCATGCATTATGGCCACATGAGATAATGACAGAACAATGGTCCAATTTGAATGAAAGCTATTAAAGTCATGTGGTTTTTATGGAATTATGGAATTTTATGGAACTTTTACCGCATTAATTTGCATTCTCTGTTTGTTATTAAAAGGTAAAAAGTGCTCTCTCATTGTGCTCTGCACTTTCTGTTCCCAAACCTATAATGACAATTCAGGCGTTTGAGGGCGCTGCTGCCCTTGCTTTCAAATGCAAAACGTCAAGCGACGCTTTCTGCAAATCACCGTTTTGCTTGTTTTGTGATATTGCCAAGATATAGGTAATACTAGAACTTGTTACCTATATCTTGGCAGTATGGTTGAGGGTACGCTTGTTTTTGGTAGTTTGACTACCAGACGGAGTGTCGAAATGTGGTGTATGGATATAGTCCCAGCGCGCGCCTCAACGTGCTTCAAATGCAAAGCAAGGATCGTATAGGTGTAATTATATATGCATTATCAGCCAATCAACGAATGAGTCCTGCCAAGAGTTACGGACCAATCAGCGATTTTGGCGCCATCTCCAAACAGTATAAAAGTCAGTCGCTACATTGTTCTGGCATTCGAAGTCGTTCATCGTCAAGAAGAAATGGCACGTACCAAGCAAACCGCTCGTAAGTCCACTGGTGGCAAGGCCCCAAGAAAACAACTGGCAACCAAAGCCGCTCGTAAGAGCGCACCAGCAACCGGAGGTGTCAAGAAACCCCATCGTTACAGGCCAGGTACCGTAGCTCTTCGTGAGATCCGTCGTTACCAGAAGAGCACCGAGCTACTGATCCGCAAGCTTCCATTCCAGCGTCTGGTCAGAGAAATCGCCCAGGACTTCAAGACCGATCTCCGCTTCCAGAGCTCCGCCGTCATGGCCCTGCAAGAAGCCAGTGAAGCTTACTTGGTCGGTCTCTTCGAAGATACCAACCTGTGCGCCATCCACGCCAAGCGTGTCACCATCATGCCCAAGGACATCCAGCTTGCCCGTCGTATCCGTGGCGAGCGTGCCTAAATGTGTGCCTAGCATACACAAACCAAACGGCCCTTTTCAGGGCCACCACATCCTCAAAAAAGAGAACTACCGTTCGCTCGCCTTTACACGTGCACTATTATCAGTACATGGCGCGTTTCTGCTACAAAATAAAGATAGAGCTTTTTTCATTAGTACATGGCGCGGCTCTGCTACAAAATAAAGATAAAGCTCCTAGAGTCTGTTATGCCGTTCATACACAGGCCATTGAAACGTCTCTGAAACGGTTCTGGGCCAATACTGGCACAAAAAGTCATGTATGGACACTCCGAAGTGGTTCTGAAGCGTTTCAGATTTGAGACGGTTCAGTCGGCCCGACCTGAGCCGTTGTAGGGATTAACTCTATCCGCAAATCGCTGTATGGACAGACTGAGACGCTTCAGAGGCGTTTCAAACGCCCTCACGCGACAGGTATTTGTAACATAAAACAAACAACAACCAACATACATATTCACTTTCGCAATGGCTGCCGAACACAGTACTACATCTCGTGGTAATAACTGGTCCGACGACGAGATAAGCTTGCTAATTTCGAATGTATAAAGTGTGAAAGAGGCTCCCCACCTAACTATCCAAAATGTTTTTGTGTCGAGTTTGTGTTTGGTTCGTTTCAAAAATGTGTTCCTACATTCTTATCCGATTGTTTGTGTTAATAAAAAATGTTTGTTTCGCCTCGGATATTTGTAGGGAAGTTTGGATTAGTGTGTACGGTAATGTTTGTTTGTGTGGGGAAAGCTTATGGCGAGACGCAGCCGGACCTATGGTGTTACAAAGTTGATAGAGTGGCCCCTTGACGCTAGCGTTTCGAAACCCGAGTGTGGTTTCTCATCAGTCGCAATGTAGATTCTTTCCTTTGTTTGGTTTGTGAAAAATTATTTTAATGTGTTTTAGTGATCTTACTCATCGAATAGCGAGGCAAGAATATCAATGTTTGGGTCTCTTTGTGAGTGCATTTGGTGGTCTGGTTTGTTTGTTTTTTGTTTCTCACTTCTGTGAATTTTGTTTTGACTAGTGTGTCTTTTAGGTTTTTGTTTCTCTTGTAGGCAATGATTGGTGATTCTGGAAATAGATTCCTTAGAGTTGAGTCCTTCTCCAGTTCGGCCCAATGTTTCAAAAGAATTGCTTTAAGATCTTTTGTTTTTATGTAGGGGCTGTATGTTGTACTGAAGATGAGTTTGTTTGATGTTTCTTTACGTGTAATTGTACGGTTTGTTAGTGTATTACGAATACTGTGGTTTATTTTGTCTGTTATATTCGTAATTTCGTTGTTTGTGTATTCTCTGTCGAGTAGTTATTTCTAAAGAGAGCGACTTTTTTAGTGAAGTCGTCATTGTTGTTACAAGTGCGAGCGTATCGAAGGATTTCACCTTTGATAAAGCCATTAAATGTTGCTGTCGGGTGACACGATTCTCTATGTAGAAATTGGAATGTGTCTGTTGGTTTAGTATGTGTTTTGATGTCGAGGATATTTTCTTTGTGGTATCTTGCACCTTTGAAAACTACTACATCTAGGAATGTAATTTCTTGTGTTGAGTTTTCGTATGAAAACTTAAACGTTGGGTGCATTGTGTTGATTTTTTGAATGAAATTAGTGAGTTCGGTTTGTGTTCCCAGAAAGATTGCAAAGACATCATCTCTGAATCTTTTCCAGAAGTGAATGTTGTTGTTGTTGTTTACGATTATTTTCTTTTCAAGTTCATGAAAAGCAATGTCGGCGATTTCCGGCGACGCATTCGATCCCATGCTGCAGCCGCGGGTTTGACGGAAGTATCGCTTGTTAAATTCAAAACTGTTGTGTTTTAGAATTAGTGAAAGCATTTCTATTAAGTCTTCCGTTGGTGGTTTTTTGATACCGTAATTTGTTTGAAGCGAGGTTTGTGAGTTTGTGAGTTTATCCACAGTATGCTTGGCCATACACACCTTTTGAACTCGAGAGGGCGCATTAAGACGTCTTAAATATCAAAACAATGGCTTAATTTTGTGAGTATGGACACGAGCGGACCCAAACTATTAATCCCCTGTGTTTACAAATCACAAATAAAGTCGCTGAAACGTTTCAATTTTTGCCTGTATGAACGAAGTATTTGTTTATTGATCGATACGAAAAGTCAACATTCATTGCTCCAAACTCTAGACTACGTAGACTAAGGTTCGTAACACTTCCAACAAAAAGTGTAAAGCAGTTCGCGCTTCGAAAGTAACTTTACACAGTTACTCCCACATGCGTGTGCTTAGCTCAGTTTTATGATATGTAGCGTACCCGTTCCAAACTAAAGCTTAAACAAAAGCTACAAAGATTCTGGACATCAAAATGGCCGCCACATTCGAAAACTGCGCCATCATTGTTTAGACCATGGATTTATTACACGGCTGACAGGCTGAATTTGGATACCTTATAACCTCGTAACGCTTTCTAGGTCCAGGCCAAATTAGAAACTAAAGGTTTGGGTGCAGGTCTGCAGGCTATTTATCTTGTGTAGCAGGTTGTGTTTATGTAGCTGTGATATCGCAGCGGTACTTGTGGCGTGTATCGAACGCGATCGGGTCATTGAGGTCATCGCCACAGTCCCGCTGCGAGCCAACGCATAGGCTTCGTTGGCAGTTTACGACGACACCGACCGTTGTCGTAGATTTAGCTTGCAAAATAATGAACTATATTAGCCTTTGAATAAATAAACTTGTATCATCTTTATCATTGGACTATCTGAGACTCATTCTGTGCGCCTGCTAACTTTCTTGAAGATAAGAACACGTACTTTCGACCATTTTCCCCGTGAGCCGTCGACGGTTCTACGATGTTTGCTCGATCGCGCGTACAACGCATTGAATACGTTGGAGGTCAAAAGTTCAAATTCAAGCAGGAACCATCGACGACTCATCGAAAAACGGTCGAAAATACATGTTGTCACGGTCGGGCTCGTTAGCAGGAGTAGAAGATGAGGTCTCAGATAGTCAGTGATACAGTAGGTATACTTTTATTTTTTGCATGCTTTATCTATTTATTATTTTGCGAGCTAAATCTACGATACCGGTCGGTCTCATAGTAAACTGCCAACGAAGCCTATGCGTTGGCTCGCAGCGGGACTGTGGCGATGACTCAATGACCCGATCGCGTTCGATACACGCCACAAGTACCGCTGCGATATCACAGCTAGTTGTTTATGTAGCATGCCGGATTTTCTAAACCGAATGCAGATGAGAGATCAGACGATACAGAAGAGCCAATGATAAAGAAATCGTGTGAAAAGGAGCAGAACTAAAGGTTACAGTTGAAACTTTGAATATTGGTTTGGTGGCTGAAAAATCCGAAGTTCAATTATTTATTTTTACCGCGTTGTTAAACTAAACATGATGTATCCTGTATGATTCTCGGTTTTCCTGACGTAAGTAACATCCACACATGACATAAAGCAGACTGCAAGGTCCGTCGAGGGCGCTAGCCGCCCCGAGGGACAGTATTTCATTGCTAATTTGAATAAACTGAATGGTGATTATCACTATCTCATTATCAATTTTAAAAGTCAACAACAACCGAATTCCAATAGTGTATGTTAAATACCGGGAAGTCACTTAGACTTACAAAAGTGAATTTACCAACAAAGCAATCTTCTTAGGGACGGACCATTAGGTCTTGGGAGGGGGGGTGGTCAAAAACAGAAAAAAAAAATTTCAGAGCAGAAAGTTAGGAAAAAAAAATCTTCAAACTAGTTTGCAAAATAAAAAAAAAATAATCAGAAGACAAAGGCGTAAAAAAAAAATCTGCAAAAGTCTTTAAAATTTTGAATTTTTTTTAGATTTTACCGACAGAAAGCAACTTTCTGTATTATTTAGTACATCCTCCCGGCACATTTTTAATTTTAATTTATACATTTAGAGTGACTGTATCCCTTATACTGGAAGTTGTGATTATCTTATCTTTTCAGGACTTTTGAATTCTGATCACTTGAAAATTATGAAATTATAGAACCTGTTTTCTACTTGTTCCTGCGTACAAACCAAGCAGGTACACTAGGTAAAACATTGAAACTATTGTTAGGGAGGCCAGCAGGTCGCCCAGGACGTGCTGAATTGACACTCAATCACCAGTGACTTAGTCATGTTCAAAATTGAAAAACATCGATAACGGGAAAGAAAATTGTGGAAAAAAATACATGAGGCTAAAAATTAAAAATGCAGCTATTCTCTTATATGTTTTTTATTTCTTTATATGAACTACTTACTTTTTGAATAAACTGCAAAATTGAGCTAGAAACGGTACCGGGAACAGCGATCTGAAACATGGCAGTTACATCGCTGATTTTGAAACGCATTTTTGAAGGTGAGCCAATCAAAACATCCCTTACATCGAATACTCATTTGAAAGCCCAGATCTCGCTCTTTCTCGCAATATAAGGTTCTTCACCAACATAGGGCAGTGTATATGACCAAATCCGAGACAAAAAATTGAGAGCGATTTTTCCGAGACCTAACCCGACCAACTCTCAGTGAAACGTCCTCTAGTACGCAGTTTATCATTATTTCTTTTGAATTTTTGCTAGAAAAATGAGAAATTTTGAACAGCTCACGTATTTATTGACGGAGATATTGACCAGCGCTTCACAGTAAGTGAGGCTACCCACAATTCTCCATGATCTGTACACACGGAGATCACTCATTGAACTGGAGCAAATTTCTTCTGTACACAGAACAGCTCGGTCCATATATCAAAATTCTGGGACCATAGTTTTGATAATCATAATTCTCTAATTTCTCACGGTGAATAATGAGAAGATCAATCCCTTTTGCGCAGAGGAGATAGCAATTTTGTGATTTTGTCGACATAGATTTTTGACAGCCATACACAATATTTTCAAGGAAACTAAGGGAATAAGTTGCATCTGTGTTGGCAAAAGAAAGGGTATTGATTTTTTTAAATGTTTGTAACAAAGGAAATTTGCATGTCTGACAGGTGGTATGATGAGACCATCTTAGTTGCTGATAACTTTACCATGACAAGTATGCAATTTTTAGCACCTCCAAACATCGACTTCTCATTCAATTTACTCCTGAATTTTAAAGATGATCAATAATTTTGGAACATAGTTTTTAACCAATAATCCTTAAATTAAATTCTAAGTTTCAAATTGTTCAGAAACTGATAAAATTGAAGAAGCCTTTACCAATAATGTCAAAACTCCACATGGCCCAAGTGGTGATGTTTTGAAAGCCTTTATTTGGATAAAATACTTTTTGTAGGTAGTTTTAATGCAGTAGAGCTATTCAAAAGTGTCATCAGCTCAAAAGACCTTCAATTTGATATATCACTTATGCCATTTGAGCTTAATATTTTCATTTTGTCATTTCTCGTTAAGTGTCGTTCATCCGTTGCCATGGATAAATCCAATATGGCCACCATCGTAATCGCGTAATTTTAGGATACATTTGTGTGTGCCATTGAAATCTATCTCCATGCCAAATTTGGTACAAAAAGATGTTTTATTAACAAAGTTTACAGCAAATTTACTGTAAATTTCAGCTAAAACTCCTTCATTTTGTCCCATTGTTCCCATTGTTATTATATGTATTGTCTTTCTACAGAAAGAGTAAAAGTGAATGTTTTAAAAAGCTATAAAATTGTAACCGTTCATCCAATTTCGAAAATTCAAAAAATGTTTAGCTTCTCTCATTGAAATCTAAAAAACTACATTAATTAAAATGCAGATTGAACATTTCAAAATTTCAGTTGGCCTCCCTACTATGGTATGGTTGTCAAGACAGAAAGTTGTATTTGCCTTTTAAGATCAAGGTAAACAGATACAGGCCACATCAGCTTCATTTTTTTTCACAGCATTTTATTGCAATGATGAATGCAAGAATGGGTGAACAAGTTGAAACACGTCAATAATGATAAAACAACATATCAAGTCATTATGTATTATTTTGCTTTTAAAAAGGCATTTTCAATTCTTTTTTCTCAAAAAACAGCCTCAAAAAACAACAGCAACACATGTTTTTAACATTCAACAATACACTACGTAGAATGCCATCTATCCAACAAATCCCAACACAAAAACACACAAAAGGGTTGAACTTTGAAAGTTTCTCGATAGCAAATACTGAATAAATCTGCATGAATAATCGTTTTTGTGTAGCAAATTTCAAAGAAATTGGACAAGCCCTTTCAGAGAATACAGATTTTTTGACCATGAATGGCATAAATTGCCCTAAAAAGACAAATATTGAAATTTCAACACATCTATACACATCCAATCAATTTGGACATGCTGCTACAGAGAAATAGATGTTTTGATCAAAAAAGGGCAACAATTGCTCTAAAAACACAAATATGCAAATTTAACTATATTATTAGTTCCAGAGACCAGCTCTGGAACTGTTAGTTTTTGCTCACTTTCCTTCTTTCTTTCTTTCTTTCTTTCTTTCTTTCTTTCTTTCTTTCTTTCTTTCTTTCTTTCTCTATTTCCGGTATTACTATCATAGAACATGCTATACACAAATTTTACCTTAATTACCCAGAATGCATTGCGACACGCTTATGACGTCATCGCTCAACTCAGACGGGTTTTACGGGCATTTCTTGTGTGTTTATTTATTTATTTTTTATTCTGCATTGCTCGACTATCATATTGCGTTCAGCTATTAATAATTCTAGCTTTTTTTCGCTTTGTTTTTTGTTGCTTTTTGATTTTATTTTTCTCTAAATACTCGCCGTACGTGGCGCTATACTGTTTCGCCCGAATGTAACAATGGCGGCACATAGATGGCTTCGGTCGCAAAGAGAGAGAAAATTATAGCTTTCCCTAAATTTACATGCGCGGCTGGGTACATCGTGTACCTAGGCGAGATGGGTGTGCTCGAAAACGAAGGTCAATGCAAAATTTGGATTCAAAATCGGCTGTTTTGGCGGAGAACTGCTCGCCGTATTTCTGAGGAGTAACACACAGGCCGGTAACACACAGCCGTCACCGCACTGGCCCCGGCATGCGTTGGCTGCACGTTAAAGCAGCTCAACTTTCCAAGATCAAACGGTCAGTATCTCGTGAAAACAGCGACATTGCAATGAAAATTGTTTTAGTCTGTGCTTTTAATCAAATGAAAATGCATGTGGCCTCGGTTTTCAATTTCAACGGCCTAGGTCCGATGTTTCCTCTCGTCTGATCATCGTCGTAAACCACGCGCCTCTTTACGGCAACAACTCAGCGCTACCCGTCAAGCGATTGACTTTTGCGTAGATCAGCGGAGCGAAAATTATTGCTCTGGCTCGCGAGAATGTCGTCTGATATACATTTCCGTGCGTTGTCGCCCCCGTATGTATCTGTTTCGTTTTTACCGTACATGTAGGCATTTGTAATCTGTGGACTGCCTTGCTTTTAGTTGTATATCATTGTGTTTACTGCTAGCAGCCCTATAGGTACGTGCTTGAATATTAAAAGCACTCTTTCATTCTGCACCTATCTTTGTCACACATTCTCTTGTTTCTTCCGCTGCTCTGGTCTCTGGAACTTCGCTTTTGCTTGCAAATGCTTTCTAGTTTAGCTTATTTTAGCTTCTCAGCTTGTCAAAATCAATTGTAAATCATGAGATATGCATGATGTTTGGTGGGGTGAATGTAGGCATTTCACCACGCAGTAGAAAGGGAAGCCAGGAAACCAAAATAGTCAATTTTCAAAACTATAGGAAGCTACTGAGGAGCAAGAAGACCATGTTTCAGAGGAAGATGTGTAATCCGAAAAAAATGTTCCCCAAGTGCCACCAAATAACACCATTTTAATCTCTATTTTTCAAAAGCTCCAACAGCAGGAGGGGGACACCCCCTCCTGACCCCGACATCCGCAAAAATACTCCCCAAGTGCCACCAAATAACACCATTTTAATCTCTATTTTTCAAAAGCTCCAACAGCAGCAGGGGGACACCCCTCTCCTGACACCCCCACCCCCCCGTGACCGCTTGCGTGGCCGCTTGTGGTGCTTGGCACCACATCTTTGCCCTCTTTATCTTCAGACAGTGACGAACTAAAAAAAAATTATAAATCTGAAAATTTACTCTGAAAAAAAAATTTGCACAGCTAATCTCAATTTGAAAAAAAAATTTCAGAAATTTACAATAGTAAAAAAAAATTTTTCACAATTTCATTGTGACCACCCCCCCCTCCCAAGGTCTAATGGTCCATCCCTTAGTGAAAGTTGTGTGGTGCAATGAACATGTTAATAATGAAGGAAGTGTCCTCTTTTATGACGAATGGTCAAAGAGTAGAATTATAAGATTGATAGCTGACATGACTGGCTTGAACAATGGGAAATAAGTGTGAAAATTAGAGGAGGTACAATTAGACATGTCCAAGAGGAAATATTCCTCAATTCAATTCCAGATTCCTGGAAACAAATCATCAGTTCACACATCCAAAATGAAGAAATCTATGATATTTTAGACTAAGAAAATTATGGTCTGACAAAAAGTGATGTCAAAACCGGGTCACTATATTAGAAATTAGTGGAAAAATGGCATGCAAAGTCAGATTGGTCAAAAATGGACGAGAATCTTACTCTCACTGAAAGCTACCTCAGTCGTCTTAATTTAGTAGAAATTGTCAGAAATTAAGTAAATGATTTATATTGGAAGATATTTCATAGAGGCCTAGTCACAGGAAGCTTGGCCACAACTTTATTTAAGTGGTGTGGAAACGCCATATTTGTGGTAAAAAAAAACCACTGGAACACATCTTATTTGAGTGTAAATATGTAAAAGAAATCTGGCAGAAATTTATTTCTTTTCAGAAAACACAACTTGACATTATCAATATCAAAGATTAGAAATTGCAGGGACTGAAAATGATAATTCAACATCAGACATATACTGTGTCACTTCCTTTGAAAAATGCAGAGTTTGGAATATTAGAAATTCTGCTACTCTTGACAGGATTAAAGTTTCCTTTCAATCCCTGTTAAGGTAGCGGTAAAGGCTAGAGCGTCAGTTATAAACTTCAATAAAACTATTAAAACATGAAAGAAGTCAACATTCTCTGTGGAATAAAAAAAACTAGACATTTGGGGTCATAAGCATTGCAGAGTTATAGCCCATTGAAACTTCTGAAAAACTGACCAAATAAGAGGAAGTTGGGGAGTCCTTAGTGTATTAAGGTAGCGGTAAAGGCTAGAGCGTCAGTTATAAACTTCAATAAAACTATTAAAACATGAAAGAAGTCAACATTCTCTGTGGAATAAAAAAAACTAGACATTTGGGGTCATAAGCATTGCAGAGTTATAGCCCATTGAAACTTCTGAAAAACTGACCAAATAAGAGGAAGTTGGGGAGTCCTTAGTGTATTAAGTATGGTAGAGGTCCCCTAGCTTTTAAAAAAATGTTTGAAAAGGGAAAGTCATTATTTGCTGTTTTTCAGGAAAGTTTGACGAGGCAGTGCTGGCATTCAGAGTGAGTGACTGCTATTGTAAATGCATTTTTAGATTCTTTGAGTGTCCAAGAGGTGTCAAAAGTGAGATTAACCAAAAAGACTGCTCTTTGACTTCAAAAGAGGGGTGCAAATATGGCTTGTTTTCAACATTTTTGACAGAATAACAGTTTTCCTACATAATTTTACACCAATTAAATCCAACCTTTGAAATGAGATATGGACATGGAATTTTTACAGCCTATTAACAAGATTACAGATAAGATTTGTACGGCATAATTTTCCTGTATTTGAAGTACTTTTTGAAAAATCACATTTTGAAATTTGAAAGAATTTTTAATAATTTTTTGATATGTAAACCCATGTAAAATCATAAAAAACAAATTTTATTTACAAATCCTGCCGTACTAATCTTACAATTAATAGTGTCAACATATTTATAACTAATTTGGTAATATTAATTTATTATTAAATTCAAAGATGTAAAAAAATATGAAAAATTAAATTTTAATATTGATTGGTGTCATATTTCAAAATCATGGCTACAAACATACAATTTTATATTCTTTGGAGAAAGTATTAACTAAGGAAGTTATCCTGAAAATTTGAACTAAATATCTTGATTCTAACACTTGAAACTTGACATTAACTCTGAGAAAAGAATTGGTGCAAAAATAGCTTTACCGCTACCTTAACACAATTAGAACTAATTTGGGATAATTGGATGGTGAAGTAATGTGAGTTTAATCTGCAAAGGTAAGCTTTTCTTCTTAAGTTATACACTTGTTTTCATGAGTAATTTGTAATATTGCAACATTCCACTATATGGCACCTAACATTTTTGAGAAATTTGAAAAATATGAAGATCCAATTATCCCAAATTAGTTCCAATTGTGTTTGTTATGCATTTAAAATGTCATCTTTCTTCATGGATGAATACATATTTCACTTGTAAGATGATGAACAAAGCTGAGGATTTTATCACAAAGTTTTCAAACCTTGTAAGACTTGATGGACAAGGATGCGCCCTGGATGAATTTATATGATGATCTTTAAGTTGAATAACTGATTTTTTTCTTCTTTTCAGGTAAGTTGCTTTGTAATTTTGTTCAAACGCTAGCCGCCTTCACAGATGTCTTGATTTGTTTTATTTGCCACTTTGTTGGAATAAATTCATCTTTCTCAAAAAAAAAACTAAAGCCTGTCCTATCAGAATATTTAGTACAGATTGTGGTTATCTTTGCACATCACAAATTTACACGATTCATTTTATTCAATTAAATTTGTTACTTTATTTACAGAACAAAAGAAGCATGGTCACAGGGAAAAAGCACTGCTTTTCAAAGCACTACATTCTTACATCACAGGTGCCTGGAATTGCCAGTGTGGAATACACAGACAGGGAGGCCCTTCTCTCTGTATATACCACACTGGCAATTAATCCAGGCACTCCTGTCTTATATTAAGCCTCTGAGTGCTGTAATCGTTCTCACCAAAAATTTAATGCAACATTTTACCAATTTTTATGATTTTTTCTGTAATTTTTTGATAATTTTGGACCAAATGTCCATCACATTTCATTGGCTACAGTTTGTTATCAAAATTTTGACAAAAATCTGAAAACAATTGACTGAGT
Organism: Ptychodera flava; assembly: GCF_041260155.1. Lineage (NCBI taxonomy): Eukaryota > Metazoa > Hemichordata > Enteropneusta > Ptychoderidae > Ptychodera > Ptychodera flava. Next base: position 2,596,515 of record NW_027248350.1, read on the forward strand.
ATATTTTCTGAAGGTGACAAAATTGACTTTGGCACTCAAAGGGTTAAGAGAAGTAAACATTGAAGGTCAATGGCATAAGATAGGCAAAAACATCATTTAGAATTAAGTATTATGACATAATAATACGGATAACTTTCCAAGCAAGACAGAAAGGTGACAATGATAGTTGATGTGCCTGTCCTAAATTACCATGTATGTATGGTACCATCAAAAATATAGTGTAAGTTGATACAGACTTACACATACACATTTAGATCTACAGTAAAGTCGGTAATGTAACTTGACGTGTAGTATGTTGATGAACTGGGTGAACAAATTCAAATCTCATCTGGAACTTGCTGTGAAATTACATAAAACCACATTCTGAAGTTTGAAAATAGTAGAACTCACATGGATTTGAACAGAACCTGACAGTATGAGGGACAGCATAGGTATGGAGAGCAATGACTTCATCGGGGAAATTTGATATTTAATTTCAGGTATTTATATCCAACACAACGTGATTGTTCTGTTTTTGTCCACTAAAACAGACAAGGCTAGAGTGCCCTAACTGTCATATCCGGTGGATCTAGCGAGGAAAACAGTGGGATTAGACCTGATTCAAATAGCTGACTGTGTAAAGGAGAGTCATTTGACAAAGTCGGCCAGTTTTCATGAATTTTGTTTGATGTGAGATACTGCTTATATTGTTTGACATGTTGAAAGATAATGAATGAATGGGTGACCATGTATATATTCGACCCCGGTTTTAGACACGATTAATGAAACCATAGTGAAAATAAATTAATGGTCATGAGTATTAATTCATTTTCGCAATGGTTTCGTTTGTCTAAAACCGGGGTCGAATATATGCATGGTCACCCATTCATTCAGTATCTTTCAACATGTCAAACAATATAAGTTGTATTTCGTATCAAACAAAATTCATGAAAAATGGCCAACTTTGTCCCTTTAAGTTTGACTGCATTCATGTTGCTTTTATACAAAATGTTTTCACTAAGAATCCAAAGCACGATCCTGCACTCTATACGCTTGTGAGAGATGAATTCTCTGGGCTAGCATAGTGACTGTGCACATTCATGGAGTGAACAGATTGGCCACATTTCTCCCACAAGCACCTTGCAATGACTCCACTACATCACAGTCAGCAAAAAGTAATTTACTCGACTACATCATATTAACTGAATTTAGTTTTTATTCACAGACTTGGATTAAGTGTACAGTGTTGTCGGTGAATACAAGTTTGTCCATCATTTACTATGACTATGGGAGAGTTACATTTGATGGAACATGCATCTTTACAACATTTGAATGTAAAAAATTGCTGAATGTGTGACTTGTCCTGCGAATATACAGTGGTGTAGTTAATTGCAGGGAGTTGTCTAAACAGTTCAGAATCGAAGTCATCCCAGATGATAAAACACATTGATAAAATATTGGTACACACTCCCAATATATTTGCTGGTTCTCCTTTCTGTTAAAAAGTTTGTTGCCGGAGTGGAAATGGTAATACACGGTACATCTCAGGAAAGCTTTCCTGCATGAGAGTGGTTGGAATCCGGAGTTCGAATGGATCAATGTAAAAACAAAACCACATACACAAACGTGCAGAAATATGTGTATATCTATACAAGTTTGTACGCATCGGTTTGTTTGTACCAGCATCACATTATCTCTTTGGCATACAGTCTGCAGAATATTGTGCGTCTGTTTTATTCCAGATTTAAAATTAGAACTATTCACTTAGTCTACTGGGTTTACTTATTGTGAATTCTTGTGTGTTTCATGAGATTTTCCCTGAGTTTGCACCGATATCACACACATCGCACTGCCACGGTTTCTCATCACTGTGCGCTGACTTCACATGCGACTTCAGACAACTTTCCTGTTTAAAAACTCGAGGACACAGTTCACACTTAATGCTGGCTTCACCGTGAGTTTGAACGTGGGTCCTCAAACTGGAACTGGTTTTTAACCGACGGCCGCAAACATCACAGAGAAAGTCACGTTTCTTGCAGACTCTCCGACAATGGCTGCGATACTCCGACCTAATGCGGAAGGTCTTTTTGCATATTTCACAGGTATACTCCTTAGAGAGCTCGCCGTGGTGTTCAAGGTGAGCCTGCCAATAGTACTTATCCTTGAACTTTTTGCCGCACACGGAGCATTCAAACTCGGTTTCAGGTGCACCGTTTGGTGGTGGTATATCATCTTGATCTTGGTGTTAAATGTTTCACCGCACTCTGTACAGACTGAAAGTACTTCATTGTGTACTCTCCGTTCGTGTTCCATTCGCTTGGCTTCTTTCACAAACCTGGCATGACAGTGCCTGCACTGCAACGTCTTCTCACTGTGGCTCTGCTTGTGTAAGACGAGACCGCGTTGGTAGGTGAAGACACTCTTGCAAATATCGCATTCATACCTGCCCTTTGAGTGCTGCGTCTCAATGTGATGAGATTTTGTAGAGCGTCCTGTGAATAGTTTATCACAATGGTCACACTGACTGACTCGTATTTGTTCTGCATGAACATCCACAAGATGATTCTGCCAGTCCTTGTAGAGAAATTCAAGTCCACAGTACTTACACTTCTGTCTGACACAGATACCTACAGACAGATGAACACTCAAACCTTGTTGAGTTTTATACCCTTTGCCACATTTCTCACAAATGTGTGGTTTGTCATCAATCATCGACTTTCGAATTCTCTCTTTGTGGGTTTCTAGCTCCTGTTCTGTCATTTCGGGTCTGTTACTACGCCTTTTCTTCCGTTTTGGCTGCTTTGAAGTTTGAGATCCACTCGTTTTTGACTCGACGGAACTCTCAGATAAGCAGTCACCCTGATTTTTGGGTCTGTTTACATGTCTTTTCTTCCGTTTTGGCCGCCCTGATATTCTAGATCCACTCCTTTTTGATTGAACAGAACTCTCTGACAAACTGTCAACCTCATTCTGATAATCATCCGTGGTGTCGTCTTGGACACCAGTTTCATTTATTTCATCTGCTACATCACTATTTCCATGGTAACCTCCTTCCTCCGATCTTGATGTATCCAGACAGTGGGTTTTCTCTCTGCTGTTGTCTTGTACTGGTACACCTGACAAAACGTAAAAAACACAGTGGGCAATGCCTGTAAGATTCACTATCTCTCAAAAGGGTAAGAGTTGCAATTATCAGATTTTATTTGAAGTGCAAGGGCCTTATGTGGAGAAAAAAAACTTTTTACACTTTGAGATAAAAAGTATGTGTAATGTTCAAGACAGGAGTATATATACACAATGAATTCACATTTCCTTGAAACTCAGAACACTTTGTAAATCGAAATACAAAAATTTAAGCAATAACCCCCACCACAGGAGGGTATACAACAAATTTTGGTACAATGCGCGATATATGGCATGAGCTGATAGGAGAGTGCTATCTAGAGGGCATTGTACCAAATCGAGTGAATACCCGACTGCAACGGGGGTTATTGCTATTATATCATATGAACTTGTGTCTCTTTGTTGTCTTGCTTGGGTATTATTGTCACTTTTTCCAAAATGCAGAAAACGGACTTATGAGAGACTGATCGTCAGGAATTCAGCGCTCGAAAATGAGCATTTTATAAGTTTGGATTACGTTGACAACAGACGCACATAGTATCCTATGAAAACATACGCATTATGTTCATCGACATTGCATTTTATTCACGTGCAACGTGAACACTAATTTGCAACCTGCTGCAGAAACAGAAAATGGGTCAAGAGTTCAAATGAAATCACAAGAAAAATTAACAATTTTTTGCATAAATTTACATAAGAACAATATTCCTGGCTATTTTGGCATATTACAAATAGATTTGTCTCATTTTGTCTGCTCTATTTTGTACCGATGTATCGACCATCATAGACTGAAAGATTCAGTCCTGTGCAGGCCCTCCGGTGCACTGCGACCTACCGGGTACGACCCCTTTACTGCGACTGAAAGCAGACTGTTGAAATCCTGTTCTCATATTACAGGAACGGGTTAATTGACAGTACAGTACATAGGATAACAAGACCGCCCACATCGCTCACTCATGGTCATTATGTACGTAAATAGTCCACATGATGAATATTCAAATTACACTACCATGATTTACATATTTGAGAAGTTTGTAATGTCAGTTGTGGGCGGTACTTTTTTTCTTTTGAGTTTACCACAGCCAAGTACAGTGTGCCTTCAGTCGTAGTAAAGGGTCGTAGGTCGCAGTGCGCCGGAGCGCCCCTACAGGACTGAATCTTTCAGTCTACGACCATCACAACATTCAGTATTGGTACAGTGAGGTTACAGGCAGTTTTTGAATGATGGATAATTAATTTGGGCGTTATTGTACCAGTAAACAAGTAGTTTTGAAATAATCCAGACTTGGGATGACAGAAACTGTGATCAACAGTTTTGCAGAGTGTGCTGCCCGATTCAGCGAGAGCTGAACGCTAACACTGCCTGTTGCATTTGATGTCAACTTTCATCGCAGTCACCAGGAGTAATCCCATCGTTATTTTGAACTTCTTGGTCTACATCGTTAGGACACCCCGGTCTGTTACAGCGCTAACTTTGGTAAAGAATATCTGACATACCGTTACTGTGAGGAAGTGTCAATTTATTTGTGTATATACTATGAACGAACTGTAGCTTCATTTAAAAGAGATGTGTGTTGCGTCTCGACTCCCGCTGAATCAAGCAGAAGTGCACGGTGCGCTGTTGCCCTAATGCAATGATTTGTGTACATCAAACCCAAATGTGCTGCAGAGGTGTCTTTCTTCATTGCCCCGACGTATTTTCACCAAGAGGCGAGTTACAGACCCATACTTTTATCTGTGTATCGAAATTCCGAGTTCTGTCTTTGAAACAAAGTGGGCTGTTTAGGAGTAAGTTTAGATTGGTATGTTCAAATGTTCTGACTGAGCAATTTCTGAAAATGCTGGTTTAGGGGTCCGGTTTACCACTGGTAAAACAGTATTTTAGCATTGTGGAATGAGCTCTCATCCAATCAGAATGGTGCATGGTAGCATGATATAATAAAATTCTCAATTTACTTTTCTTCAGTGTGTGTGATACATCATTGCATCTGGTAAATAATTGGCAAACTTACTTGAAGGAATATTGTCACCACGTCTGCTTTCCTCAAAATCCATAATTCCTCCAGTCTGTGTGCTTTCCATTTTGCTCACTCCATGGCCTGTTTTGGTTTCTCCGGTTTCCTGAAAATCATCTCTACCAGTGACATCTTCATAGCGGCCTGTTATTTGATCCACAGCTTGAACATCAGCCACATTGATGTTACTGGTACTTTCAGGCGCATGTGTACTGCCTGCTGATTGGTTGCTGCTTTCAGTCATAGTCATGACATCATTTTGCCAATGAGTAGCTTTGCTTGCAAACTGGGACAACATGTTTTTTGACAAAACACTTTCGCTGTTTAATGTGTCGCTGTTTTCAGTTTTGCCGAAATCTGTAGATGAGACGGAGGAATGTGTAAGAGGTGCAGATGAATCCTTGGATGAGAGTTGCACTGGTTGGAAATAATTCCTAATTTTCCATTTATCATTTGCTGATTGGCTAGTAGATCCTGTTCCGTTATCAGCGTCGTCCTGCATATCATTCCTTCCTTCATGGTTTTGGATTGCATCTTGTCTGGAAGCGTCTCCAGCTGGATGATTCCGCAAATTTTTAGATTCAATAGAAAAGGATTTCTCCATCTGCCCGTCTCTCATCCCTGGTACACACATCACATCTGACCTATCAATGTCACTGCTATGACAGTGTCCCACGTTTACATCACAAGGTTTCACTTTGAGTCCAGTTGTCAGAAATTCTGTGACAAAGTCCTGACTTCCCATGTACTGAGATGAAAGTCCATCTTCTGAAATCATGACAAATACTCTGCATGCAAACTTGTCCATTAGTTCTTGACACTAGAAGGGCAAAAAAAGAGTTCAGTAAAGTCATGTGTTGAATTTTAAAGTAAGAGATTGGAAAGGAAGAAAATATGGAGATTATACTGTTCTGAAGCTTCGTTACATGATTTTCTCCATGTTTATTTAACCCTTTCACCACCATGGTTTGTCCCAAATCCATTGTTTTCTATGGTAAAGTTGGACCTGTATACAGGCGACTGGGGGTGAAAGGGTTAAATTTTCAACCTGATTGTCTCAATACCCTATGCAGGTAAGCACTCGTCATTGATAACATAAACTATAGTGATGCAAATATGTACATCCTGGTGTGAACGTGAATGACATCATGCTATATCCATCAGAAGATGGTCCCTGTCATCTCACGTGATGAAAGCACCAAGGTTGGTACTTTTTTCCCATGATTCAAAATACATTGAGTCGATGAAGCCCTAAAGTGCAACATCTGCCACTATTTTTATCATATTTTTGCGAAAAAAATTGCATGAGTTACGAATGGCGAAAATGTCTTTTCCAGAAAAGCAGGTCGCTAAAATTCAGCCTGGTGAACTTCCATTTTAATCTACAACCTTCTATAGCACAAGAGCAAAGTATTGCAAAATTTCTGACACCGCAATTATTTGTGTACAAGGACATTCTTCCTTAAACGAAGTTTACAAGGACAGTACAATCAAAGGGTCTATGTAGCCCTGCTAACGATGCTGTGTGTTACCAGCGTTGTACGGCGTCCAGCCATGCCAGGAACACACAACATTATACGCAGGGCTAAGGGTCTGTGGTACAATGTAGCTGTAACTGTTGATGGTTTTTTCACTAGTTTTATTTTTAATGTCCGAAATAATTTCTTGTTCTACTCCCCAAGGCACTTGAGATCATACAAGTAGTAGCATTCAACTTGTAATAGTATAGCCTGGACATGTGTAAACTGCATAGTTACATTGTTGACAAGTGAATTCTGGTCTGGACTGGCATTCAAATGTAAACGTAAAGACACTGTGATGACATGCTAAAATAGTTGGTGTTTGAATGTGTCTTTGGGAGTGTAATAAGAGCTAGCAGTTGACATTAAAAAAAAAATGGTGAAAAAAAATATCAAAAGTTTACAGCTACTGGCCTTTCAAGACTCTGATGGTAAGAAACAGAAGTGGGTCAATGGAACCATAGACCCTCGAGGGTCTATGATGGAACAAACAAGTTCACTTTGACTGCACAACCCACATATGGCCCCATAAGGCATAATGGACAAATAGTTGCTATCGGAATGCCTATTTAGCGATCCAATTACAGTATTTGGACCCCACTTCGTTTTCACCAATACGCATTTGATCTCTGAGCGGTAACACACCGACAAACGTATGCACAACGAGACCTCTTTCTCCACAGCCTGGACTGTACGGACCGTGGCTCCACAGTTGACACATAATACACATCCGAACCACCTTCCCTCCACCGACGGTGTCCGAACGTACACGTACAGCTTGCGGCGTGGTCAACAACTTTCCTCGGAGTCCACGGTATAACGTGCGTGAAACTGGGAAAATTGCACAGGCACTTGACCCGTCGCTTCGCGATCGGTACTGATTCACAGTAAAGAGAAAGTTTTCTCTCTACTGTGAATCAGTACCGATCGGGAAAATTTTCTCTCTACTATGAATAAGTGTACCGATCGCGAAGCGACGGGTCAAGTGCAGTGCCAATGCAAAATTGTGGGCCACAGCCGCGTACGTACGGAACTGAAGCAAACTCGGGCGCTTATTAACTGGAGAAAGCTACTGAGCTAGTGTACTTACTTCCACAAATACACGTTTTTTCAGCGGGCTTGGAAAACCTATCGGAGAATGGGGGAGCAAGTGTGGTGGTATTGCTTGATTCATGGCTATTCCTCGGAATTTCTCGCCTGACCGAAAGACTCAGACCGCAGCGACTCGACGATGAATTTTTGACCTTTGAACTATTCTCATTGGAAGACTTCAGACGCTGGCGGCGCTGTCCAACACCCTGAAGACATCCATACTGGGTCCGCGGAAACGTATAAACACAGCAAACAAACAAACAGACGTATATTCATACTCACAAAATAATTAATAACTAAGATCGAACGAAAAATAATGAAGAATGGTAAAATTAGGCAAAACGAATTATCAATAAAGAACGAACAGGGCACTGAACAAAAAGATGATCAATAAATAAAGACATACAATGAAAATAACAGAAGAAGAAAAATGGTATGTAACTACTTAACTAAAAAAAACACAAACAAAAACAAACCGGTGAAATATGATAGTTCCAGTTGATGTATGTACATTCATAAAGGAAGACCACATGATTTCATGGGAAAGTGAATATACACATAATAATAATGACGGGTTCTTATATAGCGCACATACCACAAGTATTGTGCTCAAGGCGCTTTACAATTATTATTACCCCTGAGTCACTGGACCTAATATGATACCACTCAACTCCCTGTGGAGCAAACAACAGCTCACATGCGCAGCCAATAAGCATAGCAGAGCTAAACGCACACATTACAACCGCTGTCCTACCAGGTACCCATCACTGGTGGGGAGAAGCAATGAGGAATAAAGTGCCTTGCTCAAGGGCACAACACCATAGCGACGCCAGAGCTCGAACTCACCATCCTGTGATCGTGCATCCACTGCTCTAGCCACTGGCCAATGTTGCCTCCTTCATACATCTAATTCAAGTCTCACATTTGATCCAGTGGCAGTCTGGGTTTTTTTTAGTTGTTTTTTAATTATTTATCCCATAGCAAGGTGCATATATGTACGTCTAATGGAAATTATACATTTGATAGGTCTGTTGTTTGTTTGTTTTTATTATTAATTTGTCAATTTTGTAAATTGCGCTTCTATTTAGTTTGTATTTAGTGTTTTGGATGTATTCAGCATTCTGTGGTACATTTTTTCATCTCATACATAGGTGCAGATGTAACATTTTTTTTTACAGTTTTGTTTGTACGATCATGATGACAAGACTTAAATTTCTTTCTGATGCTGGAATTTATATCCCCTCCAGGGTTTTACTTCAGAAATAAATGGTAACTTTCTAATCAAGCAATATGGCATTGTGGCTAATATAGTATGCTAAGGCAGCATTTTATAAACAACTCTGGAAGGGAAGGGAATTGGCCGGACATTCAAAAAAGTTCTCAATTTTTTCAAATGCCTCCCCCCCCCCCCTCAACAGACTAACAATTTGTTCAAATCTCCCCTTCTGATTTGCTATAATTTGAAGTCCCCCTGGAACTTCAAAGAATGGCAAACTGCAGTCGATTTAGTGCTTCATCCATATATATCAAGTCATAATAAATGGGAGTCTATTTATTGGGCAAACTATTAATATTTTCCCCATAAAAAATAAGATATATCTCGACATTCATATATGTACGGTGGCCCCTACACGCCACGGAACTCTATTACTTTTGAATATAAACTCTAATTTTTCTTGACAATATCTTTAATATTTGTAAGAGATTTTATTTCTCCACCGCAGACTTTTAATTTTGTACGGGCAACATTATCTTAACATTATCTTAACTTTAAGTTCTCGAAAGTATTTTTAGTTTTAACCATAAACAACATATGTTTCTGAAAAGTATTTTTATTTTGTAAAACAAAAGTAAAAATTTTTCAAGATAACAAACTCCTACACGTCATGGAAATTTATTACTTTTGAACATAAACTCATATTTCTTGACAATATATTTAATATTTGTAAGAAATTTTATTTCTCCACAGCAAACTTTTATTTCTGAACGGGGAAACTTTATTTTTGGGGTAAACTGTTTTTAAAAACTTTTAACAAAAACACTTTAACTTTTAAAAAATAACTTTAACTTTGAACAAAATATTTGTTTCTCAAAAGCATTTTTTATTCGAAAAGAAGTAAAAATTGTTCACAGCAAGAGTTTAAGATTTTTGCTAAGTGCGAACTGAGTTACTTAAATGACATAACCTTATGTCTTTAGAGCAGAAAACTTAAATTCTTAAGAAAAGTTTTATTTTCCAAGAGTATGGAAAAAACATTTTCTCAGAGCAGCAAATTGAAATACAGAGAATAAAACTTTTTCTCAATGGAGAGAAATTATTTCTGAAGACAACAAAACTAATTCTTTCAAGATATATTTTCTACATATGAGTGTGGTTTAAGAATCATGATTTGGTAAAACTGAACTGAGAAAGAACGAAAAAGGAAGGATGAAAAAGTCAAACTTACTTTCCTTCAGAGCGAAATTTATTTCTGAGAGGAGAAATATTTCATGTGAGGGCGCAATTACCTATAATGCATAGCAAACTCTTTCTAGCGAGAGTAAACATATTTTGGGGAAGAGTAAAACATTTTTCCGACGAGCAAAACTTTATTTTAACGGCGGCGGAAGTTAAAGTATCCCACCATGCAACATCCAAGTTTGATGACCCATAGTCTCCGAGACAACCATGACTGACTTCATCGGCGATACAGGCACGCTAGCCTGGCCCTAGTGGAGTACAGTATCGAGGTTTTACCTGGGTATTTGGGTCGGACGGTTTGCCGTACTGTACTGCAGCTAGCCCGGCCCTACCCACAGGTTATCGTAACGTTGCTTGGATAGTCGTTCGAGGCGGGCGGCCGCAGGTCGCCGTTTACTTGGAAAAAAGAAACCAAGTAAACAGCGACCAAGTAAACAGCGACCTGTGGCCGCCCGCCTCGAACGACTATCCAAGCAACGTTACGACGATAACCTGTGGCCCTACCCTGCCTGCTGGGCCGTATAACGCCAGGAACACACAGCATCGTACGCAGGGCTATGGGCACGGGCACGCAAACGAGTCAGTTCAACAGTTGCCACATGTCTGAGTCCCCGAAGAACGGTTTTGTGTTTGAGTGATTCGTCCTGACTGCAGATGTTGTGCGACGGGATGGACCGCATTGGGTTCCTTCATTAGCTCTGCATGGGCTGTGTGTTACCGGCGTTATGCTCCCACCACATAACGCCGGTAACACACAGCCCTGCCATGCAGAGCTATTCCTTCATCAGTTGCTGTGTTGTTAATGTTATGTTGTATGATAGTCAGTGTGCGAAATTAACGTCGGTCCGACGGTCCGAGACCGACAGATTTCTCGTCGGGCCGAAAGTTTTTAGCAACATGTCGGTCCTTATGACCGACTGAAATTTGGAATAAATGATGAAAATTTCTCCGTCAAGACCTGTAACAGATGCAGATGATGACTGACTCTGAATCATGTGATTCAGACTTGAATGCCATGCACCTATCAATGTTTTCCACCGTGGGAGTGCGGGGCAACAGGGGATATTGATCGCACTTCGAGTCCTGGTAGTGGGGAATTCGATCTCTATGGTACGCCAGACGGGGAGGGGGGGGGTGGGGGTTGACAATGTCGCAACATAGTAATTTTTGTCTTGCGACTTTTTGCATTTACGAAGAGTCTAATCCCTCCGATCGACGCGCATAGCACGGTGCAGCTGATTACATTCAGATCAGTATGAATTATGTCTGTGCATGCAGTAGCAATGGAATGAATTGATTTTGGTGTAATAATGCGATACAATATTAATGATACTCGTCTAGTGAATGTAACCTTGGTAATGTTAGCATATCTGTGTCATATGATAACAAAATCCAGTATTACTTCACTAGTACCACACTTTAAGTGTTCGGAATTTACATGTACACAAATGTACATAATACAGCCCTTCATTTTATCAAACTGACTCCGTTTTCTTTGCTTTGATTTTCCATTGAAGCGTTCAAACACAAACGGTTCATAGAAGAGTTTAAGACAAAAACCTACTACGAGTGAAGTGCTGTTGACTAAACACATTTGGTTTTAAACATGGAGGTATTGTTTTTACCTCTATGGTTTAGAACTACGCCTGATACAAGGACCAGATGTTACACGACAGCCCAATTGTGCTACTTGCAGTCGCCAATCAAGTTCACGTTTCGCTGCGTTTGTTTGTTGACCGTAAGAACATCTTGCTTGCTCGTTGGTCTTTAACCAAAGTTCACTGTTACCACGATATATCAACGCGATAATAAGTATACATTTTATAAAACAGAGCGACCTTATCACAACAGTTTTGTCAAGTTGCACGATCCGTCGTGTATACTCTCTGAGGCCGAGAGTAGGGCTTAAAAATTGTTTCGATGTATACCGTTTTACGACAGGCATGCAAAACTCACCGTCATCCTGGGCTGTAGGCCTAAATGTCGCAAAAATACGTCTTTTAAGATTTTACGGTGTCGATGGTTTTCAGCAGTATCGAGTGTCTGTCAAACTTTTAAGAGTCATTTTAATGACTTTAAGCTTTCAAAGGGCGATGAGACCCAGCAATCGCTCAGGCAAAACTTTTAGATCAGAAAATATACATTCATTTCCGCGAGTGGCGTTTGCCTTTCATGTTGTCTGCAATTTCTATAATGAGAAAAGTTACGATACTTGTCCTTTTAATTAAAAATATAACTTCACCTGTTTCTTCATGAATGCAACAGAGGCCACATTTAAATAAGCATATTTATTTTTTGAAAAATGTTGAAAGTTAATCCAGACGTCATATCAAAATACATACCAAGTATTTTCTCCCTTCTGTTTATAAAAGACGTAGTAATCAATGTTTGCTTAAAAAAACTATTCATACACTTATGACTGTTTTCAAGGTACTAAGTTATTCAGTCACTCTTCTACCACTCGCGTTGGCTAATTTCAGAAGTGATTTTCAGCTCGCCAACCATTTTCAAATTACAATATCACATGCCCTGGTGTAGTGTACATTTGTACACAGCAATTAGAGAACACCATTCCCCATAGAAAGTCATGAGAGACAAATTTTCTCACTTTCATCAGCCACATGTAGCCAGTGCATGAGCCTGTATTCCCCGGCCCCTGGGTGTTTGACATCATTTTATAGTCCGAGAGTGGGGATTTTACATGGCTAGAAAAAATGTCAAATTCTCCTGTTAGTCCCATAGTCCCCCTCCCCCTGTGGTGGGAAACATTGATAAATGTGTGACATGACAATGAGGAAGATGAGGGCTGTGATCTTTTTCAGATTCCAAATCATGTAGATGAATGATTCATGATCATTCACCTACACTATTCTGCAATCTATGTGAACAATAGTCCTTTTGAGTGAATACTTACTGACTCTATTGATAAAAGGACATGAAAAATTAAATATTACAACATTCAAAAGCATAGTATTGGTGGAGAAGTTGACTTTAATTGTCGTTAACAACTGCATTTATTGAGGACCGGCAGTTTTCTGTAAGGACCTGAAGCTTTGGCTTGGTACAGGCCCTTATGACCTGAAGCTATTTTTTCTTAATTTCGCACACTGGTGATAGTCATCTTTTCTATAAGCCAGATTCGTAATTGATAGAGTCTTCGACTGAAACTGAACCTGGCCCGCCAGATTTGACCACAGTCGAGCGTGGTTCAATACAGTAGTTGTGGGTCCACAGCTGTGGTGTTTTAAGACGGGATATGCCTTTTACGGGCTGGTTGACTTTCACGTTTTTGACCCCGCAAACCACACGTGAAAGTCAAAACCAGTCCGCGACTGTGGTCAAATCTGGCGGGCTCGGTTCAGTTTCAGTTTCTATAAATTACGAATCTGGCTTCTCCTCTTAGAAAAGATGAATATCACACACATTGGCTGTGTGTTACCGGTGTTATGTGGTGGGAGACTGTATAACGCCGGTAACACACAGCCCTGCCATGCATAGCCCTGCGTACAGGTCTGTGTGTTCATATAACGCCGGCAACACACAGACCTGCACGCAGGGCTATGCCATACAGAGCTAATGAAGAACCCCAATGCGGTCCCGTCGCACACCGTCTGCCGTCAGGACGAATCACTCAAACATAAAACCGTTCTTCGGGGACTCAGACAAGTGGCAACTGACCCGCGTGCCGTAGCCCTGTGTACGATGTTGTGAGTTCCCGGCGTTATACGGCCCCAACACACAGCATCGTACGCAGGCAGGGTAGGGCCGGGCTGGCGTGCCCGTATCGCCGATGAAGTCAGTCATGGTTGTCTCGGACAGCAGATCGTCCATGTAGCCGACACGAACACGAACTGATACCGGCTACCAACTCGGAGACTCTGGGTCATCAAACTTGGGTGTTGCATGGTGGGATACTTTAACTTCCGCTGCCGTTAAAATAGTTTTGCTCGTCGGAAAAATATTTTACTCTTCCCCAAAATATGTTTACTCTCGCTAGAAAGAGTTTGCTATGCATTATAGGTAATTGCGCCCTCACATGAAATATTTCTCCTCTCAGAAATAAATTTCGCTCTGAAGAAAAGTAAGTTTGACTTTTTCATCCTTCCTTTTTCGTTCTTTCTCAGTTCAGTTTTACCAAATTCTTAAACCACACTCATATGTAGAAAATATATCTTGAAGGAATTAGTTTTGTTGTCTTCAGAAAATAATTTCTCTCCATTGAGAAAAAAGTTTTATTCACTATATTTCAATTTGCTGCTCTGAGAAAATGTTTTTTCCATAAAGAAATTAATTTTACTCTTGGAAAAATAAAACTTTTCTTTAAGAATTTAAAAACATAAGGTTATGTCATTTAAGTAACTCAGTTCGCGCTCAGCAAAAATCTTAAACTCTTGCTGTGAACAATTTTTACTTCTTTTCGAAATAAAAAAACGTTTTTGAGAAACAAATACTTTGTTCAAAGTTAAAGTTAGTTTTTAAAAGTTAAAGTGTTTTTGTTAAAAGTTTTTTAAAAACAGTTTACCCCAAAAATAAAGTTTCCCTGTTCAGAAATAAGTTTGCTGTGGAGAAATAAAATTTCTTACAAATATTAAATATATTGTCAAGAAATATGAGTTTATGTTCAAAAGTAATAAATTTCCATGACGTGTAGGGGAGTCTGTTATCTTGAAAAAATTTTCCGTTTGTTTTACAAAATAAAAAATACTTTTGAGAAACATATTTTCTTTATTGTTAAAACTAAAACTACTTTCGAGAAGTTAAAGTTAAGATAATGTTAAGATAATGTTGCCCGTACAAAATTAAAAGTCTGCGGTGGAGAAATAAAATCTCTTACAAATATTAAAGATATTGTCAAGAAAAATTAGAGTTTATATTCAAAAGTAGTAGAGTTCCGTGGCGTGTAGGGGCCACCGTATATATGTTTCATTATTTATGTAAATGTACTTTGCTTGAAGCTGCAGGTAAAAAGTGCATAGGAGTATTAGAAAGTTGAATTTTTGATTTCATCTATATTGATGATTCACAATACATGGTAATATATGACAAATATGAACAATTTTTTCCAATATAAAACTAGCAATATATGTGCATTTATGGATGTTTCATGATTGATGTAAATGGCCTTTATTTATAGCGTAAGGTGGTTACAAGTTCATACGTGTACACAAAATTTTATTTTGCAATTTCAAAGAAAATTTTGATTCACTGTACATATGGTAGTTGTCTATGACAAAATTATGAATAACGTTTTTGCAATATAAAACTACTGTATGGTATCAATATCTGTGCATTTCTAGACATTGGATGATTGACATAAATTAACTTATGATGGTTACATGTGCATATGTGTACAAGAAATTTGATTTTAAAATTTCACCGAAGATGTTGATCTTCTATACATGGGAGTTATGACAAACTGTGAATAAAATGTTTTCCCAAATTAAACTTGCAATATTTGAGCATATATACCGGTTGACCCAGGATAATTGACATGATTGTATTATAATCATTTCAAACAGTAACAATGCTGACTATGCACATATGGCTGTCCTTGACTTCATCATGCTTCAGGGAGTACAAACAAGAAACTGCAGCGGATACACAAAACAAAACCACCCAAAAATTAGCCAAAAGTTATGGCTTAAATTGACATCCCAACACATATTTTATATCAATACGATAGAGTTTCATCTGCATTTATTCAAAGACTAGGACCAAGTCTACATTGTGGCAGGCTTTTCATTAGAAGATGGCAGCCGGAAAAATTGCTTGGCTGGTGAGTGAAAGCAATCGGCAGTAAGTTTCTCCCAAATCGTGATAACTCCACTATATCATCATCATAACAAAATCAAGGTTACTTGACCACATAATATTCACCAAAAGTAGTGTTTATTCACAAACTTGGACCAAGTCTACAGTGCGGTCAGAGAATACTAATTTGTCCCCAAGTTGCTTTGTCAGTCACGTGACTATGACAGAGTTACATATGATTCTACATGCATCTTTAAATTATTTGAATAAAAAATTCTGACTTGTCTCAAAGATATACAGATATATAGCCACACTCAAACAAATTGAGAAGCATTGTCTTAATAATTCTGAAGTTCTGAATCAATGAAAGTTTCGAAAGTTGTCCCTTGTCGCAATGTTTAGTCGTCCTCTTTTTTCATAAAAAAGTTTGCTGTCATAGTTGAATAATACACAGTACATCTTAGGAGAGTTTTCTTCCACGAACATTCATCTCAGGCTACTGGGTCAGAGAAAGTCACGTTTCTTACAGACATTCTGACAATGGCTGCGATACTCTAACCAAATGTGGAAAACTTTTCTGCATATCTTACAAGTATACTCCTTTCACAGGTCACCATGTTCTAGATGAGCCTGCATAGAAAACTTTTGGTGGAATGTTTTGCCACAGAGAGAGCATTCAAACTCTGCTTCCATGTGCATGGTTTTGACATAATTCATCATCTTCACTCGGGTGTTAAACTTTTCACCACACTCTGAACAGATTACTGGAACTTCACTGTGCATGGTCCTTTCGTGACGATGTCACTTCTGGTATGTTACAAACCTGGCAGGACAGTGCCTGCACTGCAGCGTTCTTTCAATGTGACTCTCCTCATGTTCATTGAGACCACGTTGGTAGGTAAAGACACTCTTGCATATATCACATTCATACCTTCCCTTTGTGCTGCATGAGAATGTGACTAGATTTATCAGAGCGTTTTGTGAAAAATGTATCACAATAGTCACACGGACTGACTTCTATTTCTTCTGCATGAACATTGATGAGATGCTTCTGCCAGTCCTTGTAGAGAAATTCAAGTCCACAGTACTTACACTTCTGTCTCACACAGATACCTACAGACAGATGAACACTCAAACCTTGTCGAGTTTTATAACCCTTGCCACATTTCTCACACTCATACGGTTTGCCGTCAATCATAGATATCCATATTTTCAATTTGTGGATTCGTAGCTCCTGTTCTGTCATTTCGGGCCTGCTACCACACTTTTTCTTCCGTTTTGGCTGCTTGGATATTTGAGATCCACTCCTCTTTGATTCCAGGGAACTCTCAGGCAAGCAGTCATCCTGATTTGGGGGCCTGTTTACACGCCTTTTCTTCCGTTCTGGCCGCTTTGAAGTTTGAGATCCACTCCTTTTTGATTGAACGGAACCCTCTGATGTGTAGTCAGCCAGATTGCTACAATCATCCATGCAGTTGTCTTGGACACCTGTTTCACTTATTTCACCTGCTACATCACTGTTTCTATGGTAATGTCCTCCTCCCTCTGATGTTGTTGCATCCATACAGAGGGTTTTCTCCCGGCTGCCAAGTTGAAGTACTGGTACACCTGACAGAATGTCAAAAAAAATAGCATCAATGACAACTTCATTTGAACAAAATCTCATCTACAGCCCATCATCCATGTACACACCAAATATCAAGATGAAATGTGCAGTGGTTTTGGAGTTTTTGATGTTGACGGACAGACATACAGACATACATACATACATACAGACATTTCCCTAGCCTATAAGAATAGCTTCCATTGCCATATATACATATAGCAATGTGAGCTAAAAATTGTAGTGAATATCAGCCAATGGGAATAAGATCCACTGTCTCTCAAAAGAGTAAGAGTTGCAATCATGCTAAATCATATCTGTTTTGATTTTTCACACAGAGTTCATTTCAAGTCCTTAGTGCCAGAGCATTATATGGAAGAAAATACTTTTTATATTTAGAGAGAAATAGTATGTATAAACATCAAGGCAGAAGCATATACACATGGGCTTTAAACTCAGATGGACTTTTAAAATTGAAAAAAAATACATTTCTCAATTTACTAGTATTCAAATGGTCTGTTACATTGCTCTCATGGTGGTCCAAAGATTTCAGTGCTGCTTTCATGCAAACATGGAACAAATAGAGAAAGCCATGATAACAGTTCACTTTTCAAACACAAATATATGCTATTGATGTTGTATGTGCCTCGAAAGTGAAAGACTTAAACTTTTGCTAAAACTTTCCTCAAGCAATATTTCAAGCATTCTCTTTCAAAATCAAAACTAAAAATCTAGCTTCATCATTTTAATGCATAAACATGATGTATACGGGGTTACCAAGGCATACCATGATAACCATGTCGTTCTTCCCTAAAATATGTCAAATGAGTTGGTAAGCATTTGCGTTGACAACGTAAACTCTCTCTGTATTTGGCGTATGAGCTGTAACGAGTGAAATTTAAAAACCAGGATGGAAATAAACGTTTATCAAGGAACCAAAAACCAAGTAAGCTTGGGTTGCACCCTTTTTGTAATTATAGGAAGAGAGTGTACATTGGGCTGAAGTTCTCATGCAACAATTCTACTGCAGTTACCAAAGCAGCCATGAGATCCAAGGGACAACAATCAGTAGTTTTTCTGCCATCCACTTGTATGGTACTTATTGTCCCAACATCTGAAATATCATTGGATCGAAAACTCTCGCTGTGCAAAATTTAATTTGTGGGAGATCCTGCAAACAATTACAAAACTCACTTGAAGGAACACTGTCACCATCTCTGCTTTTCTCACAGCTGAAAATTCCTCTGGTCTGTGTTCTTTCCATTTCGCACACTTCACACTCTGTTTTGGTTTCGGTGTTTTCCTCACAAAAATCATCCCTGCCTTTGACAGCTTCATAAGGGCCTGTTATGTGATTCACAGCTTGAACATCAGCCACGTTGATCTTACTTTCATGTGTATGTGTACTCTCTACAGATTGGTTGCTGCTTTCAGTCACGTTGATGGCATCATTTTGCAAATGAGTAGCTTTGTTCTCAAAGTGGGACAGCCTGCTCAGTGTGTGCATACTTCAGTGTTCGGTCTGTCTATGTTTCAGTTTTGATAAAATTTGTAGATGAGACAGAGGATGTGTAAGAGGTGCAGATGAATACTTGGATGAGAGTTGCAGTAGTTGGAAAAAATTCCTAATTTTCCTTTTTTCAATTTCTGACTGGCTAGTAGATCCTGTTCCGTTATCAGTGTCCTGCATATCATTCCTTCCTTCATGGTTTTGAATTGCATCTTGTCTGGAAGTGTCTCCAGCTGGATGATTCCACAAATTTTGAGATTCAATAGAAATTGAATAATTCGTCTGCCTGTCTCTCATCCCTGGTACACACATCACATCTGACCTATCAATGTCACTGCTATGACAGTGTCCCACGTTTACATCACAAGGTTTCACTTTGAGTCCAGTTGTCATAAATTCTTTACAAAGTCCTGACTTCCCGTGTACTGAGATGAAAGTCCATCTTCTGAAATCATGACAAAGACTTTGCATCCAAACTTGTCCAGTAATTCTTGACACTAGAAGGGGGAAAAAAGTGTGAGATCAGATAAGTCATGTGGTTAAAACACAATTATCCTGTCTAGAAGATTAAATTACCTCCGCGTTCAGGCAAAACATTAAATACAAAAATCTAATCTCCACAGAATCATGAATGTGAACTTGATTGGTATGGCATTTTCCACTCAATCATGTTCAAGCCAGGCTGTGAGTATTTGCATAACATAAACAATAGTTATGCAAATATGCTTGACCTGGTGTGAACGTGAGTGACAATGCCTACCCATGGGAAGATGCTTCCTGCCATATCAGTGATGAAAGTGCCAAGCTTGGCCCTTTTTGACCACGAATCGAAATGCATAAAGTTGATGAAGCCCTAAAATGTAACTTCCGGTACCACTGGAGGTGGTTGGCCTTATACAAGAACACAATGCATCTGCTTTTGGCCATACAACAACTCCGCTTGACATTTCTGTTTAAATCACTCAAGATCTCATACCAGCCATTCATCAGGATACATACCTCATTCCACAAAAACAAAACACGCAGTTAAACCTCGGAAATTCACAGATTATCATCACAGCAACCAAGTAACTAAATATGCATGTAATAATTCAAAACCATTCCAAATACCACGATTCAAAACACGGACATTTACAGGAACTCATTCTTTCACGAACAATCATAGACTGGAACAATTTAAGTGACTCGGTTGTAACATCAGCATCGGTAAACATCTTTAAGGCAGCTGTCCAGTGCGATTAAGCACCTGCCTCTTCCCCGTTGATCATATACCAGTATTGGTGTCTCAACGTATTTATTCAGATTCAGATTCAGATAGAGGTTTTTGACACATGGTGCATTCCTGGCGTTACTAGCTTCCACCACAGAGCTAGAAACGGATCCGTTTCTTGCTCAATGCTTCCACTAAAGCCCTCCCTTTCCAAGTGCTTTGAGCAGACGATGTGTACTCGAGATAATAATAATACAAGTTTGACTCATTAAAACAGAAGGAACCGTATGACTATGAGAGGGTTGAGGGGACCACAGTGGAGGGGTCATAGTGATCACAGCTGATTGGTTCGAAACAGTCAGGGTTCGAGGTACAGGCACGTGGAGTATTTTCTGCATGTACCACATTCAATTCCAAGCAGATGTGAGTCAAGGAGACTTAGAGGCCTACCAAGAAAATTCGTCATAGGGTCTATGGTACAATCATGGAGGTAGCTACCTCTACCTCCATGGTACAATGTAGAGCTGTAACTGTTGATGATTTTTCACTTCTTTGTTTTTTTTATGTCAACTACTGTTTCTTGTTCTACTCCAAAAAGCATGTTGAGATTATACACGGCATTCAGATTGTCAATTCAGAATGGATATGTGTAAACTGCATTGTTATTGTTGACAAGTGAATTCTGGTCTGGACTGGAATTCAAATGTAAACAATAACAAGGCATTCTATGTGATGACATTTTGTAACTAAGAAGTTGGGTGTTTCAATACAAATCTTCACATTGGTGTAATAAGAGCTTGCAGTTGACATCACAAAGACTCACAAAAATGGTTAAACAAAACTTATCAACAGTTTACAGCTACTGGTCTTTGAGATTGATGTGAATGCCGAGAAACAGATTCCCGTCAATGGAAAAAATAAGATACAATCCATGGAGCTTTTTAGCTCCATGGTCCAACTATGACAGCACAACCCACATATGACCCCTTTCCGACTGATAGCTGCTTTGGATAGTTTTCAACTATATTAATATTGGAATGTCTGTATACAGATCTGAGATACAAGTACAGTACACAATATCGACCCACAGCACCGTTGGCAGGGCTAGCTGCAGCACAGAAGTAGCTCGAGGTTTTGCCTGTGTATTTTGGTTTGCTGTCCAACCCAAATATCTAGGCAAAACTTTAAGCTTCTGCACTGCAGCTAGCGCAGAGATACATCTCTGAGTGTGTACACACTGAGAGAGGTATGCAAAAAACAACCACTTTCTTCACAGCTTCGACTCGAGCAATGGCGTTATGTGGACTGGGTAGTTTGTGAAAGTGTAGTTTATGCTGTGAGTTTATGCTACACATTCTGTTCTGATACGTAGTAAGGCTACATATCAGAACACCAGAACGTAGGATAAACTCACAGCATAAACTACACTTTCACCATGGAGCTAGAAACGGCAAGCTCTATGCTTTCGCAAACTATCCACATACGCTTGACTCGAGGGATCGTGGCTACGTAGTACGCACATGTATGCAGCACAGGTCTGTAGCTCTGAGCTGATATCATTGAATCATTGACACTGACATAAACACTTGTACACGTAAAATGAACGTGTACACGTACAGCTTGCGGCAGCTCCGTAGTCAACAACTTTCCCCGCCGTCCTTGGTGGGACAGGAGGGGAAACGGGAAAAATCGTGGGCTCCGCCGAAAAAGGTACGGGACTACACAGCAAACGTAATTGCTGACTGGAGCATCGAGGTACTTTTTGTTTTACCTCCATCATGACTGGAGCATGGAGGCAGCAGAGTTACTGCATGCTGTACCTCCATGACTGGAGCAAGCTAGTGTACTTACTTCCTTAAACACACGATTTTTCAGCAAGCTTGGATAAAATATCGGGGAATGAGGGAGCAAGTGCGGTAATACTGCTTGATTCATGGCTATTCCTCGAGTTTCTCGCCTGACTGAGAGATTCAGACCGCAGCGCGACCAAGGGAGGTAGAAAGACCTGTTTAAATTTGAACTTTGAACCCTCTGAAAGTTTACAGATTTTAGACTCTGGCGGCGCTGTCTCACACCCCGGCGGTTTCTCGTTCAGTGCTCTGTGCGTTCTTTAGGGAGCCGTCATTATTTACGGCCGGGGGGGGGGGTCGGAGGAATTGCTTTAGAAACTCCAAAATTTCGAGTAACCCCCCTGCCACCCATGACGGGTTTGAGTAACCCCCCTCTCTGCTACAGAAATTTTGAGTGACCCCCCTCAAAAAAATTGGGAAAGTTAAATATCTAATGGTAAAATGGATTGCTGCTGCGACAGGCTCTGTACAGACCCTGATTAAACCCTGTGGTACAGGTCTGTGTTGGAAAGAGGTACAGGGACTGATGTACAGGTCTGTATCCAGTGCTCTGATGACATGCAGCGTTCTCAGTAGGATTGTTTTACAAGAGGGCGAAGATGTAGCGTGAAAGCACCACAAGCGACGGCACAAGCGGGTCGCGGGGAGGAGGTCAGGAGGGGGGTGTCCCCCCTCCTGTCGTTGGAGCTTTGAAAAATAGAGATTAAAATGGTGTTATTTGGTGGCACTTGGGGAGTATTTCTTTCGGATTTTTTCGTATAAAATACTCAAAGGAACAGAAATCTGAGACAGTATTCAAAAACTTATATTCCAGTTCACTGATTTCAATGAAGATTACATTTTTTGAAAACGAAAAATAGCGACAGACAGGATCACATGATTTCATAGCAAAGTGAATATACACGCATCTAAATTGAAGTCTCATATTTGATCAGTCTGTTGTGTGTGTGTGTTTTTTTTATTGTTTTATTTATTATTTATTCCACAGCAAGGTGAACATACATACGTCTAACGGAAATTACACATTTGCTATAATTTTGAACTCTCCCATCGCCACCCCCCCCCCATCCCCCGGACTTCAAAGGAGGGCAAAATGTGGTCAATACAGTGCTTATGGTGCAAAAATATCAAGTCATAATACATGGGAATCTCTTTGGCAAACTATCAATATTTCCCCATAAAGACAAGCTATATCTCTACATTTATAAATGTTTCATAATTTATGTAAATGTACTTTGCTTGAAGTTGCAGGTAAAAAGTACTAGGTGTATTTAGAAATTTGAATTTTTGATTTCATTGATCATAATGATTAACTATACATGGTGATCTATGTGAACATGAACAATTTTTGAACAATAAAACTAGCAATATCTTTGCATTTATAGATGTTTGATAATTGATGCAAGTGATCTTGATTAGTGTAGGGTGGTTACAAGTGAATGTGTGTACAAGAAATTTCATTATGGAATTTCACCGAAAATTTTGATTCACTGTATAGTTTTCTGTGACAAACTTGCAAATTTTTTTTAAAACAACCATATGATAGCAATATCTGTGCATTTACAGACATTGGGTGATTGACATAAATTTAAAGGCGGACTCTCCCTTTAAAAGGACACGAAATTATGGCGGTGTTCATTGTGTAAGTGGACACCAAACAGGTAACACGCGGGCACACGCTCCAGAAAATGCCACTTTTTAGTTTTTCCCAGCCGCAAAAATGCAGACAGACTGCCAAGCGGTCAGCACGAAGTTGCTGCCAATCGAACTCTGTGGTTATATTCAAAGTCTAACGTGACTGGAAGACAATTAATTTCTTTGGAAATTCGAGCGTTCGTGGTGGGGAATCAATGACCGTTGGCAATTTTAAACCGACTGTCAATTAAACGCTTGTATAAACGCTGTTTGCAGGATTAGCAAAAGGTAACAAAAGGTTGAAATCAGTTTGTGTAATTAATATTATAGAAATCAAACATCGTACTGGCAAAGTGTTTGACTGGGAGGAGAACTCAACTAATGCGAGAACCTGGGATTGAAATGTGCGGCTTTACGTGTGGTTACGTGTGCATACGTGTACAAGAAATTTCATTTTGGAATTTCACTTAAGATGTTGATTCACTATACATGGGAGTCTATGAGAAAACTATGAACAATTTTTTCCAATTTAAAACTTGCAATATTTGAGGATATAGAGACCCAGGATAATTGACATAATTGTACTTGATTATAGTAGGGTGTTTTCAAGTCAAGTGCATATGTTTACAAGAACTTTGATTTTGGAATTTCACTGAAAATGTTTATTCACTATACATTGGCGTCTGTGAGAAAACTATGAACAATTTTTTGACAATATGAAACTTGCAATTTCTGTAATATGTGGGAAGGCTGTAATCATTGTCATTGAAGACAAATGAATTCTACAGTCCAGACTTGAAGTCAATTTGAAGCAACAACAATGCTGACTGTACACATATGGCTGTGCTTGACTTTCATCACACTTCAAGGAGTAGAACAAGAAACAGCAGCGGATACACAAAACAAAACCACCCAAACATAAGCCAAACATTATATCTTAAATTGACATCTCAACACATATTTCATATCAATAAGAGAGTTTTATCTGCTTTTATTCATAAACTAGGAGTGTGGCAGGCTTTTCATTACAACCTGGCAGCCAGAAAGCAATCAGCAGTGAGTTTCTCCAGGAATCAACACATGATGACTCTACTTAATCATCATCATAACACATTCAAGGTTACTCATCTACGTAGCATTTGCTAAATTTGTTTTTTTTTAATGGCAAACTTGGACCAAGTCTACAGTGCGGTCAGAGAATACTAGTTTGTCCATCAGTTACTTTGTCAGTCACGTGACTATGACAGAGTTACACATGATTCTACATGCATCTTTCAATTATTTGAATAAAAAATTCTGACTTTTCTCAAAAGATATACAGATATATAGCCACACTCAAACAAATTGAGAAGCATTGTCTTAATAATTCTGAAGTTCTGAATAATTGAAAGTTTCGATTGTCCTTTGATGGTACATGTAAGATGGCTCACTAAAGATGGATCACTAAATACACTCCCAATATGTTTACTGGTCCTTTTTTCAGAAAAAACTTGGCTGTTGTACTTGAAAAAATACAAAGTACATCTCAGGAGAGTTTTCTTCCATGAACATTCATCTTAGTCCACTGGGTTCACCTGTTGTGAATTCTTGTGTGTTTCATGAGATTTTCCCTGAGTTTGCACCGATATCCACACACATCACACTGCCACGGTTTCTCATCACTGTGTGCTGACCTCATGTGTGACTTCAAAGAAGTGTCCAGTTTGAAAACTCGAGGACACAGTTCACATTTGATGCTGGGTTCACCATGAGTCTGAACGTGGGCCCTTAAATTGGTACCACTTTTGAACCCACGGCCACAAATTTCACAGAGAAAGTCACGTTTCTTACAGACACTCCGACAATGGCTGCGATACTCCGACCAAACGCGGAAAACTTTTTGGCATGTCTTACAAGTATACTCCCTTGACAGCTCACCATGGTGTTCTAGATGAGTCCGCAAATAAAAGTTTTTGTAGAAATTTTTGCCACAAACGTAGCATTTAAACTCTGGTTTGCCGTGCATTGTTTTCAGATGGTTCATCATCTTCACCCGGGTGTTAAATGTTTCACCGCATTCTGAACAGACTGCCGGCAATTCACTGTGTTTGTCCCTTTCATGACGCTGTCGCTTCAGTTCTGTAAGAAACCTCGTAGGGCAGTGCCTGCACTGCAACGTTTTTTCACTGTGGCTCCGCTTATGTAAGATGAGACCGCGGTGGTAGGTAAAGACAATCTTGCAAATATCGCATTCATACCTTCCCTCTGAGTGATGCTTGAGAATGTGATGCGATTTATTAGACCGTCTTGTGAATAATTTATCACAATGGTCACACTGACTGACTCGTATTTGTTGTGCATGAACATCCACAAGATGATTCTGCCAGTCCTTGTAGAGAAATTCAAGTCCACAGTACTTACACTTTTGTTTGACACAGATACCTACAGACAGATGAACACTCAAACCTTGGTGATTTTTATACCCTTTGCCACATTTCTCACAAATGTGTGGTTTGTCATCAATCATCGACTTTCGAATTCTCTCTTTGTGGGTTTCTAGCTCCTGTTTTGTCATTTTGGGTCTGTTACGACGCCCTTCCTTCTGTTTTGGCTGCTTTGAAGTTTGAGATCCATTCCTTTTTGATTCAACAGAACTCTCAGACGTGTAGTCATCCTGATCACTACAATCATCCGTGGTGTCATCTTGGACATCCGTTTCACTGATTTCATCTGCTTCAACACTCTTTCCATGGTGATCTTCTTCTTCCTCTGGTGTTGATATATTAAGACGGTTGGTTTTCTCCCTGCTGCCATCTTCAAGTACTGGTACACCAGACAAAAAGTAAAAAAAAATAGCATCAATGACACTTATCTCACTTTTGGGTACAAGGGCAGGCCAGGAGTGAGTGTACATATATTTAAATATTACTTTTAGCTTGTATGGACCTTAGCTTATAATATTGATAATCTCAAATGCATTTGAATACATTTTTATGCATGGTCTGCATACATATTTACAGTGCATTTGAGTACATTTTCATGCACGACCCACTACATATTTACAGTCACATTCATGCTTACTTGTATATGTTTAAAGTTTCACTCAGAGTTTATTTTAAGTGCCAGGGTCTTATATAGAAAATATAACACGTTTTACATTTCAAAATAAAAAATATGTATAGACTTCAAGGCAGAAGCATATACACAACCATACCACATTGACTTAACCCTTTACCTGCCACACAGTATCACTTCCCCATCTGCCAAGTCAGTAAAAGCGGTATTGAGCCAAAACCATATGTATTTTCACCCACGTAGCTCAGTATGTTATAGCAGCTTTAGTCAGTAAAAATCATGTTTACAGTATCTCTGTCTTCAGGGACCTTCAAATTTTCAAGTCTTTGTTGAAATGTACCATATGGGACAAAATCCGACATGTTTTGCTTCACTTTTTTTTAACCAATTTGACCTGATGGTGAAATATGGACTTGGCAGGAAAAGGGTTCAGGTGGACTTCCAAAATTGAAAAAAAAAATTCTCAGTTTTCTAGTATTCAAACGGGCCGTTACATTACTCTCATGGTGATCAAAAGACTTCCACACTGCTTTCAATGCAAACATGGAAGAAATAGAGAAAGCCATGACAGTTGTTCACTTTTCAAACACAAATATATGCTAATAATGAGCTGAGGCTGTTTCATATATACTAAAAAAAAATTGGAAGTACATTATATACCACAGTTAATGTGTAACATATCAGATCGTAATTAACCCTTTCACCACCATGGCTTGTCCCAAATCCATAGTTCTCTATGGTAAAGTTGGACCTGTATACATTGAACTGGGGGTGAAAGGGTTAAAGGTTATTCATATTCATGGTTGGTTTGAAGGTATTCTGTTTCCTCCCTTTACATTAGGAACCAAAAGACATTGCTACCAGTATTGCATGTCCCTCTGAGAGAATGACCATCAGTGGATATTCAGACATAGTCAAATTTTTCTAATACTTCACTGGCCTGCTGGATGTCAGGGGTCGGGGGAAGGGGGGTGATAGGTTATTTTGAAGCTGGTGTTGTAAAAAGTTGTTGACCCGTTTGTGAAAACCAAGAATGCAAATTTCACAAATGGAATGTAATAGAACCGAGCTGTTATTTTGAATTTCAAATATCTGTAAGTCTTAGGTGCTTCATTTCTCTAAACGCAAAATTCCAACAATCAGATACTACTAAGGTTTGTACAAGTTATACCATAGTTTTTCCATCATACACTCGAGCTTGTGGATAAAGGAACAAAGGGATGTAAAAAAGTTGGTTACAGGCGGCAAAAATAAAGTATAGATGGTTACAAAACAGTGTGAGGGCACATTTCCACAAAATGTCTGATTTTTCATTTAAGCGATCGTCTGGTAATTTCTAGCTGACAGCTGGTTGTTGCCCGCTATGTAGAAATCATGGATTTTTTTTCTCAAATGAGACACTGAAACAATACTAACTAGCACTTTTTCTTACATATCAGGTGTAAAGTTTATTTCTCTTTGCACACACACACAAGACAAGATGGTAAACTGAACTGAATATGCCAAGCAGTAATTCTACTGCAGTTACCAAAGCAGCCATGATGAGAAGGGACGACAGCCACAGTACTTTCCCTTGGCTTGTATAATACTTATGGTACAAACATCTGAAATAGCATTGGAAAACACAATGCAATGCTAAACAGTGTGTGACACAAGATTGTAGGGTGATCAGATCCGGTAATTAGCAAACTTACTTGAAGGAACACTGTCACCGTGCCTGCTCTCCTCACGTTTCAAACTTCCTCTGGTCTGTATTCTTTCCATTTTACACACTCCTCGCCCAGTCTTTGTTTGGTTATTTTTCTCCCGAAAATCATCTCTACGATTGAAAGGTTCATCAACGCCTCTTTTTTTATCCACAGCCCTAACAACAGGCACATTGATGTTACTTTCCTGCATACATTTGCTCTCTACTGATTGGTTGCTGCTTTCAGTGTTCGGTCTGTCAGTGTTTTCAGTTTTGATGAAATCTGTAGATGAGACGGCGGAATGTGTAAGAGGTGCAGATGAATCCTTGGATGAGAGTTGCACTGGTTGGAAAAACTCCGTAATTTTCCTTTTTTTATTTTCTGACTGGCTAGTAGATGTTCCGTTATCATCATCCTCATGTGTATATTCCCTTCCTTCTTTGTCTTGGATTGTATCTTGTCTGGAGGTGTCTATAGCTGGATGATTCCGCAAATTTTTAGATTCAAGAGAAAAGGATTTCTCCATCTGCCCGTCTCTCATCCCTGGTACACACATCGCATCTGACCTATCAATGTCACTGCTATGACAGTGTCCCACGTTTACATCACAAGGTTTCACTTTGAGTCCAGTTGTCAGAAATTCTGTGACAAAGTCCTGACTTCCCATGTACTGAGATGAAAGTCCATCTTCTGAAATCATGACAAATACTCTGCATCCAAACTTGTCCATTAGTTCTTGACACTAGAAGGGCAAAAAAAAGAGTTCAGTTAAGTCATGTGTTGAATTTTAAAGTAAGAGATTGGAAAGGAAGAAAATGTGGAGATTATACTGCTCTGAAGCTTTGTTACATGATTTTCTCCATGTTTATGTAAATTTTCAACCTGATCGTATAAGGCCAAAAAAACAGAGTATATCAGTGTTGGAAACTGGCCAAAATATTTGCCAGACATCAGGACTGGTAACTTTCAAAACTTCCCTGTCCTGCCAGAAAGTTGCCTTTCCTGAATTTTTGACAAATCCATTCATTCAAAAAACACAAAACCATTATGTATATAAAGGAAAATGAGGGCAACTCCACACATCGGCTCTACCAAGATTGTTTAGTATTACGATATGGTGAATAAAAGGATCATTGCATTTATTTTGTGTGGAATACATGGCGAGACACCGGTGAATCGATAGTGCTTTAACCCTATACATGTGATTTGGGTCCCCGGTAAACCGGTTTGTTGATTGAGTGATTTGTCTTAACAGTGTTTCGGAACCAAAAATGGGGTTCCTTCATCAGTGGCTCTTATTTTGTATCCCATCCGTTTGGTTGTGTGATGAAGTCATCTTCGTCCTCGAGGAGGAGAAGCCAGATTCGTTATTGAGAGAGTTAGCCACTATTGACTGACTCTATAGCGAGTGATCCGGTATGACGTCATATTATAATTAACATGACCCAGCATCGACCGGAGTTTCTGGACGCTTAAGGATTTTTGTTTTAGGGCATATTTTGAGCGTTGCTAGTGCTCGTTATGTTAACAGTAAATGTTGTACTAATCTGACAACGATAACTTGTTTTAGGCATTTAAATCGATTAACCGAACTTTTGGTTTTATGTCAATTTTTCACGGACTTTGTAATAGATTTCGGGTCGATATTGGTGCCTGCTTTCTGGTGTCTGAAAAGCATGTTGTGAAAGGCTGTTTCGAGAAATAAATCTTTTTTCTCTGTGTTTAGCCATTCCCAGGTTTCATGGTTTCGTTAACAATATTTGCTGTAAACAGCCTTTGAAATCGGTTTGGTCGTTCCGGATATCGACGGAATGCTTAGGCTACTCCTTCACATGTTGGTCAAAGATTCATAACGAGCTATGATTTTGTAAGAAGGATTTGTTTAAAGATGCTCGTTTTATAGACCATGAAGAGTGTCGTTAGAAAACGACTCGAGGGTTGATCCCAGAAGTAAGCAGTGATTTTTTGTTCACTCTCCTGTGTTACATGTGATAGAGTCCTCCCTTATGTGCTTAGTTTAAGCGAGCAGGCTGTAGATACGGAGACATCACTATCTGAGCTAGTCTCAGACTGGTTTGATGAGACTTTGAGCTTGTTCTATTTGTAGCAAGGCAGGATGTGATTACTGGTTTGAGTATATTTACATTACGTCAACGTCAAAGTGGACCGTTATCTGATAGGTTAATTGGTTTCAGGCACTAAACTTTGATGAAGTTTATTTTGTCCCAATGTTTCCGTGTAAGAGCCATGGTTAAAATATGTAACTGCGTTACATATGAGGTAGTCGATGGATACCCTGGAGGGTATTCTTGTGTTTGCTAGCCCTGGACTTAGATCACACACGGTCTTTCCATAAAATGAAGTGTCCGTGCTTGTAAAGTGACCTAAGAAAGCAAAGATATAAAGTGTGAGATTTACTAGTACGAGCGACTTACTGGGTATGCCGTATGGGCTACTCTCGAGAGCCCGACACACAGACGTGGAAGTACAATTTTCCTCTCGTCCGACTGAAAAGTTACCTGTCTCGGACGGGAGGACTGGCAGTAGTTTCCAACGCTGGATATACTATACTGAATCACTCTGTTAAGCTTTATGGCAACATGCTCCCCCCCCAGGGTTTTACATGACGCGCATTTCTGCGTCCTTTACGCATAAAACCGGACGCAGGACCCCTCAAAAACTAAACCACGCGTCCCTTGGGACGCAGCAATATCTGTTGCTGGTGTACACCTTGCGAAGCTGCTGAACACGTAAAACACATCCCAGTAAACCTTACCGACCCCGTACTTTAACCCTTAAAGTGCCGCGTCGGTTTATAAACCGACACGGCATTCTCGCTCTCAGCGCCACGTCGGTATATAAACCGACAGTGATTGCGTTCTATGCTTATGCCTAACTTAGCTATGCATTGCCGAACTCAGCCAGAAGGAGGGTATTCCTGACCCTTTGAACCCAGTTTAGTACCATATAAGGACTAAAATAATGACATCATGCAGCCTAACAATCGAAAATTCCAGTAATTTATGCGAACTTTCTTCAAAAGAGGTCAGCGGTTTTCATGAATATTTAATCAGGTCTGCAGTTTCACCCGTACGCGGATACGGCCACAGTGCATTGAACGAAACATGTACGTATGTTTTGAAAGCTTTACCATGCCGTAGACACGGAAGACCACTATATTATGCCAAGCTACTGCCCTCTGGGTGATAGAAATGATAGATTTTACAGTTTTTTTGAGAATATTTTATGGAAAAATGACGCGATTTGGTGACCAAATCGATCGCGATAGTGAACTTCGAACGTATCGGCGGCCAAGATGGCGGCACTGTGTGATGCCTAACTCTCGACATGGAACCCGAGGTTAAGGTTTTCGAAGTCCAAAACATGCAAGATTGAGAA
Organism: Ptychodera flava; assembly: GCF_041260155.1. Lineage (NCBI taxonomy): Eukaryota > Metazoa > Hemichordata > Enteropneusta > Ptychoderidae > Ptychodera > Ptychodera flava. The sequence continues at coordinate 2,628,405 of NW_027248350.1, forward strand.
ATTTGTAAGGATTCGGTTAAATTGAAGTGTATTTTGTGAATTTTCAAGCGTTTGACTGCCAAAAGCCCCTTTAAACTGTTGATATTTGACCTCCGGCCGTCCTGAAGCGAGACGGCCATAACAGTCGACCCGGTTTGTAAATGAAATGTAGTTGTTCTGAACTGTTGACATTGCGAGACATTTCCTACGTGTTACGCATTTTTTTAACTGAAATAAACCGGACATGAAACTTTTTTCTCGATACTTAGTGGTTTCTTTCCATTTTGTGGCGGATTTTGTGGCGTGCTTGTCAAAAAATGTGATCAAACTTGGCGAACGGATTGACTAGTATGTATGGTAGTACGAGTCCGTGACTCGATAAGCCACAGATTACACAAGCGTACGTGAATTAAACTAATGTAAGTTGGGTCAAACACCAAAATTAATCGATAAAAAGGTTAGTGAAATGTGTTTTTGTCTTCAACTCTTCATTATAGTATACAGGCGGTTCAAACTATACAGAGTCAGTTGAATATGCCCTATAGTTGTGTGCATGTGTTGCACAATAGTTACCCCTCCATGTACAATATGGAACCTTGTTGTCTCTGTGTATGCAAATTAATACTAATTGAACACAGTGAAGACCATGGCATTGATAAACTATAAAACATTTTTGTGAAATAAATTGGGACCCCATATTTTGATGTAGGACTCCCATTTTCTAACACCAGGAGTCCCAGGGACTCTCAAAAGTTAAAAGTGATGTAAAACCCTGCCCCCCCCCCCCCCCATATGCATGAAGTGTCTGCAGCTGACTGAAATGAAAAACGACATCGCTGACAAGTTAACAAGTCACTCACTAACATTTGACTTCACTAGTTAGCTACTAGTAGTAGTATTGCCAGCCATGTAGTGACACTACATGGCTGGCAATATGCTGATAAGGTATCCATTTACAGTTGCCACCGCCACTGCCTTTGAGAATATATTATACCAGAGCTTGCAGTTGACATTGAAAACACCGATAACAATAGGGGAAAATCATCAAACGAACAATGCCACTATGACTGCACAAACCACATATGATCCCTTTGATGGAGACTGGTAATTGCTTTCCATAGTTTACAACAGTATTATCATTGGAATGTCTGCATCGAGATACAAATACAGAACTCAGTGATTACAATAGGACCCCTTGTTCGTTTCCACCGACAGGCACTCGATCCCTCTGTGCACATGCCAATATACTCGAGGCCGGACCCCACACATGGAGTGTTTGTCTGTAGTTCTGAAATCGTTGATCCACAATACATGTACACGTGCAATCATAGACCCTAGGGAAACTTGGGTCTACATGTTACAATAAACTACAGAAATTGCAACAGTTCCATAATCCACGGCTGCCCGGGCGACGCCATGACCATGATCATGGTGGTGTACCATCCGAGAAACGGGTTTACGGAACTGCAGCAAACGTATGACTGCTAAAATAGTGCAAGTGTCAGTGAGCCTTGTACTTACTTCCATAAATACGTGATTTTTCAGTGAGCTTGCAAAACGCGAATGAGGGAAGGTGTGTGGATATTGTGCCTGGTTCATTGCCATTGTTCCAGCTTTCGTCTGATCCGCGCGAGTGAGATTCAAGCAGCAGCGCTATGGCGACTCGACCAATACTTTGACCTTTGAACTAATTCCGTTGACAAGCTTCAAACTCTGGTGGCGCTGTGTCACAGCGTGTGTTCAGAACGTCAATCCTATTTTATCTTTGCTCATGGGTGAACATATTTCACTTATAAGATGATGAACAAAACTGAGGATTTCATCCCAAAGTTTTCAAACTTGTAAGACTCGAAGGAGAAGAATGCATTCTGAATGCGTTCATATCTTTGTAATTAAAGAGCTCTTTTTTTGTTTCATTTTTTTTCAGACAATATGCATTGTAATGTTAATGCATTTACAGTTATGTAGATTTGTTTTATTGTGACCATGTTGAAATAAATTGATCTTTTTCAAAAAATAAAAAACTCCAACTGGGCCCTGTACACAAACAAACAAACAAACAAACATACATAAATACAAACAAAATAAATGATAATTACGAATCAACGAAAAAGAACTAAATGAACAAAGTAGACAAAATACATGATACAAAAGAATTATTAGAGCAAATAAAAAACAAGACAACAAACAGCATAAATAAAAATAAACATAAGACTGAACAAATGTAAGTAAATAATAAAAAGCAAAACAAAACAACAAACTGGTTAGATATGAAACTTTCATGAGACATGTATATGCAAGTTGCTATGGAACGCTCTCTTTAGAGAAAACACGATTCCATAGCAAAGTGAATATACATACATCTAATGGAAGTCTCCAGGCCTTGAAAGTCTCATATTTGATTAGAATGTTTCTTTGTGTGTTATTTGTTTATTTTTGTCTATTTTGTACACTCTTTACTTTTTTGGTGTGATCGTGTTTATTGTTTTTGATGTAGGTTTATTTAACTGATTGTTTGTATTCAGTCTGAGGACCCAGTGATCATTATTTCGTACATTTTTTCATTAACTTATATTTATAACTTATAATTAACTTATGCAGTGCACACTGGGGCAGATGTAACTTTTCAAGTCACATTGAAGGGAGACATATCTACCCTCATAATATCAATTAATGATAAAATTCAACTTTCCAAAAAACAGTCTACGCTCCTTTACCCTGGCTGTGTTGGCTATGTTATGTACCGGTACAGTTATGTTGACAAAAACATCCTTGCTAATGCTGTAATTATCTCTTATCTGGGTTTCAGTTCATCAATAAATGATAATTTTTCAACCAAGCAGTGAAGCGGTATTATAATTTATAGTCAGCTGTTCTTTCAAAAGAAAATTTAAAGTATAAAATCTGTGCTGTCATAAAGAACACTAAAAACAGATGTCACATCCCCGACACTTAAGCAGTATCTCTTTGCAATTGTCATTCCCAATTCAAGTCACAGATTATGGTAATTAACTCAATCAATCAGTGAAGGTTGATGGGGATGATGTGGATTTTATTACCTATCTGGATGTACAAAAAGAGAATTTTAACAGACATTTGTCTGATAGACACTGGAATGAAAAGAAAACCTGCCCGTGAATACAGACATATCAAAGACACACCATGTCATGGAAATACAGCAATCAGAATCTGACAGCAGAACCATGTGTTGAACAACTAAACATTTTGTAACAGAACCAGGAAACTACCTGTTAAATTGGGAAGCCATCGGAGTTAAAGATGTTTTGAACAAAAATCAAAATACCAGCCCCAAAATTTGCATATGCAAATGTCGTCCCCGTTTAAAAAAATGAGGTAGGATACCTGCAAGGTTATAATCACATTTAATTACTCTTGGACTCATTACCATTCCTATAAAATGGTTTCCTCTATAAAAACCAACTAACAACAAACACACAGAGTAACAGTTAAGGTGGTTGGAAAGGCTATTTTTGCACCAATTCTTTTCTCGGAGTTAATGTCAAATTTTAAGTGTTAGAATCAAGATATTAGTTCAAATTTTCAGGATAACTTCCTGAGTTAATATTTTCTCCAAAGAATATAAAAATTGTATATTTGCAGCCATGATTGTGAAATATGACACCAGTAAATATTAAAATTTAATTTTCATATTTTTTTTACATATTTGAATTTAATAATAATTGGATAGTATCAATATTACCAAATTAGTTATAAATATGTTGACACTATTTATTGTAAGATTTGTACGGCAGGATTTGTAAATAAAATTTGTTTTTATGATTTTACATGGGTTTATATATCAAAAATTATTAAAAATTCTTTCTAATTCAAAATGGTATTTTTCAAAAAGTACTTCAAATACAGGAAAATTGTGCCGTACAAATCTTATCTGTAACCTTGTTAATAGGCTGTAAAAATTCCATGTCCATATCTCATTTCAAAGTTGGATTAAATTGGTATACAATTATGTAGGAAAACTGTTATTCTGTCAAAAATGTTGAAAACAAGCCATATTTGCACCCCTCTTTTGAGTCATAGAGCAGTTTTTTTGGTTAATCTCACTTTCGACACCTCTTTGACACTCAAAGAATCTAAAAATGCATTTACAATAGCAGTCACTCACTCTGAATGCCAGCACCGCCTTGTCAAACTTTCCTGAAAAACAGCAAATAATGACTTTCCCTTTTCAAACATTTTATTAGAAGCTAGGGGACCTGTACCATAGTTAATACACTAAGGACTCCCCAACTTCTTCTTATTTGGTCAGTTTTTCAGAAGTTTTAACAGGCTATAACTCTGCAATGCCTTTGTGCCCAAATGTCTAGTTTTTTTTATTCCACAGAGAATGTTGACTACTTTATATTTTAATAGTTTTGTTGAAATTTATAACTGACGCTCTAGCCTTTCCAACCACCTTAATAGAGCAATGAGGATAGTCATCAAAATATTGCATTATGGGATACACTGAGCGAGCAAATGAGTCCCTCTTTTTGGGGTTCAAATAAACACTGATTGGGCAACACATGGACACACCATTATCAAGGAATGTCAAAATGTTGCATGACGGGAAAACCTAAGTTCTACTGTACAGACTTTATCATGCACATCGGATCATTGCGATGTGTTCCATTCTGCTGATATTGATCTACAACTAACATGCACTCAACACAAGAGACAAACAGCGGGATACCATACGTGAAGCACTGTTTCAGGCAACTTATTAATTTTTTTCCAGACTTGAACAAAAGCTACCATCACATACACACGTGTCTAGTGGTGAGCAAAAGTCCACCATTGTCTTTCACACATAATAATCATGACAATTGTCTGATATTGAATAATGCATACACAAACTTTACTTTAAACACAGAAAATGTGAAGTCCAAGTTTGTAATTTCATTACGATGTAAAAAAAACCACAGATATGGCCCATAACACTGCATATCCACAGCACATATACTTAGCTTCTATAGCAATTTCATGACATGTGTGCAAGAAGAGCTCCAATGTCATCTTTCAGACAAACACATGCAACTCATCTAATATTGAAAATCACACAAATTCTAAGTGCTGACAACATGCATTTACGGGGCCAGTTGCAGTGGCTTTGATGATTTTCATGATCTTTCGTTTTCAGTGTCAGCCACAGTTTCTTTTTCTATTCCAGGAAGTATGTTGAGATACACAGTATTCAGTTAATCAACTCAGCCTGAGCAAGTGTGGGCTGCACTGTTATTGTTGACAAGTGAATTCTGTGTTGGGAAATGAAAAGATGAAGTTTTGCTTGAATAATATATACATGTATTTTATTTATCAACGCATCAAGTAATTATCCAATATACCTATAGTTTATTTACCAACACTTCCAGGCTTCATGCCGTTCACATGTTCTACACCTTGGCTTTGTGTATTGAAAGACCACCCTGAGATCACACCTGACATGACTTTAAGACTAATGAATTTTAATATATGTAAATGTGACTTTTACACACCATACATGTATATAAACCTTAGATTTGTGAGTAAAGCTGGATTTCGTTGTTAGTGTTCAAAGGAAACATTTCATGTCAGCTTGTCTGTACGTTTTACCATCATTGCCGTAATTTCCCTTTGTGTCATTCTGATTCACACTAGAATTCAAATGTAAACAATAACAGAGCATTTCACATGTATACACGTTGTATTGACAAGCTAAATAGTTGGGTCTTCCAACATGCTTTGAGGAGAAAATTTGCAATCGACAACAAAAATAGTGGAAGAATTGTCAAAAATGACTGCTACTGACTTCTATAGTTTCATGACAACATGACAAGTATACAAATGAGCTATAGGCCCATCAAATCACGCACTGAAACTGCAATATTTATGACTTTTGGATATTTTTTCAGTATATGCATTGTTCAGTTTACCAAGGGCAGTTACTTACAGCATGATAGAATGCCTGGTATTTTACTTATATACACAGTCCCTGTGGGTACCACTAGCATTGTCATTGTTGGTCCAGATGCAGCTTGGTATGTCAACAAAAATAATGGTTGATACATGAAATTCAGGGTTTTTGACAAACAAAACACTCAATATTTTAGCGCAATGTAATTGGAAAAGAATCTGCAGTTTCCAACACTTCTCATGACAATTTGAGATTGTTGGTGTGGTAATGTACAACGTGAGCATGCAATTCCACAAATAAGATGTAGTGAATGTTTTTGACAGGAATCGCATTGGTATTTAGACATGGCATGAAAGCAGTTGACATGACCATGTAATCAGCTCTTGTTGAGACGCGCATTGTACCTTTCCACACACTTTGCAACTGTATTTGTTTTTTTCACTGTGTTGCTGCATTTGTCTGCAAATCATTAATAATTGCTTTCATGTGGAACTCCTGTGTTATTTTGTGTTGATTCTTCATTCATGTTATCTTCATTTGCTGCCTTCAATAAACTCTATCGGGATATTTATCCTTAGTATTATTCTCAACCCTGCTTTCATTGAAACCTATCTTCTCAGCATCCTCGTCATCTGACTCATCATCAAAAACAGAATCCTCATCTGACAGGCTTTCATTTTCCTCTCCATTCAATATATCAGAATTTCCACATTTCTGTTTCAGATCTTTCCGTACTACAACAACATGTTTCTCCTCCACAGAACTCAGTTCATGAATTGCAGAAGCTTGCACAATCTCATCCCCGGTCAGCAGTTTTCCGTCACTTGTCTCACGAGGGAGCAGATTTCCATCATTTTCTCCCACTTTTAATTCACCTCACCTTGGTCTGATAGAAGGATGTTTGATGCCACTTTGGATGGTTTCTGAGGAACCAACATCCAAATGAACACAGGAACTCTCAAGTTGAATGCTGAGTTCAAGTCTGTGGCCAAGGTTTTCTAGCCACTGTCTCTTGTACAGCAAAGAGCTGGGCTGTTTACTAGTCATGCTTGATCTTAGGACGTGTGACTTCACTTTCAAACTCTATGGCGAACATTTCACTTCCAATGTAGTGGGATTTGAGACCATCTTCCGATACAGTTAGAAGAACTTGGCATCCAAGCTTTCCAATGAATTCCTGACCCTGAGAGAGAGAGAGAGAGAGAGAGAGAGAGAGAGACAGAGAGAGAGAGAGAGAGAGAGAGAGAGAGAGAGAGAGAATTGATTAGAAGATGGATACAAGAAATCATGATGGATATAAGAAATTCAAATCAATGAAATCTGAAGAAATATATTGATCAGCTTGCCCTAGTTGCATTTCAAATATTCATTTTTAATAATGAATAAATACTAGTTCCATGTCATGTCTTTTCCAATTTACAGGACAAGGAACTTTTTGCAATGTGCAGTCTATCTCATCAAAATTGTAGAACCTTGTCTTCCATGAGACTCTCTCTTTCTTCAGACATTATTATGTCTGGAAGGCTCACTGGCTTAAGTAAAGATAATCACAATCTATAGAATCGTTACAAGGTCAGTAGCTGTAAATTTTGATATTTTTGCTTTTTTTTTTGTTTTGTACATCAATTGTTGCAAGTTCTTGTTCCAGTCCCCAAAACATCATGACACACCCACTATTCAGTTTGTCAATACAGTGTGTATTCGTGTAGAGAGACTGTGATCAAACACATTCTCTCTTCGTTATTATTTACATTTTCATTTTAGTCCAAATCAGAATTCCCTTGTCACAAACCAAACAATTACAGTGTAGTCTGTACATGTACAGGCTGTTTTGATAAGCTGAACACTATCTTTGTCAACATGCTTTGGGGAGGAGAACAATAAAATGATTGACATAAGTAACAAGTATAGAGACAACAATTCATCAGAAATTAAATACCACATTTGACTTTAATTTTAGGTTATCTATCACTAATTTCTGCCTTTAAAATGTCAAGCACACCAACATAATGTGAAACATGCAGACCTGAAATGTTTAGAACCTAATGTGTTTAAAATGTATCGCATGCCAATGCTGAATTTTTTATGCGTTATGATATCGGTGAAATGTTTGCTTGCTATAAAATGCCTCACACTAACATGATAGGTTCTGAAATCACTAACCATTGGCACACAGGCCACTCATAGGCTCAGTCTTTCCTGTGTCTGCCCAGGCCAGAGAGACTGTGGTCAATCGAGCGACTGTCAATCACAGACCCATACCCGGAGGGCGTTGTGATGTGCTGTGCATCATGGACACCATCAGCTGACCACGGACCCTCTTGCGGAGGGACCGTGGGCTGACCAACAGGCTCATACTATAACATTTTCAGCATGATCTAAGCTTAGTTCTTCATAATATTATTATGTTACCGACTACCATAGTAAGAGGCTTAAGTTAAGCGGTAACATTCAGCCTAGCTGCAGTGCTCCAGCTCATGGAGCAAAGGTGAACTTTGCCTGGGTATTTGGGCCGGTTCCCAGACACTTCGCACCAAAACCACTTCGCACCATACCATCTCGTCCCATACCATTTCGCACCAAAACCACTTCGCACCAAAACAACCTCGTACCAAAACAACTTCGCCCCAAAAGTCACGTCGCCCCAAACCATTTCGCCCCAAAACAACTGAAACAATGTTACTTTGCCCCAAACTTATCGCCCGGACTTATTGCCAACCGGCAAAGCTGAAAATAACCAACCACTACCATCGAAGTTTTCATAACCTTTCTGTCAACCCAGGACTGAAATCTTGAAAGAGTACAAATTTCGAGGAAATACGCGCACCGCATCTGAGTTGTAGCATTGCGTGTTTCTTTTTTCTAATGTACCTTTTATGGTTACATGCAACAATAAATGGGTCGTGGTAGCCAAAATGTCCTGACACATTAATGCTTCCAAGTTGCAGGTAAAAACAACGTTATGATACATCGTGGCATTGTTGTTTTAGGACGAGTTGATGGTACAATATTTGGGGCGAGGTGGTTTTATTTAGAGGTGATACTTGGGGCGAAGTGGCATTGGACGAAGTCACAGGCGCTCCTTAGTTGGGTAGTCTGCTAAGTGGATCGATTTTCGGATCGATTTATTGATCCCGTAGTCGATATGCCCGCCACTGCAACCTAAATACTCACAAGGTGTGCAACACAGTCACTCAAAAAACACACCACCCGATTTGTAAACTGGCCGTGCGCTCGCACAAAACATTCAGAACTACACTCCCATATACCTAGTTGGATCACAAATTTAACCATCTCCTCAAAAAATCACGCCGATGAATGTGTTACTCGCGTCATCTTGAAGAAATCGGCCGTGTTTTGAGACCAAGCGCAGTGAAATGTGGCCTGCAGAATGATTCTACCATATGATGTAATTTTTTCCACTACTGATTGGCTAATCAACGGCCAAAACAAAGGTCATGGCAAAAAGTCACTGGTGTAGTATAGTTGAACCAATTGGAAAAAATTACGTCATATGGTAGAATCGTTCTGCAGGCCGCATTTCACCGCGCTCGGTCACAAAACACGGCCGATTTCTTCAAGATGACGCGTAGTAACACATTCATCGGCGTGATTTTTGAGGAGATGGTTAAATTTGTGATCCAACTAGGTATATGGGAGTGTAGTTCTGAGTGTTTTGTGCGAGCGCACGGCCAGTTTACAAATCGGGTGGTGTGTTTTTTGAGTGACTGTGTTGCACACCTTGTGAGTATTTAGGTTGCAGTGGCGGCATATCCACTATGGGATCAATAAATCGATCCGAAAATCGATCCACTTAGCAGACTACCCAACTAAGGAGCGCCTGTGGACGAAGTAGTATTTGGGACGAGGTGGTTTTGGTGCGAAATGGTTTTGGGACGAAGTTGTGTGGGGCGAACTGGTTTTGGTGCGAAGTGTCTGGACCCCATTTGGGCCTGACCCAAATACCAAGGCAAAACCTCGAGCACGGTACCTCCACAAAAGGGAGTTGAGGGACCTTGGGAAGGTCCGAGGGACCGTGCCTCGAGCAACAGCACTGCATGTCCATTCAGATAAGCCCTGTGTACAATGCTGTGTGTTCCCGCCGTTGGAAAACACAGAATAGTATGCAGCTTAGCTGCAGTAGAGTAGCTCGAGGTTTTGCCTGGGTATTTTGCCGTCCGATGTCCCAAATACCCAAGCAAAACCTCGAGCTACTGTACTGCAGCAATTGCACAGCCCTGCAATGCAAAGTGTACATCATGATCATGGTGTCTACAACTTACTATGTTAAATAAATAAGCCACCCTATGGCTTCTTGAGGACCAAACATCTGTCCGACTCCAATGAGCCCCTTCGCCGATTGAGATTTCCAACGCAAACGTCGAGTCAGTTGCCTGCATGGTGTGTTCTTTCAGATTGACCCTTCACCCTGCCCTGACCTTATATTTCGGGAGCAAATGTTGAGGGCGCTGTGTTAACCCCATTTACCAGAACTCGTGCCACTCGCGGAACAGATCACACAATATGCCATGCCTTGTACAAAGATACAATCAACAGAATAATGGCACTGTATTTGAGCAGATTTCGTCTTACCACTCACCTCCGTGATCACCTCAAGAAAACAGCTGCCCGCTTTACGTCGTCTTTTGGAGGGAAAAGTGGAGATCCGGCCGAAGCTACCGATGTGAAAGCAACTTCCGACGAACAAACTTCACCGAAATTCGTCCTCAAATGCCCCAAAGGTACGAGAGATTTCGATGCAAAGCAAATGGCCATCCGTGAAGGCGTTTTCAAAACCATCATCAGGTGCTTCAAACGCCACGGCGCTGAAACAATCGATACACCGGTATTCGAACTCAAAGAGACGCTAACAGGAAAGTATGGCGAAGACAGTAAGTTGGTTTATGATTTGGCGAACCAGGGTGGGGAGCTTCTGTCACTTCGCTACGATCTAACTGTGCCGTTTGCCAGATACCTCGCGATGAAGAAGATCACCAACATCAAAAGATACCATATAGGTAAGGTGTACCGGAGAGACAGTCCAGCCATGACAAAGGGGAGGTACAGAGAATTTTACCAGTGTGATTTCGACATTGCTGGTGTGTATGGCACTATGCTACCCGATGTTGAAGTGGTGAAAATTGTCGCCGAAATTCTCACAGAACTGAAGCTAGGAGATTTTGTCATCAAAGTGAATCATCGGAAATTGTTAGACAGTGTGTTGCAGTGTGCTGGGGTGCCTGAACTGAAATGCCAGGCTGTCTGTTCGTCCATCGATCAGCTTGAGAAGACATGTTGGGAAGATGTGCGCTTTGAGCTGATCAACGAGAGACGATTGGATGCAGCGGTTGCTGACAAGATTGGTGACTACATCAAACTGTGTGGCGGTAGGGAATTGATTGACCACCTCCTCCAAGATGCTGCTCTGAGACAACGCCAAGACGCTGTGTCAGCATTAGGGGAGATGGCAACATTTTTCAGATACTCTGACCTTTTGAACATCAGTGACAAGATTTCATTTGACCTCAGTCTGGCCAGGGGTCTGTATTATTACACAGGGATCATTTTTGAAGGCGTTTTGAAAAATTCTGAAACTCCATCCCAAGATCCCGGAGAGGCTGTCACAGTGGGATCTGTCGCTGGCGGTGGGAGATACGACGACTTGGTCGGGATGTTTGATCCTAAAGGTAGGAAGGTACCGTGCGTTGGTGTCAGTATTGGAGTTGAAAGGATTTTCTCCATCATTGAAAATCGACTGCTAACTTCGCAAAAAGAAATACGGACCACGGAGACGGAAGTGATGGTGGTCTCAGTGAACAAAGGGTTATTGGAGGAAAGAATTAAACTGTGCAATGAACTCTGGGAAGCAGGCATCAAAGCCGAGATGTCGTACAAGGAGAATCCGAAATTTCTGAGTCAGATGCAGTATGCCGAGGAGAAAGGCATTCCTTGTGTTGCCATCATAGGAAAGGATGAACTCACACATGGAGTTGTCAAGTTGAAAGACACCTTTACTAGGAAAGAAGACAACATCAACAGAAATGATTTTGTTGATGAACTCAGAAAGAGATACTGCACCAATCAGAGTCTGCCATGATGTGAGATTACGCTTAATTATTTGCTGACCACAACTTTGGGGAATTACAATATTGAAACTTGCTGACATGTCTTGTTTTATATAAATCGCGTTGATTGTCACAGTATTTTAAATTTGAGTCGCTACGGAAAAGAATGTACCTTATCTAATGAAGTGCAAAATTATACTGTCCTACTGGTGTACGGCTTGCTTGGATGCAGTTTGAAACCTGAAATTAAACTTTCATAGAAATTATTTTAAGAAAACTGTAATACGGATAAGAACTGTGAAGCCCTACAGTATGCTGAAGTGTAAAATTATCGGCCCAGCATACACAATGTTCATGTATAATAATGCAATGTTATCTGATAAACAAAATTCAAATAGTCTGGATTGAAAATTTCTCATTGTACACAAAAAGGTTGTATCTATGTAAGGAACACTAGGCATTTTGAAGTGATTGTTGGTGTGCCAGGTGAGACAAAATCTACCTTACAAATAGAACAAACATGGCGGACAATACTTGCACAGGTCAAGTCACAATTAATGGAGCTGCAAGTTCTACTATGGAGTGAAGTAAGACTATGGCAGAGATTCTGAATTTCAAATCTCAATAAAGTTAAGGTACCACAATTTGAATTGGCACCCTTAACAAAATAATTGCATCTTGACGTCAGATTTTTGTCCTTGGTTTTGACAGAAAATATTTTAGATTTCCTTGAGTAGAGTGTGTACGTATATAAGGTGTGTACTGTAACCCACACCAGGTCATCTGACTCGGAATCATAGAATCCAAATACCACAAAGATTACCACAATGTTCACAGTTGGGACAATCACTATCATGTAAAGGTGATAATATGCACTGTGTTTTCACATTGCACATTGTTTTCATTGGCAAAGTTTGACCTCTTGATAGGGAAATGGGGTGAAAGGGTTAAATGGGTGTAGCTTGCAGATTTAAGGTCATGTGTTATCTTCGGGCGCTAGGTAGATTTGTTTGCCAGTATGCACACCGTCCATATTCTATCTACTAGACGTGTACAGAGACTGGGTTGTAGTTTATCAATGATATCTTCAAATTAATCCTCACAATCATGCAACTCAAGTTCGTTTATCATTGTACAAAACTGTATTGTGCGTGCCCAACAAGTTTTACCACCGTGTTCAATTACAGGGCTCTAATAGCAGAGTCATTCATGTACAATGCAAGATTAGAGGTACATGAATACTCCACATTGAAATGACAGGGAATTGTTACTATAATAGTTCAATACTGGGACAATGCCCTTTGGATATATATAATTTTCATAAATTAATATTGCCCCCAACCACACCTTTCACAAAGAAATCAACAAAGTACAATCAAATCAAGGTATTGTGGAATTTTATTGTGTCATATCTCTATAGCTACTATAGTAAACAAAAATATGTCATAAAAATCTGCAGGTTGACGAACAATTTGCAAATCAGTCAACATGTTTAAAGACTGCAGTGTAACTATACTTGGTAATCACTGACTGACACTTCAGCATTGGGTTGACAAGGCAACAACAGTGTGCCATCAAGACTTAACAGTTTAACCGCCATTCCAGAAAACACACAACTGTGCAACACTGGCCAAAATTACACACTACACACTTTCAGCTATCGTTTTGTAGAAAGTAGAAAGTCTGACCTAGATATTTAGTCCAAAATTGAAACTTTTGTCTCTACATTTGACAGATATGTGGAGAGTTTGTGCTTTGCAGTTGGAATTCTCGAGAATAGACATATAGCCAAATTGGGGTGAGTGCGCTCTCACCGCCCGTGAATCTCCCTTGTCAATGACTACGCTGTTATTTGCCAATATCATTAGAGCTAATCTGTTACATTGTTACATTGTTATTACATTGTTACATTGTTACAATTTTTACCAAATTCGAATTCCAGATTTTTAAATACAATGCTGTTATTGAGTATAGGGCCAAATGTTCACACTCTTCCCTATATTTACACTGGCAGCGAAATATTCAGCACTGTGTTTAATACCTTCCATGATACTGATTGCTATGGAAACCCAATTATTAGGACACTCATCTACATGTGTGTCACGTACAACAATATCATATGATTAAACCAATAGCAACAACACCTTTGTTTTCGCAATATCATCTGCAAACAACAATTAAACAACTGAGAACAAGAACCAGATAACCATGTTCCCAGTTTTATGTGGTTAGAAATACATAATGAGTCTGGTCAACTTTAAACCTGGGTTTTTTAAGTTTTATGCCAAGCCACCTGCGGTGTTTGTTGCAAAACCGTTCTTTCAGAGATCCAGTATTGTGTTGAGACTGCATCCAGATCCCACAAAGTCCTTCCATTCACCACGTGAGGGCGCTATCAACCATGCTTCTGGTTCTCTGACGTTCCAGAGCGTCGTCGTAAAACACTGCCTCTTTACGGCAACAGCTCAGGACTACCCGTCAATTGATTTTTGCGTAGGTCAGCGGAGCGGAAATTATTGCTCTGGCTCGCGAGAATGTTCCAGAGTTGTTCTGGACTTGGTTCAAGTCGGTGAATTTTTAAAAATAAAATCATTTATGATAGTTTCTCTCGTGTCTCTCCTATTTCGTACAAACCTATTCGGAATTTGGTAGCCCAGGCCAGGTTTTCCCAGCGACTGAATGGCTTGAATGCGTTACCTTTGAGTCCGCAGTATAGCTAGTTTCTGATGGATTCCGTTTGAAACTCCCCTGTATAGCGTTCACCCCACTCATCGCGTCCACTTTTAACGCGTGCATTTCACATGAATTGCGTTCACTCCTCTCAAAAATTCACAAATCACAGACTTGAACCAAGTCTAGAGTTGTTCTTGCAAAATTGTGTTCGCGTGTGGTTCGAAGGTAGGAGGGCACTCATTTTGTTCAATTAGCGGGCACGAAAGAGGGCAGCTCTTTTATGTCAGAAATAAGAAGGGAGAGGGTTATGTTTTATGTTCATATGCGGCAACTTGATATGTTTAGACTAATGTGATTTTTTTTCGTATCTTCTTGCAAACCGATAAATAACCACTTCATCAACTCGTACGTTTTTTGAAGTGCACATATAAAGACGCATTGCCAGTCAGTGTCATCGTTAACGAGATTCTTCGGCCCAAAGAAAACAAACTTGAAAGATAGCACACTGCAGTGGGAAGGACAAAATAATGCGTCGATGAGGGGGCCTGGCAGCGGGGATCTTTCGCTGTGAGGAGAGAGCAATGTAGAGTTCGTAGCAAACTTTCCGATTAGTCAGTACATGTATTGCTAAGGAAATGTTCGGCAGGCAGACGACGCAAGAATACACTGACATAATGACAGATCAAGTGTTGGTTGACCAGCCTTTGTCCAATGGGACTTTGACCACTTACTTGTTGATCGTCATATCAAAAATATCACAAACTGTCACACAATTCTAGTCACCTTTATGACTTGTAATTGTCCTCGTTAAACGTACATTTTCCGTTTTTAAAATCGTCACCTTAATAGTGCATCACAGGTACGTTCACTTTTTATGCGGAAATTTTCTGTAATGAAACGAAAGAAGAAGAAAGGCTTTTGTAATGAAATAATTCGGAAAATATCATGTTTGTTAAATTGAACTTTACTGAAAAATCGTAGAAGTGAGAGGCTTTTCTAGCTGAGACTACTGCCTCTAACTTTACAATCTGCCCTCAATTCTGTATTACTATATAAATATATATTAAAAAGCAATCTGATTAAAATCAGATGTAGAGTCGGCGACGTCTACTTTCGCGAACGCGGTATTCTCTCGCTGTCGCCTCTCACTAGAATACCGCGTAAGTAAAGACGCCGTACTCTATATTTTCTATTTATCGTAGAAGTGAGAGATTTTTCTAGCTGAGACTATTGCCTCTAACTTTACAATCTGCCCTCAATTCTGTATTACTATATAAATATATATTAAAAAGCAATCTGATTAAAATCAGATGTAGAGTCGGCGACGTCTACTTTCGCGAACGCGGTATTCTCTCGCTGTCGCCTCTCACTAGAATACCGCGTAAGTAAAGACGCCGTACTCTATATCTGATTTTAATCAGATTAATTAAAAAAAGTTGCTGTTAAATTGATGAAGAATAGCATTATTATGATTGACAGTCTAACTCATGGCACAATTGCCAAATTTATGGACATGACATGTTGCACCCTGACTATCCCCAAGGTCGAATGAACTATCTCTAAAACTCATATACCTGCAGTGTCTTTTTCCCCCAAAACAACTTCTTGTAACGCATTTACGCATAGAAAATCAAACTGTTTCCTAGGAAACAAATATTCGGCAAGTTTAGCCCGCATCCCGCCTCTAAAACGATCCCAATTTACTGTCATTTTATTTGAAAAAGATAAATTTATTCTCACAAAATGGCAAATGAAAAAAAAAAATCTTCATAACATAACGAACAAAATTCATAGCTATAGCTGTCAACCCTATTACTTACGTGGTTGAACACAGCGCCCTCTAACGCCGTGAAGCTGTGAGCGACCCTTTTTTGAACTGTTCATGACATGATATCGACAAAAGAACATCCCCTTTGTTTCGAGGCGATGGCTGGATGTGTATCTCGGCAGGTGGAGCTTTTATCATTGCACAGTCCCTCTGTGAAGGGACCGTGGTCATGGAAACGGTATAAATATGTACACGTGTAAGCCGGGGCTTGACACCTTATATTGCGTCATGTAGACTTTTGTACCGGGATGATATGTGGATGATGTTAACAGTGGATCATAGCGTTTGCACCAGGACGACCATGGCCCACATTCAGTGACATATCAAAGTTTGGTATCTCTCTATTTCCTTCTTCTCAACCCAGTACAATAGAAATAAAACTTTTGTGTCTTTCATTCGATTTGAATATACACCAACGGTCTTCTCCATCCGATCACAATTTTCTTGACAAACATGTACGCTTTTCACCCATCGTTTAGTAGAAAAAGTAGATATTAACAGTTAGACAAAATCTAGACTCTATCCCGCCCCAAGCACAAAAGCACACACATACACACAAACACAAATGCACACATGCATACAGAAACACCTTGACGCAGTTTGCTCTCTGTAGTTTGAACTGTCCGCCATGTGCGGTAGCTGTGGGTCCATAGCTGAGGTGTTTTCAGACGGGGTTCCTGCCGTTTACGGGCTGGTTTTATCTTTTACGATTTTATCGTAAGAGTCAAAACAAGCCCGCAAAAGGCAGGAATCCCCGTCTGAAAACACCACAGCTATAGATCCACAGCTACATATGCGGTAGATCGATGTAGATGAAAACGTTGAAGCTTATCTAGAGTTGCAACGGGATATCAGTAAAACGCGCCTCGGAGACACAGGAGACAAGTAGTCGGACTCTCAATTTTCTACAATTCTTTTACAATTCTTTTCTGATCCACCACTTGCGGGGGCTCATTTTAAAGCTCTTGGAGAAACAAAAACTTTCACCGTCTTATATTTTTGAAAGTTCAAAATTTAATCCCTCCCAGAGTTAACATAGGAATGGCGGCTATTTTGAATCTGGGTAAATTGGTTTCGCTAACGTTTGCTCAAAGACCCCTGATTTTTATTGTTGATTGGTAAGAGAATGGTCAAGTCAAATGTTTCATTCGGGGGAGTTCGAACAAAAATTTAAATCTTTCACTTTCGAGGCGCATATAGGGCCTACTACCTCAAGGTAATATGTACCTCGAAAGTGAAAGACTTAAACTTTTGCTCTAACTTTCAATCATTCCTCTTTCAAAATCAAGAATAAAAATAGGGGTCACCGTGCAAATTTTTGTACTAGAGAAACAAATTACCCAAGATTTACCGATATTAGAAATTCAAAATGGCCGCCATCCCTGTGTTAACTCTATGGAGAAAAATAAAATTTTTTGAATTTCGAAAAACTAAGCCGGTGAAAAGTTTTCTTTCACCAAGAGCTTTAAAATGAACCCCCACATATGGTATATCAGAAGAGAATTGTAAAAGTTTGAGAGTCCCAATGTCTGTCCCCGAGGTGCGTTCTACCTTAAAAATGGTCGCACATTATAGGTGAGATGTGATGAGGACATCTTTTCATCATGCCTGATATAAGATACATCCAGAAAATATGTCGACAATCTCTTGACAGAGTTCGGCCATCAAACATATTGACACACAATCTGAACTTTCATTGAACATCAGAGATGAACTCTGTTTCAATGTCGTAGCCGTGGCATACAGTCAGTCCAGCTTGACACTCCTCCCCCTCAATGAATTTAGCTTGTAGCGAGCATGTTTTGATTATCCCCTGTCTCTCATTTCCATGTCGTTTGTAGACAGTGATTTATTGCTCGATATGCGAATAAGTTCAGAATTACTGACATCAAGACCGTATGTACTATTATCAGTCACTGGGTGTTCACGGGGAAATGAAAGTCAAAATATCACCGTGGAAACGTAATTTAGTTTCGTTCAATACGTCTCTATAGCTTCCGTTCCCGGGCCTGGCGTAGAGACACTGAACACGCAATGTGGAATAGTCTGCGAAAAATAACGAAAAGTTGAACAGCTCGCGCACTATTTTTTTTGTTTGTGCTAACCCGGGCGACCGGCCCTATTTTCTTTAAAAACAAACATTACAATATCCGTGATTTCTAAAATCTTACATGCTTTTGCAAAGTTTAGTTGCTTTTTTATGGATAACGCCAAATAAATCTTTTTTTAGAGACAATGACCAAATTAACAATAAAAGATCACAAAAACCCCACGACCAACCTAAACCGTTTCCTTAACTTGAAGGTATATGCAGACGGAAGCATACTGCAGTGAATATAATTATTGGCTTTTATCAAGTTAATCTTGGTAACTATATAGATTTTGGAATCCTCCTATCATGGAGGTTGCGACACATGCAATGTATCAAAGACAATGCCATTCTGTACATTATAATTAAACACAAAAAGACAAACATTCCTTAGGTCAACAATAGAGAGTCGAAAAACACACCGAAGGGAAATACAATCATGACAAATAACATTAAGAGGATTCTTCTAGGTATTGAGTCAATAAATAATTAAAACATGCATGCCTGCGTTGACAGTCAGAACTTTCTATTTTTCTCAAATGCAAAGGTAAACTGTTAAAATCATCGGCTACTGTTACCTGAAATGACCTTTCATTAAACTCAGTCTTAGCTTTTGGAATTTCTAAAAAGTGCTTGTCAGCAGATTTTAAATTTAGGACGGTTGTCAAAAGTGCAATATGGAACCTTGGTTTTATGGTTTATGATGTACTTACACAATACGTGCAGCTTATCATCCAGGGCGGGTCATATGATATAGAGCTTGAATTTCTATCTTTATATCTCAGAAAAATCTGACAAATCTGCACGTGATATCAGAGTTTCCTTCCAAAAACCTTGTGATATCGGATGAAATAAGGAAACGGTGATATCCCAATCTGATGACAATGACGTGGCAGCATAGCACCGTACATAGATTTATTCTGTATGTTGCCACTGTCGACGGACCATTTGATCTTTGATGGTAGCCATTACCAAAACCGGGTGAAATTATTTGATTTTTTACCTTTGCTATTCAGTACATAGATTCAACCCCCCCCCCCCAAAAAAAAAGGATGAATGAATTCTGAATAAAAGTACTCAACTGTGTCCAACGTGAAAACATGTCATCATGCATGCCAAAATTCACAACTTTTGCGCTTTCTCATTACAGTAACCCCCCTCTACAGAGCTAATGATGAATTGCTCTGTGCCCATACATTTTCTTTGTGTTATATATTACCCACCATACCTGGAAGTAGGCCATATAGTCACATGATACGCGGTTCTCTGTTTGCACTTCCTTTACAAATTTTCAAAACTACGACAGGTTCTTAACCTCTCTATAAATAAAGTCCGCTGTTGCGTAGCGTATACGCTCAGTTAATATCACCGGGGTTGAGTTTCGGTGCACTGTTCATCACACCGTGCGTGCGTTGAGTGTTAACAAACTTCAGATCTGCAGTGCTTTGCCGCTGGTTCACTCAAGATGACCGACTACTTTACGGATCTCTCCAACGACCTGGGAGATGATTTCCTAAGGTGCGCCGCTTGCCTGGGAAACTTCAAGAATCCCAAAATCATACCCTGCTTCCACACCTTCTGCGAGCCCTGCCTACAGACCATGTTGAAGGAGAACAAGGGGCGGCTAATCTGTCCAACGTGCCGACAACTATGGCAGCTCCCTAGCGACATGGTGTCCAAGCTGGACGACAACACCTTCATGAGTTGTGTCTTGGACCTGGTCAAGAAGGGACCCGAGAGCAAGGAAGAACAGTCGAGCACTTGTGAGCTGTGCGAAGACGCCGAAGCCACCCACATCTGCGTAGAATGCCAACAGACATGTTGCGTCAACTGTCAAAAGGTGCACAAAAGGACGAAAATCACCAGCGGCCATTCTGTGCTGACCCTTGGCGAATACAAGGAGACGAAAGCCAAGAACCCGTCGCGACTACAGCAACGATGGCACTGCGACGTTCACACGGACAGCCAAGTAGCGTTTTTCTGCGACACCTGCCAGGTACCAGTCTGTACGGCTTGCACGGTCATCAATCACCGCGCCCCCGACCACGTCCACCGAGACCTGGCAGAAGTCACCGCGGGGTTCTCCGAGCGTTTGTCGACCATCGTCAAGGAGATGAAGGCAAAGGCTAAAGAGGCTCGCGAGAGCAGAGCCGTGGCTAGGTCGATGTGCGACGAAGCTAACCGACTGCGCCAAGACGGGCGGAAGAAAGTGACGATGGAGATGGAAGCGAAAATCGAGAAAGCAAGAGCGGAAGGCGAGAAACTTTTGCAAGAAATTGACAATGCGTGTGAAAACATCTGTAAGGATGGCGAGTTAAAAGTTGGGCATATGAATTTCAAGTACGGTAACCTAGTGAGTATGTGCAGCTACTTGGACGAAGTGATTCGCCGGGGGAACATGCCGCAGCTAATTGCGACGGCTAAAGACGCGTCTGGCCACATCGGCGACTTGCTGAAGACCGCTACAACTTCAAAGACGGGCAGTGCAGCGCACTTTGAATTGCCGCTAAACACCCTGGATGTGCTGAAATCTGATGTGTGTGTGTCGAAGTGCTCGGTGGAGGACTTACCCCCGCATATCAGAGGTAGCGATAATGTGACTTTTTACGTCAAGACGAGGGACAGCTCTGGACGCGATGTCATTCCTCGTCAGGAGGTGTCGGTGAAGTTGACACGACCGATGGGGTCGCAGATGTCACTCAAGGTGTACCACAACGTAGGCGTCCAAACCGTGCACCTCAACGGTTCCCTAGCAACCGGGAAATGTAGTGTATTTGTTGATATAGACGGGGAGCCTGTCCCCGGTTCACCTTTCGAAATCGATTTCTTGTCATCCCCTGACACCAAAGAGTCGCAGCCTCGTCCCGCCAAAGAACCATCAACGCCGTCGTCCACTCAGACAAACACCCGAAAACAACAGCCTACGGGGAAGCAACAGCCCGTTTTAAAGTTTGCAGAGCCAGAGGACGATAGTAGATATGTCAAAATGTTATCGCGCCTACCGACTGAGTACGTGCATGTCGTCGCCATACAGCCATCGGCTCTGATCGGCACAAGTGACCCGAAATCACCCACTTCTGAACAAAAGATCGGTATTTCTCAAGGTGGACGCCTCAAGAAGAAGGGACCTCCGCCAGCGCTCCCGCAACGAAAAGGCGCGACGAAAATACCATAAGGCATTTTAAAACAGCTGCAAAAGTACTAAGCTTGGGGATTATGTGAAATATTTTTAAAAAGAAAACCTTTAGGATATAGTCTGGCGAAGTCGACCAAATGAGGCACTCTAATGGAGCACTCTGGTTGTATGCGTATTTCGGAGTGTACCGCACTTTTCTCGACTCATGTGAACAATGGACAACTTTTTGGTGAAATTTAAACTTTCTACGCTGTTGTTTATCACTCTAGCTTTTTTGACTTATCACTCGAATAAAAAAATGTAAAATTTTGAGCTCCGTATTTGGACAAAATTGTAAACTGTTTTTTTATTTAGAGACAAGGATTGGAGTATTGATGAATTGATTTGCTCAATGTGTACCTGCATAAATGAACTTGAATTAAGTCTAGGAAATATGTAATTGAAATCATAAATATAATTTATTACGAAACATGTTGCATCAGGGTTGAGCTTCCTCTCTGCTCAGCAATACTTGATAAAATCACTGAACGTGTCTGAATTATACCTGACAGTATAGTCTACGGCGCTTCCAATATGCCATAACTTTCAGTGACTGTATCAAGTATTGCAGAGCAGAAAGGTAGCTCAAACTTCCTGAACCGAAACTGTTTTATTGATAATATTAACTTTTCATAATTATGGTATCAACATTTGCTGACCTATTCTGATTTGGCCTCTGCTCCTGTACCAAATTCACAGCCGTGTGCCCTTATCCGGAGATGTGAAGATGTATAAGAATAGTAAGTTCAATGTAACGTTGTTTACAATGTCATAGCCCACCTACAAGGGTTTTTACATAGCCCTCCTTTCATATCTTACTTAACATCCGTCTACATAGGACACAGACTATTAATTAGGCCACAGGCGAACTGGAAATAGATAGTCTAAATATGATATTATTTTCATAATTATTAAAATAATAAATTGCAATTATGAAACATTGATATCACTAAAACCGCGCTAGTATGTCATCCGGGTTGAGCTACTATGACGCCCTGGCCGGCCGCCGGACGGCCGTCTATGTCATACACAACTCATACACATACAGCGTTTTTATCGAGTGCTGCTCGTCAGTAAGGAACTCAACCCGGACGAAATAATAACGCGATTTTAGTGATATCAATGTTTCATAATTGCGATTTATTATTTTTAATAACTATGAAAATAATATCATATTTAGACTATTTATTTCCAGTTCCCCTGTAATTAGACTACATATTGTACTGTCTTACCCAATTGGCTCTACCATATGTAAGCAGGACTCGGATGCTTTCGTTGCTGACAGTACTTTAATTAATTTCAAGAGTGCGGCATGTTTTCAGTGCATAACAATAATGATATTTTGTTTGGCACAGCGTCATTGCACAGACGCTTACAAGAATTATTTAGTTTTCTGAACTTTGATTGCATGAAATAGTAGCAGTCGGAAACAGATGACAACAGTCTCATTGTTTTCCGTGAGGAGTCGTCTCAGGTTGTCGCACATGTGTATAAACTGCGCATGCGCACTATTTCCAATATGATCAGAATCAGATTCAGAGAGGACGACGTATTCATACCTCTGCTTGTTCGTTGCTGTTTGTGTTCGCTGATATTCGCCTCATTACATCTGATCAACTGACATAGTTAATATCCCATTTTGCACTTTTTATGAGCCAATTTTGTTGTTTCAAACGAGATATGCGTGTTAGTAGATGTGATATAGCAGTTTCTGTTGTTTTATTTTTACTTTTCACACCAGCTAATGTATTTTGGGTTTTGCCGTTTTAGTTCTCGGTCATTTAACGTCGAAATTTGATTAAAAAGAAAATTAATGTAAAATAAAGTTTTCCAGGTATATTTTCCTGATTTATTGGTAGGAGTACCCGTACTGTAATATATTTTATTGCAATATATTTTATTGTTTTCCTCTAATAATCACTAATTTTGACTGTGATAACTCGGCAAAAATTAATTGAGCAAAACCCAAAATACATGAGGGGTGGTTTTAACACAGGCGGCGTGAAAGCCAGTCTTGTGTAATCTGACATTTTTCACATATGTGACTTTGCCAGACACCTTTCAGTTGAAATTTATGAACGATTCACGCGTACTTGCCTATGCACCAGTCTCCCGGGAATTCCAGAATCTGCTTAATGGACTGTTGTGAAAAAAACTTGTAATTAGTGTAAGGATTTATTTGCCATTCTAAACGGTATCTATGCGGTTTAACGTTGAAAATCCCATTTTGCACTTTGCATGAGCCAATTAGGTTGTTTGAAACAAGATTCGCGTGTTAGATGTGATATAACAGTTTCCGTTGGTTTCTTTTACTTTTAACACCAGCTAATGCATTTTGGGTTTCGTGCGGCTGTAAAAAAGATGTTGAATCTCTGTCCAATTTGCTGTTAGGGTTAGGGTTGGGGTTGATTTTCACGAGTGAATTTCGTTTACTGAGCCAATGTGACATTCTGAGACGGGGCTTGGTATTATGGGCCAGGGAAGCTATACTACGCATAACGGAACTCATTTCGTTTATTTTATAAGGAAGGGTCTACTTCTATTTAGACATCGTGTGTAAATAATTCGCGCGAACACGGTGTCAGCCAGTGAAATCGTGTGCAGGGAAATTGTGTAGCATTCGATCGCTTTCCTGAAGTTATTTTCAAATTTTGTTCTTTAAAATATAAACACAGTTTAAACGGCTTACGAACTATTTCTGCAATATACTCTGTTGAAATCATAGACTATAGTTTCGCCATAAGATTTTCAACCTTTCTAACCTTTCTTGTTTATGAATGGGAAGGGGGAGGGTTTACGTCAAAATCATGGAATTTCGTTTACATTTTGCTTATCGTGATTACCCTCGGTGCCTAACGCCTGTCATAGGCGAATGAGGAGTGTGCTGGATTTTCAAACAATATGAAATAATAAAATAATAGCTCATATAATAATGACAGCTATTGCCGTTACTGTTATCATTTGCTATACCTTTGAGTGGCCGTAATATATCTCCATGGCCAGCGTGTTTCCAGGCACCTACTTGACATGTCTGTTATGCTTTCCAACACATACATGAATTATAGTATTAACACCGTTAATGTAAAAATATGTTGCATATTTTACAGACAAAACGTCGAAATGTCGAAATCAAGTGTTATAAAAATGGGTCATTTTGTCAAGCCCCATGCAGTGTAGAGACGATCAGATGTAGTTCTGTGATTATTCTCATCACTTTACACTATATACATACACATGCACACTTATCATGCATATGACATACCTACATATATTTATATAATGTACAATTGCATAAATGAGGCACACTTTTAAAAACATCCAGCTTTTTCTGTATATGATATTTTAAGTTAGCAATTTATTCGATAAAACTATAAATATGACACGGTTAAAACAGGAAGAATTCAAATGGTATTTACTTTTGACTTTGCCTTATCCTATCACGCCATTATCGTATGTTGCACGATCTCATGAATCATAAAAGCTTTTTCCGTTTACTTGATTGACACTTGTGCGCAAACAATTCGAACAACGGGAAAACCAAAAAAATGGTTGGATTAACTGATTCGATCAGCAGGACAAACTACTGTGACGGCGAAGTAAGTGGAACGTGTAGTTGTTGTAGGTTGTGAAAGCAATGACTTGTTCTCAGGATTAACAACGTTCGTAACGTGTACATGGATGATGGCAAATCTGGTCGATCTTATTACGGAAGTAGACACGCATATACTTGATTGGTCTCTTCTGGTCTATTTGGTTGGATATGGGTTTATAAATGCTGAAAATATTGATTGAATGTGGAATGTGAAAATTGCAGTGTCATTTTGTACAACGTTGCTTGTAGGTCAGAGGTGTAGTATGACACCCTGTCTATAAGCCCTAGACTTGGTTCAAGTCTGTGATTTTTAAATGTGTAAGTAGGGTTAAGGAGATGATTTGAGTTCTGTTTTGATATGAAACATATGAGAGGCCTGAACGCAACACATGGGAATTTCATAGTGGGTTAACGCGATACAGAATCCGGCAGAACCAAACTCACTACTGCGCAGACTCAAAGGTAACGCGTTCGGTCGCTAGGAAAATCTGACAGGGGCTGCCAAATTTCAATGTTTGCATAAGATGAAAGAGACACAAGAGAAACTGCTGCTAATTAAAAATTCACTGACTTGATCCAAGTCTATAAAGTTCCCGCTCGTTATACAAAGTCAGAATCACACATGAATTTTCAGGCCATTCCATTGTTTCGTCGTTAGGCTTCTGCTTAGTTTTCCCTTTTCTTTAATGAACTCGTCCACATTACTATGTACTCGGCCTACTCAAAAAGACCAAAAAATGGCCAAAACGGTAAAGGTGCAAATGCTAGACCACACATGACGTCACTCTTTGAAGGTCTTTGAAATCCTGATGACAACGCGGGTAACGGAAAGTGTTCAGAATTTGCATGTCCATTCCCGCGTCTCCTTTTCCTAGCCTACATCTACGATCTACAAAGGTAGTGACGAGTCCAAAATTTCAGGTAAATCCACAGAAATGCAGAATTTCGAACAATCATTTGAAAGTCCTCGTACTATAAATGTCTTTCGACATTATTTTCTTACACTGTCTCAGAAGCTTTAGGTGTCTCAAGGGGAACAATCAAGTCTGAAAAATATTAATCTTGTTTATTCAACAAAAATTCACTTTTGAAACTTAATTAGCAGTTATGTTATATTAATTGGCACTCATCGCTTTATTGCTTTGATGGGGAAATTGCGGAAGTGAAAGTAAAATTAGATAGTTCCCAAACAGGAATTTCCGTTCGTGATCTTTTCTATGGCAGACTTATCACAATTTCTCAGATTGCTTTTCTAACATCAGTCACCAGTACTATACCAGATATGTAACCAGTTCCCGCTTAGTCTGTCAAAAAGAACACTGCGTCTAGGTCAGTTTTCATTTTGTTATTACGGAGCCAAATTTTGGAACATTTTTCCAGTTACTATTGAAAAACATAGAAAATAGAAATCAGTTTACGCAAGTTCTTAAATCTTGAATTTTAAATCACCAATGATTGTTTTTTTCTGTCATATTATCCTCCGCCCTCGTATAATTTAGATATTCTGTTTATTTAATTCTCAGTTACCAGGCACCAGGAGCTAGGCATTTATTAACTATGCATTAGCTATTTTCTAGCTCCTATACACATTCATTCCTCTTTTGAAAAGAGAATAAATATCTCATGAGCATTGTGTAATCTGACGTTGTTCACATTTGTGACTTTGCCAGACACCTTGCAGTTGAAATTTATAAACTATTCACTCGTAATTGCCTATGCCAGTCTCCCGGGACTTTCAGAATCTGCTTAATGGACTGTTGTGAAAAAAACCGTGTAATTAGTGTAAGCGTTTATTTGCCATTCTAAACGGTATTTATGTGGTTTAACGTTGAAAATAATAAGTGGGACTGTAAAAAGGGGTTTAATCTGTTTCCGATTTGCTGTTCTGGCCGATGCATGACATTTGAAAAAGGATTGTGTTAACTTACTTTTTAACATTTTACGATGGGTAGTTTGTTTCTCATTAAATGTCAATCATACCTCATTAGATTGACAGCGTTCATATTACTCTAATGCTATACATCCAAATTGTCACGTTCTTTGTACTTAATGCGGCATAAATACTTTGGAGTTAGGCTTGATTTCATGAGCCAATTTCGTTTACTGAGCCAATGTGACATTCTGAGGCGGGGCTTGGTATTATGGGCCAGGGAAATTATACTACGCATAATGGAACTCATTTCGTTTACTTATAATTAAGGGTCTACCCCCCTCCTCTTTGAGGAAGGGAGCCTAGAGAGCGTCCTCTAGGGACGAATCTTTCAGTCCAGGGACTTGCTGGCCAGGGAAAATTATACTACGAATGACGGAACTCATTCGTTTATTTTATAAGGGAGGGTCTTCCTCTATTTAGACATCTTGTGTAAATAATTCGCGCGAACACGGTGTCAGCCAGTCGTGTGCATGGAATTTGTGTAGCATTCGATCGCTTTACAGAAGCTATTTTCAAATCTTTTGTTCTTTAAAATATGTAACAGTATAAACATCTTACGAATTATTTATGCAATATATCCCGTTCGGTTGAAGTTAAAATTATAGTTTCGCCATAAGATTTTCAAAATTTCAATATTTCTTACCTTTCCGCTTTTTGATGAATTGGAAGGGGGAGGGTTTACGTCAAAATCATGGAATTTCGTCAACATTTTACATGTCTTGATTACCCTGAGTCCCTAACTTCTATCATAGGCGGGTAAGGAGCTCGTTGTGCTATATTTTCAAACAATATGAATAATTCATGTAGTGTTGACAGTTATTTCCGTTACTGTTATCATTTGCTATACCTTTGAGTGGCCGTAATATATCTCCATGGCCAGCGTGTTTCAAGGCACCTACTTGACATGTCTGTTATGCTATCCAACACATACATGAATTATAGTATTAACACCGTTAATGTAAAAGTATGTTGCATATTTTACTGGAATCAAGTGCTTTAAAATGGGTCATTTTGTCAAGCCTCTTGCAGTGTAGAGACGATGTGATGTAGTTTTGTGGTTTTCTCATCACTTTATACTGTTAATATATATATTAATCTTCAGACAGAAGTAAATGATTTGATGAATAATATTTGTTTTGGTGGCGACATTTTGAAACCAACTCAGAGTTTTTGTTTAACAGCATAATTTATTAGTTAGCATTGATAATGTGCAGCTTTTCTGATATACAAACATATAAATGAGAGTGTAGAGATAAAAGATTTTATATATCAGAAAAGCTACGCATTATCAATGCTGACAAATCTACGCTGTTAAATAAACGCTCTGAGTTGGTTTTAAAATGTCGCCACCAAAACGAATATTATTCATCAAATTTTAACACCACCTTCAAATACAATGATATGTCCCAATCATATAAATGAGAGTGTAGAGCTAAGAATCCGTTCACTTCTGTCTAAAGATGGCAGGATGCATAGAACTTAAGTAACAGATTTTTTACTTTGTACTTGAAATAATTTGTGTTCTTATTTATATCGCTCTCCTTTCCGCATCGAGCACTGTAATTTCTCACGAGGATATTTGTATACTACGATATATTTTATTATATATATATATATATATATATATATATATATATATATATATATATATATATATATATCATGCATATGATGTACATATGTACATGCACACTTATACATAATTATGATTGACATACATACATACATACGTTTAATGAACATGTGCATAAATGAGGCACACTTTTAAAAACATCCAGCTTTTTCTGTATTTGATATTTTAAGTTAGCAATTTATTCAATAAAACCATAAAATATGACACCGTCAAAACAGGAAGAATTCAAATAGTATTTACTTTTCACTTTGCCTTATCCTATCACGCCATTATCGTATGTTGCACGATCTCATGAATCATAAAAGCTTTTCCCGTTTATTTGATTGACACTTCTGCACAAACAATTCTAACAACGGGAAAACCAAAAAACTGGTAGGATTAGCTGATTCGATCAACAGGACAAACAATTGTGACGACGAAGTTAGTGGAACGTGTAATTGTTGTAGGCTGCGAAAGCAATGACTTGTTCTCAGGATTAACAACGTCCTTAACATGTACAGGGATGATTGCAAATCTGGTCGATCTTATTACGGAAGTAGACACGCATATACTTGATTGGTCGCTTCTGGTCCATTTGGTTGGATATGGGTTTATAAATGCTGAAAATATTGATTGAATGTGGAGTGTGCAAATTGCAGTGTGATTTTGTACAACGTTGCTTGTAGGTCAGAGGTGTAGTATGAGACCCTGTCTAAGCTCTAGACTTGGTTCAAGTCTGTGATTTTTTAAATGTGTAAGTAGGGTTAAGGAGATGATTTGAGTTCTGTTTTGATATGAAACATATGAGAGGCGTGAACGCAACACATGGGAATTTCACCCTAATGGGTTAACGCGATACAGAATCCGGCAGAACCAAACTCATTACTGCGCAGACTCAAAGGTAACGCGTTCGGTCGCTAGGAAAATCTGACAGGGGCTGCCAAATTTCAATGTTTGCATAAGATAAAAGAGACACAAGAGAAACTGCTGCTAATAATTTTTAAAAATTCACTGACTTGATCCAAGTCTATAAAGTTTCCGCTCGTTATACAAAGTCAGAATCACACATGAATTTTCAGGCCATTCCTTTGTTTCGTCGTTAGGTTTCTGCTTAGTTTTCCCTTTTCTTTAATGAACTCGTCCACATTACTATGTACTCGCCTACTCCAAAAGACCAAAAAATAGCCAAAACGGTAAAGGTGCAAATGCTGGACCACACATGACGTCACTCTTTGTAGGTCTTTAAAATCCCGATGACAACGTGGGTAACGGAAAGTGTTCAAAATTTGCATGTCCATTCCCGCGTCTCCTTTTCCTAGCCTACATCTACGATCTACAAAGGTAGTGACGAGTCCAAAATTTCAGGTAAATCCACAGAAATGCAGAATTTCGAACAATCATTTGGAAGTCCTCGTACTATAAATGTCTTTCGACATTATTTTCTTACACTGTCTCAGAAGCTTTAGGTGTCTCAAGGGGAACAATCAAGTCTGAAAAATATTAATCTTGTTTATTCAACAAAAATTCAATTTTGAAACTTAATTAGCAGTTATGTTTATATTAATTGGCACTCATCGCTTTATTGCTTTGATGGGGAAATTGCGGAAGTGAAAGTAAAATTAGATAGTTCCCAAACAGGAATTTCCGTTCGTGATCTTTTCTATGACAGACTTATCTCAATTTCTCAGATTGCTTTTCTAACATCAGTCACCATTACTATACCAGATATGTAACCAGTTCCCGCTTAGTCTGTCAAAAAGAACACTGCGTCTAGGTCAGTTTTCATTTTGTTATTACGGAGCCAAATTTTGAAACATTTTTCCAGTTACTATTGAAAAACATAGAAAATAGAAATCAGTTTACGCAAGTTCTTAAATCTTGAATGATTGTTTTTTTCTGTCATATTATCCTCCGCCCTCGTATAATTTAGATATTCTGTTTATTTAATTCTCAGTTACCAGGCACCAGGAGCTAGGCATTTATTAACTATGCATAAGCTATTTTCTAGCTCCTATACACATTCATTCCTCTTTTGAAAAGAGAATAAATATCTCATGAGCATTGTGTAATCTGACGTTGTTCACATTTGTGACTTTGCCAGACACCTTGCAGTTGAAATTTATAAACTATTCACTCGTGATTGCCTATGCCAGTCTCCCGAGACTTTCAGAATCTGCTTAATGGACTGTTGTGAAAAAAAACGTGTAATTAGTGTAAGCGTTTATTTGCCATTCTAAACGGTTTTTATGTGGTTTAACGTTGAAAATAATAAGTGGGACTGTAAAAAGGGGTTTAATCTGTTTCCGATTTGCTGTTCTGGCCGATGCATGACATTTGAAAAAGGATTGTGTTAACTTACTTTTTAACATTTTACGATGGGTAGTTTGTTTCTCATTAAATGTCAATCCATACCTCATTAGATTGACAGCGTTCATATTACTCTAATGCTATACATCCAAATTGTCACGTTCTTTGTACTTAATGCGGCATAAATACTTTGGAGTTAGGCTTGATTTTCATGAGCCAATTTCGTTTACTGAGCCAATGTGACATTCTGAGGCGGGGCTTGGTATTATGGGCCAGGGAAATTATACTACGCATAATGGAACTCATTTCGTTTACTTATAATTAAGGGTCTACCCCCCTCCTCTTTGAGGAAGGGAGCCTAGAGAGCGTCCTCTAGGGACGAATCTTTCAGTCCAGGGACTTGCTGGCCAGGGAAAATTATACTACGAATGACGGAACTCATTTCGTTTATTTTATAAGGGAGGGTCTTCCTCTATTTAGACATCTTGTGTAAATAATTCGCGCGAACACGGTGTCAGCCAGTCGTGTGCATGTAAATTGTGTTGCATTCGATCGCTTTCCAGAAGTTATTATCAAATTTTTGTTCTTTAAAATATGTACCGGTATAAACATCTTACGAATTATTTCATCAATATATCGGTGTTCGGTTGAAGTTAAATCATAGTTTCGCCATAAGATTTTCAACATTTCAACATTTCTAACATTTCCGTGTTTGATGAATGGGAAGGGGGAAGGTTTACGTCAAAATCATGGAATTTCGTTAACATTTTTCATGTCCTGATTACCCTTAGTCCCTAACTTCTATCATAGTCGGGTAAGGAGCTCGTTGTGCTATATTTTCAAACAATATGAATTCATGTGGTGTTGACAGTTATTGCCGTTACTGTTATCATTTGCTATGCCTTTGAGTGGCTGTAATATATCTCCATGGCCAGCGTGTTTCCAGGCACCTACTTGACATGTCTGTTATGCTATCCAACACATACATGAATTATAGTATTTACACAGTTAATGTAAAAGTATGTTGCATATTTTACTGAAAGCAAGTGCTTTAAAATGGGTCATTTTGTCAAGCCTCTTTCAGTGTAGAGACGATGTGATGTAGTTTTGTGGTTTTCTCATCACTTTATACTGTTTATATATATATATATATATATATATATATATATATATATATATATATATATATTATATATATATTATCTGTTACTTCAGTTTCATGCATCCTCCAATCTTCAGACAGAAGTAAAAGATTTGATGAATAATATTTGTTTGGTGGCGACATTTTGAAACCAACTCAGAGTTTTTGTTTAACAGTATAATTTATTAGTTAGCATTGATAATGTGCAGCTTTTCTGATATACAAACATATAAATGAGAGTGTAGAGATAAAAGATTTTATATATCAGAAAAGCTACGCATTATCAATGCTGACAAATCTACGCTGTTAAAGAAACGCTCTGAGTTAGTTTTAAAATGTCGCCACCAAAACGAATATTATTCATCAAATTTTAACACCACCTTCAAATACAATGATATGTCCCAATCATATAAATGAGAGTGTAGAGCTGAGAATCCGTTCACTTCTGTCTTAAGATTGCAGGATGCATAGAACTTAAGTAAAAGAGTTTTTATTTTGTACTTGAAGTAATTTGTGTTCTTATTTATATCGCTCTCCTTTCCGGATCGAGCACTGTAATATCTCACGAGGATATTTGTATACTACGATATATTTTATTTTATATATATATATATATATATATATATATATATATATATATATATATATATATATATATATATATATTGCATATGATATACATATGTACATGCACACTTATACATAATTATGATTGACATACATACATACGTACATGTTACATATATGCATACGTTTAATGTACATATGCATAAATGAGGCACACTTTTATAAACATCCAGCTTTTTCTGTATTTGATATTTTAAGTTAGCAATTTATTCAATAAAACTATAAAATATGACACCATCAAAACAGGAAGAATTCAAATAGTATTTACTTTTCACTTTGTCTTATCCTATCACGCCATTATCGTATGTTGCACGATCTCATGAATCATAAAAGCTTTTCCCGTTTATTTGATTGACACTTCTGCACAAACAATAGCACTGATCGCAAATGACGTCACTGTTCTCTTCATTAATATGCATAAATTAACATTTCTCCGCATTTTCCGTATAAACGACGAAAATAAACCTACGAATGTTAGAATGGCTATTTAGCGTCAGACTTATTCGTATAAATTGATGACTGAGACTACAAGCTGCAACAGCAGCCGTGTATACACAACAAAATTTGTCCGAATTTCAGCATATTTGTCCGAAAGTCGCGCGCGTGCAGCTATATTTAGTGACAAACCCGAAATCGCGATCAACGCTATTCAAACAACGGGAAAACCAAAAACTAGTAGGATTAGCTGATTCGATTAACAGGACAAACAATTGTGACGACGAAGTTAGTGGAACTTGTAATTGTTGTAGGCTGCGAAAGCAATGACTTGTTCTCAAGATTAACAACGTCCTTAACATGTACAGGGATGATTGCAAATCTGGTCGATCTTATTACGGAAGTAGACACGCATATACTTGATTGGTCGCTTCTGGTCCATTTGGATGGATATGGGTTTATAAATGCTGAAAATATTGATTGAATGTGGAGTGTGCAAATTGCAGTGTGATTTTGTACAACGTTGCTTGTAGATCAGAGGTGTAGTATGAGACCACTCTCTAAGCCCCAGATTTGGTTCAAGTCTGTGATTTATAAATGTGTGTAGGATGAATGCAATGATTTGTGTTCTGTTTTGATATGAGACATATGAGTGGGATGAACGCAATACAAGAGAATTTCACCCGGGGTTAATGCAATGCAGATTCCGGCAGAAAGTAACTCACTACTGCGCAGACTCCAAGGTAATGCGTTCGGTCGCTAGGAAAATCTGACCCGGGCTGCCGAATTTCAAGGTTTGCATAAGATAAAAGAGATATAAGAGAAACTGCTGCAATTTTGTTTTAATTCACTGACTTGAACCAAGCGTTTAAAGTTCCCTAGTTTTATACAAAGTCAGAATCATACACGAATTTTCAGGCCATTCCATTGTTTAGTCTTTAGGCTTCTGCTTAGTTTTCCCTTTTCTTTATTGAACACGTCCACATTACCATGTACTCTGCCTACGAAAAAAGTTCAATAAATAGCCAGAACGGTAAAGATGTAAATGCTAGACCATACATGACGTCACACTTTGAAGGTCTTTGAAATCCTGATGACACCACGTTTACGGAAAGTGTACAAAATTTGCATGCCGAGTTTTTGTCTCCTTTTCCATGCTCACATCAGATCTACAAAGGTAGCGACGAGTTCAAAATATTAGTTAGGTAGAACGCACCTCGGGGACAGAAATTCGGGCCTTCAAATTTTATCAATTTTCTTCTGACCTACCACTTGTGGGGGCTCATTTTGAAGCTCTTGGCGAAAGAAAAGTTTTCACCGTCTTAGTTTTTCAAAAATCGAAAATTTTATTTTTTCCCATAGAGTTAACACAGGGATGGCGGCCATTTTGAATTTCAAATATCGAGAAATCTGAAGTTATTTGTCTCTCTAGTACCAAAGTTTGCACGGTGACCCCTGATTTTTATTCTTGCTTTGGCAAGAGAATGGTTCAAAGTTTCACTGAGGAAAGTATGAGCAAAAGTTTAAGTCTTTCACTTTCGAGGTGCATATTACCTTAAGTCCGCAGAGCTGCAGAATTTTGAACCATGGTTTGAAAGTCCTCGTACTATAGCTGTCTTTCAACATTATTTTCGTACACGTCGCAGAAGCTTTAGGTGTCTCAAGGGGAACAACAAAGTCTGAGAAATATTAATCTTGTTTATTCAACAAAAATGGAATTTTGAAACTAGCATTTATGTTTATATTTATCGGCACTGGTATCGCTTGATTACTTGGATGTTGACTTTTCGGAAGTGAAAGTAAAATTAGATAGTTTCCAGACAGGAATTTCCATTCATTATCTTTTGTATGGCAGACTTCTCACAATGTCTCAGATTACTTTTCTAACATCAGTCACCAGTACTATACCAGATATGTAGCCAGGTCCCACTTATTCTATTTAAAAGAGCACTGCGTCTAGGCTAGTTTTCATTTAGTTGTTACGGGGCCAAATTTTTGAACAGTTTTCAGCTACAGTTGAAAACATAGAAAACAGACATCAGTTTTACGCTGGCTCTTGAATCTTGAATTTTAAATTACCAGTGATAGTTTTTCTGCCATATTATGGTATAATTCAGATAGTTTGTTTATTTAATTCCCAATTACAACCCATCTGAAGCTGCACACTCATTAACTCTGCATTAGCTATTTTCTAGCTCCTATTCACATTCATTCCTCTTTTAAAAAGAGAATAACTTCCTCAACAAAGTTGCGCTTTGTAACATCATTTATTCATCTTTTGATTTATTGATAAATCTATCTATTTACTCACTGAGGATTTTCGAATTCCCTAGTATTAACTTTTGTAAGTCAACTACACAGTAGGTGTTTATAACGTTAGGTCTTTATACTTCAAAAGAACAGCAGCCTTTATAACTTGAAACCATAAACCGCGATACAATTGCACTTCTTGTGATTATGGAAATGAATGAATGAATGAATGAATGAATGAATGAATGAATGAATGAATGAATGAATGAATGAATGAATGAATGAATGAATGAATGAATGAATGAATGAATGAATGAATGAATGAAGCGAACTGAACCATTAGGCATTTTGTTCGTGGAAAATACACTATAGACATGATTGATTATCTATTAATATCAAGCGTTAGAATAACTGGTTGTTGATTGTCTATGACCATTGTGCATCACGCCCACCACATCATTTCCATGCTGAGCAAATATGTGCCATTATTTATATTTGCCATGGCGTTGGACACGCATTCCGTATATGAGTATATGCCTTGATACCAAAGACATTAAAACTAATCAGAATTGTAATCATCATTTTGTCTTGCTCTCTCTATCTTTGATGTAATTAATTATTCTATCGTTTTTAGAACGACTTTTTTCATATTATTTCAATACTTTGAGAGTCTGTTTTAGTTTGTTTTTATTCAGTTCCTCATTTGTTTTTAAGCTTTCCTTCCCGAGGAAGTTGTGTGTAATTTGTGTTTAAAATACTGAAGTGAAGTTAATTTTATATTTTTTTTTTTCTCGGAACTTCGTTTATTTTGATGATCCCCAAAGATGAATTAAATGGTTTCATTTCTCTCCAACATTCCATGGGTCATTACTTTTCTGATAAAAATTACAAACTACCTCAAAAGAAGGATAAAACTGCAGCAAGTGAAAATGAATACAGTAAAAGATTGGCTGAATAGCGGCCAATTTTTTACTGTATTACTTTTCTGAACAGTTCAAATATTGACGATGATGTGTAACTTATCTACGATATTTTACAATCAGCTATAGATGACACTGTTCCTAAAGTCCGCATAAAGGAAGAAAGTTCCCCCAGTGGTTTGATGCTGACCTGACCAGCCGTCGCCGATGATCGGCACAAGTGACAAGACATCGCCCACCTCTGAACAAAAGATCGGTACTTCACAAGGAGGACGCCTCAAGAAGAAGGGGCCTCCACCAGCGCTGCCGCAACGAAAAGGCGCGACGAAACAAATTCCATAAAGGCATTTTAAAACAGCTACAAAAGTACTAAGCTTGGGGATTATATGAAATATTTTTAAAAAGAAAACCTTTAAGGACAATATAATCTGGCAAAGTCGACCAAATGAGGCACTCCTTTGGAGCACTGTGGTAGTACAAATGTGTTTCGGAGTGTGCGCCTTTTGGTGAAATTTAAACTTTCTACGCTGTTGTTTATAACTCTAGCTCTTTTTGACTTATCACTCGAAAAAAATGTAAAATTTTGAGCTCTGTATTTGGACAAAATTGTAAACTTTTTTTATTTAGAGACAAAATGTGGAGTATTGATAAGTTAGTTGCTCAACGTGCACCTGCATAGGTGAACTAGAATTAAGTCTAAGAAATGTGTCATTGAAATCATAAATATAAATTATTACGAAAATATTACCAATAAAACCGCTGTGTTATTGCATCAGGGTTGAGCTTTCTTTCTGTTCAGCAATACTTGATAAAATCACTGAACGTGTCTGAATTATACCTGACAGTACAGTCTACGGCGCTTCCAATATGGCATAACTTTCAGTGACTGTATCAAGTATTGCAGAGCAGAAAGGTAGCTCAAACTTCCTGAACCGAAACTGTTTTATTGATAATAATAACATTTCCTAATATGGTATCAACATACATTTGCTGACCTGTATTCTGATTTGGCCTCTGCTCCTGTACCAAATTTACAGCCGGGTGCCCTTATCCGGAGGTGTGAAGATGTATAAGAATAGTAAGTTCAATGTAACGTTGTTTAATTTACAATGTCATGGCCCATCTACAAGGGTTTTTACATAGCCCTCCTTTCATATGGATAGGACACAGACTGCCAATTAGGCCACAGGCGAACTGGAAATATATAGTCTAAATATGATATTATTTTCATAATTATTAAAATAATAAATTGCAATTATGAGACATTGATATCACTAAAACCGCGCTAGTATGTCATCCGGGTTGAGCTACTATGACGCCCTGCCCGGCCGCCGGACGGCCGTCTATGTCATACACAACTCATACACATACAGCGTTTTTATCGAGTGCTGCTCGTCAGTAAGGAACTCAACCCGGATGAAATAATAACGCGATTTTAGTGATATCAATGTTTCATAATTGCGATTTATTATTTTTAATAACTATGAAAATAATATCATATTTAGACTATTTATTTCCAGTTCCCCTGTAATTAGACTACATATTGTACTGTCTTACCCAATTGGCTCTACCATATGTAAGCAGGACTCGGATGATTTCGTTGCTGACAGTACTTTAATTAATTTCAAGAGTGCGGCATGTTTTCAGTGCATAACAATAATAATACTTTGTTTGGCACAGCGTCATTGTACAGACGCTTACAAGAATTATTTAGTTTTCTGAACTTTGATTGTATGAAATAGTAGCAGTCGGAAACAGATGACAACAGTCTCATTGTTTTCCGTGAGGAGTCGTCTCAGGTTGTCGCACATGTGTATAAACTGCGCATGCGCACTATTTCCAATATGATCAGATTCAGAGAGGACGACGTACTCATACCTCTGCTTGCTGTTCGTTGCTGTTTGTGTTCGCTGATATTCGCCTCATTACATCTGATCAACTGACATAGTTAATATCCCATTTTGCACTTTTTATGAGCCAATTTTGTTGTTTCAAACGAGATATGCGTGTTAGTAGATGTGATATAGCAGTTTCTGTTGTTTTATTTTTACTTTTCACACCAGCTAATGTATTTTGGGTTTTGCCGTTTTAGTTCTCGGTCATTTAACGTCGAAATTTGATTAAAAAGAAAATTAATGTAAAATAAAGTTTTCCAGGTATATTTTCCTGATTTATTGGTAGGAGTACCCGTACTGTAATATATTTTATTGCAATATATTTTATTGTTTTCCTCTAATAATCACTAATTTTGACTGTGATAACTCGGCAAAAATTAATTGAGCAAAACCCAAAATACATGAGGGGTGGTTTTAACACAGGCGGCGTGAAACCCAGTCTTGTGTAATCTGACGTTGTTCACATTTGTGACTTTGCCAGACACCTTGCAGTTAAAATTTATGAACTATTCACGCGTAATTGCCTATGCACCAGTCTCCCGGAATTCCAGAATCTGCTTAATGGACTGTTGTGAAAAAAACTTGTAATTAGTGTCAGGATTTATTTGCCATTCTAAACTGTATCTATGCGGTTTAACGTTGAAAATCCCATTCTGCACTTTGCATGAGCCAACTAGGTTGTTTGAAACAAGATTCGCGTGTTAGATGTGCTATTACAGTTTCCGTTGGTTTCTTTTACTTTTAACACTAGCTAATGCATTTTGGGTTTCGTGCGGCTGCAAAAAAGATGTTGAATCTCTGTCCAATTGGCTGTTAGGGTTAGGGTTAGGGTGATTTTCACGAGTGAATTTCGTTTACTGAGCCAATGTGACATTCTGAGACGGGGCTTGGTATTATGGGCCAGGGAAGCTAGACTACGCATAACGGAACTCATTTCGTTTATTTTATAAGGAAGGGTCTACTTCTATTTAGACATCGTGTGTAAATAATTCGCGCGAACACGGTGTCAGCCAGTGAAATCGTGTGCAGGGAAATTGTGTAGCATTCGATCGCTTTCCAGAAGTTATTTTCAAATTTTGTTCTTTAAAATATATAACAGTTTAAACGGCTTACGAACTATTTCTGCAATATACTCTGTTGAAATCATAGACTATAGTTTCGCCATAAGATTTTCAACATTTCTAACCTTTCTTGTTTATGAATGGGAAGGGGGAGGGTTTACGTCAAAATCATGGAATTTCGTTTACATTTTGCTTATCGTGATTACCCTCGGTGCCTAACGCCTATCATAGGCGAATGAGGAGTGTGCTGGATTTTCAAACAATATGAAATAATAAAATAATAGCTCATATAATAATGACAACTATTGCCGTTACTGTTATCATTTGCTATGCCTTTGAGTGGCCGTAATATATCTCCATGGCCAGCGTGTTTCCAGACACCTACTTGACATGTCTGTTATGCTATCCAACACATACATGAATTATAGTATTAACACCGTTAATGTAAAAATATGTTGCATATTTTACAGACAAAACGTCGAAATGTCGAAATCAAGTGTTATAAAGATGGGTCATTTTGTCAAGCCCCATGCAGTGTAGAGACGATCAGATGTAGTTCTGTGATTATTCTCATCACTTTACACTATATACATACACATGCACACTTATCATGCATATGACATACCTACATATATTTATATAATGTACAATTGCATAAATGAGACACACTTTTATAAACATCGAGCTATTTCTGTATTTGATATTTTAAGTTAGCAATGTATTCAATAAAACCATAAAATATGACCCGTTAAAACAGGAAGAATTCAAATAGTATTTACTTTTCACTTTGCCTTATCCTATCACGCCATTATCGTATGTTGCACGATCTCATGAATCATAAAAGCTTTTCCCGTTTATTTGATTGACACTTGTGCGCAAACAATTCCAACAACGGGAAAACCAAAAAATGGTTGGATTAACTGATTCGATCAGCAGGACAAACTACTGTGACGGCGAAGTAAGTGGAACGTGTAGTTGTTGTAGGTTGTGAAAGCAATGACTTGTTCTCAGGATTAACAACGTTCGTAACGTGTACATGGATGATGGCAAATCTGATCGATCTTATTACGGAAGTAGACACGCAGATACTTGATTGGTCGCTTCTGGTCTATTTGGTTGGATATGGGTTTATAAATGCTGAAAATATTGATTGAATGTGGAGTGTGCAAATTGCAGTGTCATTTTGTACAACGTCACTTGTAGATCAGAGGTGTAGTATGAGACCCTGTCTAAGCCCTAGACTTGGTTCAAGTCTGTGATTTTTAAATGTGTAAGTAGGGTTAAGGAGATGATTTGAGTTCTGTTTTGATATGAAACATATGAGAGGCCTGAACGCAACACATGGGAATTTCATAGTGGGTTAACGCGATACAGAATCCGGCAGAACCAAACTCACTACTGCGCAGACTCAAAGGTAACGCGTTCGGTCGCTAGGAAAATCTGACAGGGGCTGCCAAATTTCAATGTTTGCATAAGATAAAAGAGACACAAGAGAAACTGCTGCTAATAATTTTTAAAAATTCACTGACTTGATCCAAGTCTATAAAGTTCCCGCTCGTTATACAAAGTCAGAATCACACATGAATTTTCAGGCCATTCCTTTGTTTCGTCGTTAGGCTTCTGCGTAGTTTTCCCTTTTCTTTAATGAACTCGTCCACATTACTATGTATTCGGCCTACTCCTAAAGACCAAAAAATGGCCAAAACGGTAAAGGTGTAAATGCTGGCCCACACATTATGTCACTCTTTGAAGGTCTTTGAAATCCCGATGACAACGCCGGTAACGGAAAGTGTTCAAAATTTGCATGTCCATTCCCGCGTCTCCTTTTCCTAGCCTACATCTACGATCTACAAAGGTAGTGACGAGTCCAAAATTTCAGGTAAATCCACAGAAATGCAGAATTTCGAACAATCATTTGAAAGTCCTCATACTATAAATGTCTTTCAACATTATTTTCTTACACTGTCTCAGAAGCTTTAGGTGTCTCAAGGGGAACAATCAAGTCTGAAAAATATTAATCTTGTTTATTCAACAAAAATTCAATTTTGAAACTTAATTAGCAGTTATGTTTATATTAATTGGCACTCATCGCTTTATTGCTTTGATGGGGAAATTGCGGAAGTGAAAGTAAAATTAGATAGTTCCCAAACAGGAATTTCCGTTCGTGATCTTTTCTATGGCAGACTTATCACAATTTCTCAGATTGCTTTTCTAACATCAGTCACCAGTACTATACCAGATATGTAACCAGTTCCCGGTTAGTCTGTCAAAAAGAGCACTGCGTCTAGGTCAGTTTTCATTTTGTTATTACGGAGCCAAATTTTGGAACATTATTCCAGTTACTATTGAAAGACATAGAAAATAGAAATCAGTTTACGCAAGTTCTTAAATCTTAAATCTTAAATCTTGAATTTTAAATCACCAATGATTGTTTTTTTCTGTCATATTATCCTCCGCCCTCGTATAATTTAGATATTCTGTTTATTTAATTCTCAATTACCAGGCACCAGGAGCTAGGCATTTATTAACTATGCATTGGCTATTTTCTAGCTCCTATACACATTCATTCCTCTTTTGAAAAGAGAATAAATATCTCATGAGCATTGTGTAATCTGACGTTGTTCACATTTGTAACTTTGCCAGACACCTTGCAGTTGAAATTTATAAACTATTCACTCGTAATTGCCTATGCCAGTCTCCCGGGACTTTCAGAATCTGCTTAATGGACTGTTGTGAAAAAAACCCGTGTAATTAGTGTAAGCGTTTATTTGCCATTCTAAACGGTATTTATGTGGTTTAACGTTGAAAAAAAATAAGTGGGACTGTAAAAGGGGTTTAATCTGTTTCCGATTTGCTGTTCTGGCCGATGCATGACATTTGAAAAAGGATTGTGTTAACTTACTTTTTAACATTTTACGATGGGTAGTTTGTTTCTCATTAAATGTCAATCATACCTCATTAGATTGACAGCGTTCATATTACTCCAATGCTATACATCCAAATTGTCACGTTCTTTGTACTTAATGCGGCATAAATACTTTGGAGTTAGCTTGATTTTCATGAGCCAATTTCGTTTACTGAGCCAATGTGACATTCTGAGGCGGGGCTTGGTATTATGGGCCAGGGAAATTATACTACGCATAATGGAACTCATTTCGTTTACTTATAATTAAGGGTCTACCCCCTCCTCTTTGAGGAAGGGAGCCTAGAGAGCGTCCTCTAGGGACGAATCTTTCAGTCCAGGGACTTGCTGGCCAGGGAAAATTATACTACGAATGACGGAACTCATTTCGTTTATTTTATAAGGGAGGGTCTTCCTCTATTTAGACATCTTGTGTAAATAATTCGCGCGAACACGGTGTCAGCCAGTCGTGTGCATGTAAATTGTGTTGCATTCGATCGCTTTCCAGAAGTTATTTTCAAATTTTTGTTCTTTAAAATATGTACCGGTTTAAACATCTTACGAATTATTTCATCAATATATCCGTGTTCGGTTGAAGTTAAAATCATAGTTTCGCCATAAGATTT
The DNA here is from genome assembly GCF_041260155.1 of Ptychodera flava. Lineage (NCBI taxonomy): Eukaryota > Metazoa > Hemichordata > Enteropneusta > Ptychoderidae > Ptychodera > Ptychodera flava. The sequence continues at coordinate 2,671,426 of NW_027248350.1, forward strand.
TCAACATTTCAACATTTCTAACATTTCCGTTTTTGATGAATGGGAAGGGTGAGGGTTTACGTCAAAATCATGGAATTTCGTTAACATTTTGCATGTCTTGATTACCCTGAGTCCCTAACTTCTATCATAGGCGGGTAAGGAGCTCGTTGTGCTATATTTTCAAACAATATGAATAATTCATGTAGTGTTGACAGTTATTGCCGTTACTGTTATCATTTGCTATGCCTTTGAGTGGCCGTAATATATCTCCATGGCCAGCGTGTTTCCAGGCACCTACTTGACATGTCTGTAATGCTATCCAACACATACATGAATTATAGTATTTACACAGTTAATGTAAAAGTATGTTGCATATTTTACTGAAAGCAAGTGCTTTAAAATGGGTCATTTTGTCAAGCCTCTTTCAGTGTAGAGACGATGTGATGTAGTTTTGTGGTTTTCTCATCACTTTATACTGTTTATATATATATATATATATATATATATATATATATATATATATATATATATATATATATATATATATATATATATATATTATCTGTTACTTCAGTTTCATGCATCCTCCAATCTTCAGACAGAAGTAAAAGATTTGATGAATAATATTTGTTTGGTTGCGACATTTTGAAACAAACTCAGAGTTTTTGTTTAACAGTATAATTTATTAGTTAGCATTGATAATGTGCAGCTTTTCTGATAAACAAACATATAAATGAGAGTGTAGAGATAAAAAAGTTTGTATATCAGAAAAGCTACGCATTATCAATGCTGACAAATCTAGGCTGTTAAATAAACGCTCTGAGTTGGTTTTAAAATGTCGCCACCAAAACGAATATTATTAATCAAATTTTAACACCACCTTCAAATACAATGATATGTCTCAATCATATAAATGAGAGTGTAGAGCTGAGAATCCGTTCACTTCTGTCTTAAGATTTCAGGATGCATAGAACTTAAGTAACAGATTTTTTACTTTGGATTTGTTATATAATTTGTGTTCTTATTTATATCGCTCTCCTTTCCGCATCGAGCACTGTAATTTCTCACGAGGATATTTGTATACTACGATATATTTTATTATATATATATATATATATATATATATATATATATATATATATATATATATATATATATATATATATATATATATATATATAATAAAATATATCGTAGTATACAAATATCCTCGTCCCCACATACCAGATTTGAGTTTTTAAAGGGACCCCCCCCCTGGACTTCAGCGCGCCAATTTCCAGCTCTCGGCGTAGGTCCAGACAGTTTTGACCGTAGTCACAACCTCGAGGTTAGTCTCTCTCCTTTCATTTATGTACACTTACAGATTTTCAGATACTTGTAACTCCACATTGCTCGTTTTTCTATAAAATTCAACCATTGTAATTTTTAGTCTCTCCTGTCATTCATGTACATTTCCAGATTTTTACAGACTTATAACTCTACATTGCTCGTTTTCCTACACAATTCAACCATTGTAATTTTCATGTTCGTACTTTTTATTGTAGAAAACACCTGAAGAAGCTCTAAATTTAGAGCGAAACGTTGTGTTTGAGGTATAATAAATACGTTTGGAACCTAACAACCAGGTGTGGTAGTGTGTTTCAACCCAAGTTTCTTCTATCTTCACCCCACTCCACGCTCCACTGGGGATCACCTGAATTCCTACAGTTTCTTATATATATATATATATATATATATATATATATATATATATATATATATATATATATATATATATAATATATATATATATATATATATATATATATGCATATGATGTACATATGTACATGCACACTTATACATAATTATGACTGACATACATACATACATACATACATACATACATACATTTAATGTACATGTGCATAAATGAGACACACTTTTATAAACATCGAGCTATTTCTGTATTTGATATTTTAAGTTAGCAATTTATTCAATAAAACCATAAAATATGACACCGTTAAAACAGGAAGAATTCAAATAGTATTTACTTTTCACTTTGCCTTATCCTATCACGCCATTATCGTATGTTGCACGATCTCATGAATCATAAAAGCTTTTCCCGTTTATTTGATTGACACTTCTGCACAAACAATTCTAACAACGGGAAAACCAAAAACTAGTAGGATTAGCTGATTCGATTAACAGGACAAACAATTGTGACGACGAAGTTAGTGGAACGTGTAATTGTTGTAGGCTGCGAAAGCAATGACTTGTTCTCAGGATTAACAACGTCCTTAACATGTACAGGGATGATTGCAAATCTGGTCGATCTTATTACGGAAGTAGACACGCATATACTTGATTGGTCGCTTCTGGTCTATTTGGTTGGATATGGGTTTATAAATGCTGAAAATATTGATTGAATGTGGAATGTGCAAATTGCAGTGTCATTTTGTACAACGTCGCTTGTAGGTCAGAGGTGTCGTATGAGACCACTCTCTAAGCCCTAGATTTGGTTCAAGTCTGTGATTTATAAATGTGCAAGTAGGGTGAACACCATGATTTGTGTTCTGTTTTGATATGAGACAAATGAGTGGGATGAACGCAATACAAGAGAATTTCACCTGGGGTTAATGCGATGCAGAATCCGGCAGAAACTAACTCACTACTGCGCAGACTCCAAGGTAACGCGTTCGGTAGCTAGGAAAATCTGACCCGGGCTGCCGAATTTCAAGGTTTGCATAAGATAAAAGAGATATAAGAGAAACTGCTGCAATTTTTTTTTAATTCCCTGACTTGAACCAAGTGTTTAAAGTTCCCTAGTTTTATACAAAGTCAGAATCATACACGAATTTTCAGGCCATTCCATTGTTTAGTCTTTAGGCTTCTGCTTCGTCCACATTACCATGTACTCGGCCTACGAAAAAAGTTCAATAAATAGCCAGAACGGTAAAGTTGTAAATGCTAGACCATACATGACGTCACACTTTGAAGGTCTTTGAAATCCTGATGACACCACGTTTACGGAAAGTGTACAAAATTTGCATGCCGAGTTTTTGTCTCCTTTTCCATGCTCACATCAGATCTACAAAGGTAGCGACGAGTTCAAAATATTAGTTAAGTCCGCAGAGCTGCAGAATTTTGAACCATGGTTTGAAAGTCCTCGCTACTATAGCTGTCTTTCAACATTATTTTCGTATACGTCGCAGAAGCTTTAGGTGTCTCAAGGGGAACAACAAAGTCTGAGAAATATTAATCTTGTTTATTCAACAAAAATGGAATTTTGAAACTAGCATTTATGTTTATATTTATCGGCACTGGTATCGCTTGATTGCTTGGATGTTGACTTTTCGGAAGTGAAAGTAAAATTAGATAGTTTCCAGACAGGAATTTCCATTCATTATCTTTTGTATGGCAGACTTCTCACAATTTATCAGATTACTTTTCTAACATCGGTAACCAGTACTATACAAGATATATAGCCAGTTCCCACTTATTCTATTTAAAAGAACTCTGCGTCTAGGCTGGTTTTCATTTAGTTGTTACGGGGCCAAATTTTCGAACAGTTTTCCAGCTACAGTTGAAAACATAGAAAACAGACATCAGTTTTACGCTGGCTCTTGAATCTTGAATTTTAAATTACCAGTGATAGTTTTTCTGCCATATTATGGTATAATTCAGATAGTTTGTTTATTTAATTCCCAGTTACAACCCATCTGAAGCTGCACACTCATTAACTCTGCATTAGCTATTTTCTAGCTCCTATTCACATTCATTCCTCTTTTGAAAAGAGAATAACTTCCTCAACAAAGTTGCGCTTTGTAACATCATTTATTCATCTTTTGATTTATTGATAAATCTATCTATTTACTCACTGAGGATTTTCGAATTCCCTAGTATTAACTTTTGTAAGTCAACTACACAGTAGGTGTTTATAACGTTAGGTCTTTATACTTCAAAAGAACAGTAGCCTTTATAACTTCTTGCACTTCTTGCACTTCTTGTGATTATGGAAATGAATGAATGAATGAATGAATGAATGAATGAATGAATGAATGAATGAATGAATGAATGAATGAATGAATGAATGAATGAATGAATGAAGCGAACTGAACCATTAGGCATTTTGTTCGTGGAAAATACACTATAGACATGATTGATTATCTATTAATATCAAGCGTTAGAATAACTGGTTGTTGATTGTCTATGACCATTGTGGATCACACCCACCACATCATTTCCATGCTGAGCAAAAATGTGCCATTATTTATATTTGCCATGGCGTTGGACACGCATTCCGTATATGAGTATATGCCTTGATACCAAAGACATAAAAAACTAATCAGAATTGTAATCATCATTTTGTCTTGCTCTCTCTATCTTTGATGTAATTAATTATTCTATCGTTTTTAGAACGACTTTTTTCATATTATTTCAACACTTTGACAGTCTGATTTAGTTTGTTTTTATTCAGTTCCTCATTTGTTTTTTTAAGCTTTCCTTCCATTCCGAGGGAAGTTGTGTGTAATTTGTGTTTAAAATACTGAAGTGAAGTTAATTTTAGATTTTTTTTTCTCGGAACTTCGTTTATTTTGATGATCCCCAAAGATGAATTAAATGGTTTCATTTCTCTCCAACATTCCATGGGTCATTACTTTTCTGATAAAAATTACAAACTACCTCAAAAGAAGGATAAAACTGCAGCAAGTGAAAATGAATACAGTAAAAGATTGGCTGAATAGCGGCCAATTTTTTACTGTATTACTTTTCTGAACAGTTCAAACATTGACGATGATGTAGAACTTATCTACGATATTTTACAATCAGCTATAGATGACACTGTTCCTAAAGTCCGCATAAAGGAAGGAAGTTCCCCCAGTGGTTTGATGCTGACCTGATCTCCCTTGTTAGGGAGAAGGGAATCGCGAGACGCCAGTATAAACGTTCTAAGTCCCGTACTGACTATTCTGTTTTCTCGCGTTTGCGTGCCCAACTTAACCTTTTGCCAAGGACGTACGTTATCGGGAATATCTCTCAGATGTCCAGGCCTCAATCCACGATAATAGAAAACGCTTCTTGGGTTATATGAAGTCAAAACGTAAATTGACTCTAAGCATTATAACTCGAGCTCTGAGGCTGCTCAACTGTTTGCCGAATTTTTTGCCTCTGTGTTCACTGAAAACAATGATTCTTATCTACCTAAGATTAATTACCCATGCTTTGGGCAATTATCGCACGTTAATATCAGTCTTTACTGTATTAAGAAAGTCATCGTGTCTTTGGACTTGAACAAAGCGAGTGGCCCGGACTGTATCTCCGCCTGTGTCATTAAACACTGTACTGACATTCTTGTTGGCCCCTCCAAATTTTAATCCAAAAGTCTATTTGTTTTGGTCAGTTTCCTAATCAGTTTAAACAGGCCAATGTTGTCCCCGTGTTCAAATCTGGTCGTCAATCAGTTGTTGAGAATTACCACCCAATCTCCTTGTTGCTTCTTTTTGCTAATATATTCGAAATAGTTATTGTTCCTCATATCTATCAACATATCAAACCAAATATATCCATCGATCAGTTCGGATTTGTAAAATACAGATCCACTACAAACAACTTAGTAGATTACACATATTTCATCTCAGGTTCATCGAATAATAAACAACAGGTAGATTCAATTTACACTGACGTTAGCAAGGCATTTGACAGTGTCTGTCACACTGTCGCTATTGCTGTACAAAGCCGCCAAATTTGGTATATGTGGCAATCTGCATACTGGTTGGCTGGGCTTCTTATCTCCATCTTAGACGACAGGGGGCGGTGTTTGGCAGTTACTCGTCAAACCGGTTCACTGTCAGGTAAGGTGTGCCCCATCGTTCACTCTAAGGGCCACTACGTTTACTTTTTGTTATTGTTATTAACGATATTTTACTGTTAGATATTTCTGCAAAGCTCAGCTTGTATGCCGACGTGCTAAGATCTATCGCACCATCACATCCCTCGCTGACTGTGTCATGTTACGGCAAGATCTTGACAAATATGCTCAATGGTGTAACAAATGGAAGCTGTCACCTAATATCAGTAAAGGTAAATTTATCAGTTTTACGCTTAAGAAAAGAGTAATTTCCTCTTTTGATTACTCCATCAATGGTACTCGTCTTCAACGGGTCTCTGTTATCAAGGATCTGGGCATTTACCTTACTTCCAATCTTAATTATTCTTTTCACATCAATAACATTGTTTCTAGAGCCTTCAAATCTCTTGGTTTTATTAAGCGTTTATGCCAGCCATTCAATGACATATCATCAATTATTTCTCTGTATTTTGTTTGTTTAAGATCTATTCTACAGTACGGCTCTGTCGCGTGGTCACGGGCCTGTCAAACAAAATTGAGCGAGTGCAAATTAAGTTTGTTAAGTACATTTGTCGCAAACTGTTGCAACAAATCCAGCTACCCAATGTATTATAGAATTTTGAACATCCCAAAGTTGTACAATAGAAGACTTATCTCTCACATATGTTTTTTATACAAAATAATCCTTTAATATTATGATATACCCAATAGTTTAAATAAAATCTGTTTTTATACCCCAAGTAGAAATTTAAGCAAGAAACCCATTTTAAACGAGACTTGAGTTCTTTTCATTGAAAAAAAATTCTCGACAGTGCCCAGATGCATGTCTCTTTTAAACGACATCTCTTTCACATGTAATAAAGGTATTTTTACTACGCTGTATAGCTTTAAACTTTTTACCCTGCCTTTTGAATTTTTTAATAAATTTCATGTAACGTGGTTTTTTTTGTTGTTGTCTGGTATGTTATCTTCTGATGCTGTTATTTTTTGTTTCGCAGATCTGTTAGTGGATTTGCCCGTTGATCTGTGTATTAAAAAATAAAGATAAAAATGAAATAAAGAAATAATAAAATAAAAAGTTACAGCCACAAAGTACACCCCCTGGTGCGGAGGCAATTCTTTGGGGAAGAACAGGGTCTATCTTGTTTCAATTGAAGCCAAATTACATGAAATACAAACCTTTCTGTGATACAAAATATCCAATGTGCTGTATTTTACCTGTCAAGTTAGCACTTCGCTTACTTTGATGATCCTAAAAGATAAATTAAACTGCTTTCATTTCCCTCTAAAATTCATTGGTCACTGCAAAGCGTAGCAATATCACAAGTTACAGTCACAAAGTACACGCCATGGTGTGGAGGCAGATTCTCTATCTTGTTTGTTTGAAGCCCAATCACATGAAGTACAAACCGCTGTCAATATCGACTGTGCAGTATTTTTACCTGACAGGTTTCTGAGTACCAGTATGTATAAATGACGGAGGTGACATTTCGATCAACCTGCCATGTCAATTCCGAATGCATTAATTAATGCAGAATTAATAACAAAACTTGTTATCTAAATTGGAAATATGAAAGAGAGTCAATGGTGATCAGTTCGCGTCCCCTGTCTTCATACCAACTATCGGTTTGATATTTTTATCTGCCCTCGCCGAGAGATCCTGCCTTACTCTTCTGTCTTCAGGTAAAGTACGGGAGCGTTCCGGGAAAGGGGCATGCTGGCTAAGCAATCATCCTAGCTAATCATGCTAGCTAATCAAACTCCTAGGTGGATTTACCAACATGTGAGTACATATCTAAAACCTACAAGTACAATGACTCTCCTCAACAATCAACAGGAAAGTTTGTGGCTAATTTATGTGTGTGATTGGATTTGGTGCATGAAATGATATTCACTTTTTGTGATGATGATGATGATGATGATGATGATGATGATGATGATGGTGGTGATGATGATGATGATGATGATGATAATGATGTGGTGGTGGTGGTGGTGGGGATGATGATGATGATGATGATGATGGCGGTGGTTGCATTGGTAGTGGTGACGATAATTTGGCCATCGATAATAAAATAGAGGAATCAGTTACACCCGTGGCCACTTTAGTGTTGATCAAAGGCTACTTGATACAGACAAAAATTCTGCTTGCACAAAGGCAAAACTAGCTCTGTCTACTAGGCCAATGATGGTAATACAGAGGAAGCATTATTGTACATCTTGCAGTGAGAACCGAAACCGTTTGTTGAAGGTAAATATCGACAGAATAAACGATGCACATTTAATTGTTTGCTTAGTTCAAGGAAAACTCTGATCGCAATCACCAATCTTCGTCTGTGTCTTTGAATTCCCACTTATGAAATTCATGAAGTCTTACTGTATATGGTCATAGTGTTGTCATACTCTCGCCATACACAAAGGTCAAAGTCTTATTGTTTAAACAAATGCTGCATTTTCCCAACAACATTATTATCATATAATTAAATGTTCGATCGATTATTCATATCATATTATTTACCCGAAAATATAACTAAAGGTTATTTACAGTTCAATGTGTTCCAATACTGTGCGAGCTTACTTTAAGCAAGGCCTGCGTAGTGAGAGTTGTTGATTTATGGCAGAGTCAACTCGCACATGCCTTGATATTTTCCTGTTTACGGTATGACGTTTTGTTTCGTGTAGCCATTGTGTCTGTACAATGACGAACGGTTCGATCACGTGAAATAACGATAAGTTCAGAGGTTGATCTGTCTGGATGTGGTGTGACACTAAAAATGAGGAACAAGTGGTCTAGAGTTCAATAATGTGTTTATTGCATCAGGTATATGGACCGAATTTGCACATTCTGGCCCCCGGGGTTTACTACCAATATTTTCATACGGGGGTGTGCCGACTTAGTTTAAAATATCTTCCATGAATGTTCAAGAATATGAGCCATTGTTAGAGATATTCTTGGCAAATTTGAGTGACTTTTTTCTGCTACTCTGTTACTGTAAGCATGTGAACATTTCGCTGAAGTATGGCGATATTTCCCTTGTTACTGAGCCATACTTAGAAGTTTGTCATGGAAAATGCCCCAAGTTTAGGGATTTTTTCCTGAAAAAAGTAACCTCCTTCGGGAGACACGTGCCTTACTCTTTATGGGAGTAAGACTCCCACTCCGAGTGCTGGCCTGACGGCCATTGTGTACAACTTGGTACAAGGAATAGAAAATCAAATGTCCAACAGTGAAGATGTCGCACTTGTAAACATTTTAAATAATGCCTAGGGTGTATTAAGGAAGCTGCAAAGTTTACAAGAGTATAGCAATGAGGATACTTCAACGTTACGCTCTTGTAAACTTTGCAGCTTCCTCAATACACCCTAGGCATTATTTAAAAAGTTTACAATAGCGTAACGTTGAAGTATCCTCATCGCTATACACTTGTAGCTTTGAGATACACTACAATTCCTTTATTTAAGACCCAAGCCAAGCCCAGCGCATTACGACACTCGGTTCTGGTATGCAATCAAAATAGTTTACCCAGTGGACTTTTAACTATGTGAAAAAGCAACGGGATGTTACGTTGGTGATACTGAGCTGATATTTCGCTGCGTCATTTTCTAATTGCTATGAAGTTGAAAATTAATGGACTTGATATTGCTTCCAAGGACGCTAGTTTATTCAGAAATATTGAAATTTGGTTGACTCGGAGCTTGCCTTTATTATCAAAAACATTAAGAAAATGTTCAATCATGATAACACAATTTCTTTTTCAAAAGCATGCGAGATTAAAAAATTATTGTTAATTTGAACAAATTAATTTTTTAGGTCATGTGCTACGTTTAAAGACATTAACAAAAAACAATATCTATTCAACAGCAACTTTTAATTATCAGCAAAATTACGATTAACTTGAAGAAAGTAAAGACAAAAGCAGCAGTGAACATAAAAATAACTTGTACAAAGAAATCACCAAAGGAAGATCGACAGATATAGCATACAATGGACTTTGCTACCAGCGTTATTTTGCAAATACATCGACACTGACCTTTATCCGAAGTCATTTACATTGTGTAATGTAGCCTTTTATTTTATAGTGCAAACAAACACCAAAACAAAGGGACTAAGGAACACAAGAACTTCTGCATTTAATAGAAATTGAAGCTAGTTATCGCCTTTGGAGCAGTCAGTGATTATCACTCGGTACGTAAAACGTCGGGTATGCTTCACTTTCGCTGCAATTGAACGCTATTCGATGAGCGATAAACCACTTTCTTTTGTTGAAAATTTGAAATAAAGCACAGTCGCTCTTACCTGCAATTCAACTTCAGTGTAAGATCCCGGCTTGTATACTATCTAGTTTTCCTGTCGATTAAATAACTCACTTTTGTCAGACATGAATTTTGGTACGGCAGTCTTCCCGTCGTTTCCTTGTTTAATACAACTTGAGGCCGGCAGACGAAAAACTACCTAATTTCCATTTTGGACGGAATGTATCTGTTCAGCAAACGATTATTGCTTCTATTAATTTTACTTTACATAAAAAATTCACTAAAATCACTAAAGCTCTTTACGCATACACAAACCTCCAATGTTGTGTTTAGCACAGCAACTACACACATCGCTTACCCTCGACGCTCTTCTTCAAGGGGAAAGACAGTATGCAACGTGAGTGCGCCCTCTATCACACCAATGGTGTAGTCTGTTCCAGAGTCTGTTCCTTGTCAAATTCACTACCACTTGCCGCGCGCTCACGAAAATATGGGCCCTATTTACAGTGAGTGCGCTGCTGCCTGCTGCGGAAATGTGCCGTTGAGCCACACCAGCCAATAGTAACTTTCTTTAACTGCCAGTCATTCCTGCGGGCCCGCAAGCCATACTTAAAAGCTTCAGCCGAATGAATCCATGCAAAAAAATGTTAAGATTGTGATTTACACTGAGGATGTTAAATTCACTGTTGTTTTACTTTCATCGATAATTGTAGAACAGAACCCTGGAATGCGGAGATCTCGTTATCACTGTGCTCAGAAACCAGGGCGGCATGATTACGCCCGCTACCGCTCGACCGATCGCCACCGTGCGTTTTTTCTTCAGTGAGGGCGCCCCAGCAGCGTGAAGAGCAGTAGACAGCACTGCGGCCGGCGGCCGACACTATTTGCTGAGATCTGGAACAAGCCTCTACAACCTGTGTTAGGTATACTAGTCTCAGCTGAAATATACATGTGCTTGTACCAAACACGTTAGTTATCGTTTTCTAAGACTTTTTGGGCATCGTGAGAAAAATATTTGCCAATTTTGAGCCAGTTTTGAGGAAAGAAAAAATCTGCTTTTTCACGGACCGTTATCATGATCAACTGACAGCTTATTTGAAGGAACATGAAAATCCACATAGACATGTTTCACGCGAAGAGTATCGCTATTGGAATTCAAGAAATAGCTTTGCAGACTGTCAAATATTCCTGTACAAACTGAACACCTATATTTGTGTAATTTGCAAACTTTGAAACTGAAACGAACATCGATGGCAGCGACCGTGGGGCCGCGCCTCATCTCTCGGGGAAAAATATTATCAGGCCCAAGCTTACATGACCGTTCTCTCCGACACAGGAAGGCAACCATAGTTGATATCGATGCAAAAACTCTCTAATGAATTTCTCTGCCGCTGATTTTTTTTCTTTAAGACGATATGACGACTTATTTTTGAAATTAATGTGCACTCAGTACAGCTGGCAAAGTCACGCTGTGAGGTGAACTAGAGACACTAATCCCTGGTACATGCTGACACTTAGAGCAAGTCACATGTTTATTTATCACAACCACTGCACCGTTAAATTCACTTATTTTTTAGTCAAGAATTCTTTTAAATAGAAGGACAGGAAGAACAATAGATAGAAAGAAATGGTGATCATTATTGCCCCTGAAGTAAAAGAGCCATAACACATACTCTCTCTCTCTCTCTCTCTCTCTCTCTCTCTCTCTCTCTCTCTCTCTGACCATGCCTTCTCCTTAGCTTTTTACTAGCGATGAATACAGCCACTGGACCATCGAATTCAAACAATAACGGCGATATCAACGATTGGCGCTGCAAACCTTGGGTTCTACCAAACTCACATAAAGTGCAACCTCTCCAGGTATTTGTACGGTCTAGAAGTGGAAATTGTTCTCAACGGGTTACTTGCCTCGTGTTAGCACTCTCATCAGCAATCTTATCACCAAAATTATCATAAGGGTCGTCATGCTTAATTAACGTTTAATTAATTCATTTATTCTTCAAACTAATGAGCAAGTCAACATACAGATCTAAAATAAAACGACAAAAAGGGACAAAACACAGATGCGGATCAAAACACAACCATACCCACGACAAAATCTCCAAAAGAGAAAAACTAAAATCAATGAAAATTGATATTCCAGATAAAAAAAGAAATAAAACTGTAGGCCTACAAGGAAGAGAATTTGTCAACATCATCGGAAAGTTGTCGTTGAAAGCGGTCATCATTTCTGATACAAACTAGTTTCTTCTCAAATCGACTGTGCTAGAAACTTGTTTGCATATGCAACAATCCTGAATACATCAGTTTGTGAAATTATATCATCTGATATACAGTACAAAGTCAGTTTTACAAACAAATTATTGACAACAAAACAATATACATGTCTGGTTAAGTATAGCAGATATATCAATGGAAATTAACATTTCTCAGTCGTCAAAGTAAAACCTAGGCCAAGTAATTAATTTTACAACATCGCTGAAAGGAAGAGGCAATAAACTACAAAACTGAATGTCCAATACCTAGAACATAAAATACAGCTCCTCTCAACGGCAAAACCAAAATAAGCTTATTTACATTCTCATCAATGAAGCTATCCCAGAAGTTGTGCCTAACTCGTTGTCTTCAACTGAGTGGTATGCTTGATTTTATCAATTTCCTGAATAAATATTTGTAATTTTATTGGTTTTTGTTTTTGTACACCAGTGACAAAAATAACACGTCGATATGTGATAGGACTTTTCCGAATACAATAGCTGCCGTGTCGCCTAGCAACCCGCTGATCCATGGACGTCGGACGGTGTGGGTGCAGACAGGTTCAGTGACCTGGCGGACTAATTTGACAAAGTTTACAAATTGCAGTACAGCTGTATTCACGGTCAACACAATCTGGGGATTGATTTTGCACAATTTAATCGATGTACAAAAGTATTGCACATTAAGGTCACAGACAAAGCTTACATAGAAAGAGCAACATTTTTCATGTGCACTATTTTTTTCAGGGCGGATGCAGTCCGTCAGGCCGAAGTACAACACCTCACGCCAACACATGGCATCAGTACTGGCGACTCGATCACATTGTGATCTCCCTGGAAATCGTAAAATCTGGATATATTACTTCCTTTAGAAGAACGATTTTGACAGATTTAAGCGTGGTACACTGAAAATAATCTACAGGTAAAGTTTGAACATTGTATCTATTGATTTGCAGCAAATATGACAAGATTTGACAGCGATGCTTTGATCAATGGTTTCAATGAATACAACTGTCAATGCAATCATGTATAAAATTATCAAAACACAACTTGTAAAAAAATATGAAAATTTCAACCGATCGCTTTGATTTTCACTTTCTCAGCTTCATTACATTCTGACGTGAAATTCTAACCCTAACATGCCATGGAAAATTTCAAGCATTTCCAAGAAAAACCATGATAATGTTTACATTTTGCAATGCAATCATCTCAAACCATTGAATACAAACAATACCTTTATCAATTTTTAAAAATATTCTTTTAAACAAATATAAAATTTCAACTGATCATTAAAATTTCCACTTTCCAAAATCAATTACATCAAGACGTAAAATTCTAACCCAAACATGGCAGGGAAAATATCAACAATTCTCAGAAAAATGAGAATATTTGTATTCGTTCATTCATTACAATTGCTCTTCAACAAACCAGAATACAATTTCTTGACTGTTTTACAAATTCTGACTTAAAAAAATTACAAAATGTCAACCAATGACTTCAATTTCACTTGGAGTCTCTTCTTTACGTCCTAACGTAAAATTCTAGCCCAAACTTGGCTGAGAAATATTGAGAGTTTTGGTGAAAAAAGAGGAATTTTCACTTTGGATGGTGTTGTTGTGTTGTAGAGTTGTATTTGCTGCAATACTTGCATAAACTGTCTTCTCATATTTCTTACGTGTAAATTACACACACAGTGCCACTGTCATCTGTATAAACTATTCTACCGTCTGCAAACACTGCAATGTACCAAGGCGTTCCATCTACAGTTACATCTGTCAGGTATTCACCCTGTGCACTAAAGATCTTTACTTTATTCTCATCTGCTACATAAATATTTTCTCCAATTGCATCAACACTGACTCCATTTGGATCTACTAAGTGTTCATGTCCAAATGTGTGCAATGTGTTGAGATTACTGTCCAAAACATAGATACAATCTTCATCACTAGATGAGACAATGAGTTGACCTTTGCTATTCATGGTCAGACTGCAGGGTTTATTAAGGTGTTTATTTGAAACCATTTCACCAGCTTTGCTGTATTTTACCACACGGCCATTCCAGTCTGCAACAAAAATAGAATTGTCTTGACCGAGACATATCAAAGGCGAACTCACTTCACCAATATCTATTATTTGTTTCAATTTACTCTCTGCATCGCACACTAGAATGCAATTGTTGCCATCGTCGGCAATGTAATACAAATTGTTTTTAGACATTTTCACATCTGTTGGTCTGAAAATATTTGGCAAGCCATGAAAAGTGATTGTTGATATGATCTGTGCAGTGTCTGCTGTTACTGTCTTCACACTGCCAGGCTGGGTACCATCTCCATTGTCACTGACAACTACTTGTCCATTGTGGTTTATTGTCAATCCCTGTGGATCCCAGACTTCTCCTGGTCCATTGCCTTGCCTTGACAATCTTCTGACTGTGTCTTTGGGAACAATACCTGCCATTACAAATGTAGGTCAAAGGTCATCACAGCAGACTACCTTCACAAAAGCTATTTTTTGTAATCAAAACATGACCTTGACCAAAATTTGTTACCATGGCAATAACAGAACATGACTCTCAACCCATAAAGTAATAATTTAAACCCCAGTAACCATGGCAACATAATGAAAACAACATTTTCACTTTCTTTTTTGTAAAAATAATGCCAATGTCCTTGCATTTGAAAGAAAATGAGAATAAATTTGAACAGCTGATTAGAAAGAACAGGTTGGTTAGAAATAAAATGTTCACTTGCAGTTGTGTTTTCTTGAACAGAGGGATTGTTTTAATTATGCAATGAACAATTACATTTCTTGATAAGTTCAGTACTCCTTTATTTTTGAATGAATTTCAACCAAATTTCACACAGTTGATGTTCAGTGATATGTTTACACAGAGAAGATGATTTTCTGCCTGGACTTGTAATTTTATGCAAATAAGCTGATGAATTAGGAGAATAATGGAAAAGGCCACAACTGTTTCATGTTTGGCTGAATTCCAACCAAACCTGATGCAGTTTGTGTTAATTTGGATATTTACACTGAATTTGATTTTTGTGACAATTTTTGAATTTTTATGCAAAAAATAATTAATTAGTGTGAATATTAGAAAGGCCACAAGTGCTTCATTTTTTGATGAATTTCAACCAAATCTGGCACAATTGATCTTTATTGGGATTTCCAAATTTCCAAATCTTTATTAAGATTTCCAAATTTTATGGCATTCACATCTGATTTTTAGTTTCTGCATGTAGTGGCCAAATAATTAGGATTAAAATGGAGAGGGTTGCTTCTCGTTCGGTTTTTGATTGATTTCAATCAAAGTTGACACAGTGGGTCTTTGTCGAGACCCTTTATGATGTCCTAATCAATTTTTTTTATTTGTACAAATAAGCTGAGTAATTAGCAGAAATTGAGATATGTTGAGACAGATATCACTTTTCAGTGTTTGGATGGATTTTTAACCATGTATATTTACTGTTGTTTGATCAAATAGTGCACAAAGCATTCATATTATTGATAAAAGGTAGGATGGCCATGAATAGGGATAACACTTTTGTCCTTTTTAATGGATATTGATTATAGCTTCAGCAGTGCGAGTACAGGGTACTTCTATCTTTTTATTTTGCATTGTACAAGTAATCTAATTTGATGGGTGAAAATAACATGCTTTTGAATGAATTTTTTGAGGTGTTGTCAATTTTGCTTCCTCTCATATTTTTAGGTTTTGCACTTTTTGAATTATCACTCTGTTGATTTAATGCCACTCAGCTGATTGATAACAATAATTTGTCAAAAATGATACTCTACCAACATTTTAAGTCTTGCTGGACATTTACACAGTTGTAAGCTAGCGGTAACTTTTGATTATTTTTTTTCACTATCACGTGTTTTGCATATCAATTGCAAGTTCTTGTTCTACTCCCCCAATAATGTTTAAACATCAAAACCGATGTTTTTGTTTACATTTTAATTCTTAACCAGAATTCACTTGTCAACAATACCAATGCAGTTTACACATGTACAGGCTGAGTTGACAAACTGAAAACATAGTATCTCAACATGCTTCCTTAAGCTTAGCTACTGGCCCATTCAAATAGAAACTGTGTGTTTTGATATTATACTGACACAATACTAACCAACTATCCATTATATTGTTAGTTTTTCATATTCCAAGGTTTTCCTGTTCTTAAATCAGGCTAATCATTGCGCCATGGTGATTTATTTTGTGGGCTGGTAGTTATTTAAGTCCTATGAAGTGTGTCCAGTTGTGAGAACATAAACTGTTAACAATATTCAGCAACTGTAGAATTGAAATATCAATTGACCTATCAAAGTCACTCCAAGTACAGGCAACCAACTTCCTGTAAACAGCTGTTCACAAGTGGTTCAGTAGTGGGGGCATTTATTTCATTCTATTAGTTGGATGGGAAGAGGACAGTAGGCGGGGAAAATGTTTTTATTTTTATTTTCAGCAGACTTTAGCAAGAAGGAAAAACTCAATGACATGTGTTTATGTGAACGTAGGAGAACTTTTGACATGTGTAGAGGGCAATGGGATGTTCTTGTGATTGGGAAAGGTGCACAGTCGCACTGGGAAATTTGGTTAGTGGGAGGAGAGAGAGAATATTGTGGTTGATAAGGAAGGAGCTCCAAACCCTAATGTACGGAGAGTAGCAATCAGCTTCTACTCTCCCTCCAAAATTTTAATTTGCCTAAAATTCTTTTAAATTTTTGAACTAAACTTAGAAATGCTGAAAACAATTTTTTTTTCAAAATTTCTTGAAATTGGCTTGCTGCCCACTACAATAAATACATGCTTCACTATTTGCCATCAAAGCTGAAGCAATGCTGGGTCATGTAATTGAAGACATTTTCACAGAGTTTGCAAAATTGTAGTTAAAAAATAAACAGCTGCAGCCATTTTCCTAAAAGACAAACTTAAGAAAATTGATGAACATTATCAGAAATGTTGATTATTTTTCTTTGGCTGTTTACAAGTTGCTCATCATTCTTCCATGGAAATACAATTAAGAATTATATTTGGTCAGTGACAGCCAAACATTTATACCGAAGGAAATATTGAAGTAACAATACTATAATTCTGTGCAGCTTTAGCTACCTCTGAGTGCAGATTGTCATCGGCGTCTTCCAATCTTCCATAAAACAGGTTTGCATATCAACAACATGAAGTATTCAGATTACATGAATTGCTTTGCAGGGTATGGTCCTTTGATTTTGAGATATAATTATCCAAGTAATTTTGGCCAAAGGGATGACTATAATCCCACGGCAATATTACTGACTTATTTGTTTGGAAATTGTTGAGCAGTAACGTTTAGTCTACTTCTTGACACCTTCATGTGCTGTTCTAGGTCAAATTTTTACTTTAGTTACCCACATTTGTCTTCGATAGATTTTCTCTTTGAATTGCATTTTTGTACCCGGAACCAGACTTTATACAGCCACTTCATCATTGACTTATTGAATATTTGCTGTAGTTGAAAACCTAACATTTTACATGTGGCTGTAGTTTTTATGGATTTTTTGGTTAAGGTCTTGAATATTGGACTTGGTAATTTGTCTGTTCTTTGTTACTGTTGATAGTTTGCTAGCGCTTTTGGGGTTGTAATATTCATGATGTGTTTATCAGCACATAGGAAGAGTTCTTGCAATGTTAAATCTCACCAACGTTCCGTTTTTACGCATTGGAAGTTGGGACGTTCAGGCTTTATCTAATAAGTAATTGACAGTGATTTTCAAAGAGTTATCAAAAATTTTGATATTGCATGTATTCAAGAGACTTGGCTTTCTAGTTCTCATGATCTGAATGTATTATCATGTTTCCAGTTATTTCATTCCCGTAATACTCGACACAGGCGTAGTAAGAGAGCTGTCAGGGATTTCAGGAAATATTGTTAACTTTAAATCTAGTCTCAAAAGGGGTGTACCTAAACTTGGTTGAAAAATTTCTGATTTACTTCGGATAAAGCTTGATAAGAAATTTTTCTTTTTGAATAAAAGATATTTTCATTTGTTGTGTTTACATTCATCCACAAGGGTCTGTTTATGCACATTGGAAATGACTATTTTGAGACCTTGCAGTCTGAATTGTTGTATTATTCCCTTTTAGGAGATGTTATTTTATTAGATGGCTTTAATGCCAGAACAGGTAAACTGCAGGATTTTATCAAGTATGATGATATTATTGTATTGTCACAAAGAATTTCATCAATATTTGATTTTACACATCTTTCTGATCACTGTCCAATCAGCGTTGTGTCAACGATGAGAGGGTTGATGACCTTCAAATGTGCTGGCAATGGAGTATGTCATATGTCCAACCTAGGCAATAGAAAAGTCGATCAAACACTGTTTAGCTCAGATGTGTCAGGTAATCTAAAACACATTCTTTGAGTCACTGTACTGGCTTTTTATTGGTGTCCATGCTCAGCAGTAAATGGCATTAACTCTCAGGTTTGAGTATTTAACGGGAGACAGAAATTTACCTTTTTTTGTGAAATTCTGAACAATAATGTAACAATTTTGCCCCCAAACAATCCAAACCAAAGGTGGTCAAAGAGAAAGAAATTTAGCCTACTGTCAATCATTAAGGTCAGATTCATTGAATTAAAGATTAATACAAAGATAATAATAATGCATTTTGTTTCTGTCATTGACTTCAAAATGTCATAGTTGTGAACATCTATGATTGCTTTTGAGCTGAGAAGTTTGAATGTTTGGTGAGTGCAGTCAATTGGTTGTGTCATAAATGATAATTTTGGTAATTAATAGAACTATACTGTAATGTATAGTTACAGAATATGCTCAATTATAGTTCCAGGCCAGTCAGTTCTTCATTTGCCAAGGATGTAAATGTGTTGTTGAGGCAAAACCTGTACATTTTTTCACATTGTGCAATATTAGGTGGTTAAATCGTGTTTACATTTTTTTCAAGGTCATTCAAATGTTCATGTTTCTGTCTAAATCAGGATATGGGATAAGGAATGCCATGCCTCACTCTTTTTTGACCAACCTGATAATGGTGACACAAGGAACAACCCAGGGTAAGGGTTAAAAGCACAGTCCCTTCAATTTATGATGAAACACACCCTAAGTCAGCACTGTGCATTATGTACAATATGAAATACTCTTGATGATCAATGTATTCTAAACTAAAATCAAGCATTCAACAATCACATGTGACAGGACACTCATACAGGCTGCCGCTATGAGTTGACAACTTAAATCATGGGCAGGTTAACACGAATAGGGGAAACAAGACAATGCATTTTACCAACTGAACAAAGAATTCAACTGTTTTTCAGACACAAAGAAAGCAAGATAAATTAGATGACAGAAAAAAATATATTGTAGAATGGGATCTGAAAATCATATAAAACTCAGATGTACACGTAACTGTCGGTATATTTTGAAATGCTGTGCTGTGTTTTGTAGCATTGATTGCATTTGCAAAAATTGTCATGACTGCCTGGTGAAAAAATATTTCTCAAGGTATAAAGTAAATTGCAAATGATTGTTTTGTTCTTGTGGGAGGGCGCTGTTCATAGATTTGCATCAAGTGTATGTATGGTGAGACAGGATCAGTCTGAACACTGCCTATCACTACTGTTTGCAATAAATGTCAGTGTGCTAGGTTAGCCAAACACATTAGTATGTTATCACTCCAAAAGATCCCAAATTGGGATGCAGCAACAGGAGGCAAGGCAACCTTACTGTTTTGTTTTTGTAGGATCCATGAAACTTCAAGTTGTGTGAATCTATTAAACTCAGACTTGACACACAGACACAGACACAGCCACAGACATATATATATATATATATATATATATATATATATATATATATATATATATATATATATATATATATATATTCTGCCTTACATTAACTTAATAATTCACTGATTGATTGTTATGCAAAGTTCACATACCCTGTAATATTTTCATGTGGCTGAAGGAGCAGCGCCCTCTGTAGGCTAGCATGCACTATCTTTTGAATGTAGCCTACTTTTCCTGTGTCTATTGAGTTCAAAATCATTGATTTCAGAGTTGCATGTTTTCAGTTTAAATATTTTCTCATTGACACTGCTTAAACTAAATGACATTGAATTACAAGACAGTTTATTAGTATAATAATGTGAATGATTTTCTGCTTGATTTATAGTGATTCACGGCAGTCTCCCTGCAAATTAGCTAATTATTTAAAGTAGGAGAATATTGAAAACGCTACAACTGCTACATTTTTTGATGGGTTTAAACCAAATCTGACACAGTAGATTTTTATTTAGATTTTCAAATTTCAATAATATTATCCAAATTACATTTTATTTAGTTATGCAAATAAGGTTATTAGTTGTAATATGGAAAAGTCTACAACTGCTTCACTTTATGATTGATATCAACTAAATCTGGCACAGTGGATCTTTATTGAGAAGTTCACCCATTTACGATGTTGTCTGAATCAGCTTGTTTTATTTGTGCAAACTTGCTAATTCATCAGGAGAAATTGGAATTTATGCAAATGACCCAAATAATACGGTAAAATTTAAAAAGATAACATTTTTAGAGTTTGAATAGATTTTAGACCATGTATATTTGTTGTTGTTTGATCAAACAGTGCACAAAGCATAGAAACTATGGATATCAGGTAGAATGGCAATGAAGAGGGATAACACTTTTTTCCTTTTGAATGGATTTTGATTATAAGCATCAGTTGTGTGAGTACGGGGTACTCAGATGTTTTTTATTTTGCATTGTACAAGTTATCTCATTTGATGGGTGAAAATAACATGTTTTTGAATGAATTTTATGAAGTGTGTTCCACTTTGTCTCCACTCATAGTTTTACAATGTTTGAACTATCACTCTGTTGATATTATGCCAGTCAGCTGATTGGTACAAATAATTTATCAACATGGTATTCCACAAAGATTTAAGGTCCTACCAAGCATTTACACAGTTGTACGCCAGAGTTAAACTAGCGGTAACATTTGATTATTTTTTCACTATTATTATGCATTTTGTGTATCAATTGCAAGTTCTTGGTCTTTTAAACACCACAACTATTTAGGTCGTCAACACAGCATGATCCATACATGTAAGATGCATTGTTATTGTTTACATTTTCATTCTTAACCAGAATTCACTTGTCAATTTACAATGACAATGCAGTTTACACAGCTACAGGCTAAGTTGTCAAGTATAAAACAGCATTTCACCATGGTTTGGGAAGAAGAATAGGAAACTCTTCAAAAAGTTGACATTAAAACAAAAATAGTTGAAAAAATCATCACAAGTTACAGCTACTGGCCCTTTAAAATAGAAACTGACTGTTTTGATATTATACTGGTACTGACCACCTATTTTTAATATTGATAGTTGTCATATTGCCAGGTTTTCAGTTCTCAACCACACTAATAATTGCACCATGGTGATTTATGTTGTGGGCTGGTGATTATTTAAGGCCTACTAATACTTTGTGTATACAGTATTGAGAACAGAAACTGTGAACAATCTTCAGCAGAATTGAAATGACATAATTAAAATCATTCCAACACAGGGCAACCAACAAAGCTGTTCCTGTTAAAAGGTGTTCACTATATTCAGTGATGTGAGAGCATCTATTTAATCCTGTCAGTAGGATGAGAAGAGGACACATCTCTTTTCTATCTGTTGGCAGGGAAAATGTTTTTATTTTATTTTCATTTTAAGCACACTTTGGCAGGAAGGACAAACCCATGTGTTGCTGATATGATAGGGGATCTTTTGTTATGAGTAGAGGGTAGTAGGGAGTTCATGTGACGGGGAGAGGGGCACTCAGGGATGTAGAAAAGAACCGGCAGCTGCCAGCAAAAACAACTAGCTGTCATCTTGAATTTGTCGACTGTGAAAATACCAGTTTAACAATAGATCTTTGACAATATACAAAAAATTTAATGTGACCATTCACTTCTTGTAAGTTTCTATACTACATCTCTGGACACTGGGAATTTTGGTTATTGGGATAAGAGAGAGGAGTAATTGTGGATGTTAGGAAAGGCACTCCAAACCCTGATGAAAGGGCAGTAAAAATCAACTTCTACTTTTCCCTCCAAAATTTAGTTTTTCCTAAAATTCTTATCAATGCTTTTCGTAAATTTAAAAATGCTGAAAACAAATTTACTTAACATTTTATTGAAGTACGCTTGCTGCCTCTGTCAACAGATACATGCTTTATGATATGCCCTAAAACATGGGGCTATGATGAATGGGTCATGGAATGGATTATATTTCATAGAATTTGCAAAATATATATGCCTCAGAAATTTTCCTTCAAGACCAAGAGCATTGAAGAAAAGTGTCAGACATTTTGATTACTTTTTTATATTTGCCACCAGAAGTTGCTCATCATCCTTCCAAGGCAAAAAAAACCCAATTGAGCATTGTAGTTGGTCAGCCAGACAATGTATTTATGCAGGGAAATACTGAAGTAAAAATACTTTAGATAGTGTGAAACTTTCATCTTAATTGACAGATTCAACCTGCCACCGTGTGAGATGTTTACTTGGAAAATTCAGAATTCAATATTCAGCCGCAGAGCAATTCAAAAAATTTAGAATTTTGATCAAATGATGGATACTGATAGATCAACATACAAGCTTCTCATTGAAAATAACATTTATTACACTTGTAAAGCTCTTTTGAAAGGGAGAATAATTACATAGAAATATTCAAAGGTACCTTTAAAGAGAGACATGTCATGTGTCCAACCTAGGCAATAGACAATTTGATACTGTCTAGTTCAGGTTAGACTACTCCCTCCCTCAATGGCTTTGCTTTTCTCAGCAGCAGTTAGTTTTTTGGGCCATCACATTCTCCTGATGATCTGAGCAACAGCCTACCACTAACACGACAGTCTGCTGCTTTATTCTGTGAAGTTATGATATTTATATGTCCACTGACTTCTAGAAAGTCTAAGCTAAGATTCTTCATTGTTGTAAATGCACAGCAGTAATTGACACTACCTCTTTAACTTGAGCATTTAAGGGAGTGTTCAGAATTTACTTCTGGGGGCACCCATTTTCCCCAAGAAAAATTAGGGGGGGAGGGGCCAGACAAAAATACCGCAATCTTTAAACGGGGGAAATAAGGAAAAAAATACACACATCAATTAGATATTTGCCAGTTATAAGTCCTGATCTATAAAATGCGTGGCTGTCAAAAATGTTTGGTGAAAAATTTACAAATTTGCTAACTCCTACACGGAAAAAGGATTGATTTTCCAGTGAGTCTGTATGTACATCCGGAAGATCATGTGCATCAATACTATGGTGCCAGATTGTTGAAATATTGACAATAGCATCCTGTGTACACGAGAAATATGCTGTAGCCAAGAAGTGATCTCAGTGTGTATGAATCAAGGAGAATTGTAGGTAGGCTCACACATTGTGTAATGATACTAATACTTTAGATTCCCATTCATTCTGATTTGTATGATCAAAGATTTCTCAGTGATGGCTAGTAGAAAAAAATGCCAAATAACAAATTAACATGTTTTGTTTCATGTCATCTAAAAAGATGCGCATCAGGACAATTTCAACGTTTGTAAAAAATGTGAAATATGCATGCTCTGTCAACTTTGAAAAACATATACTGCTGACAAAATGTGAATTTTGGATGTATCCTGGGTTATCTGCATTTACGATCATTGCATTGTGAATGGAACTAGCAGAAATATAACATATACATTATGTGAATTCATGATATTATTATGGTGTTTTGTTCAGCAAAGGTTCTGAAATATTCTTCAGGATTGTTGCAAAGTTTCAGTGGCAGCCACTTTGTTTTATGGCAACCAAATTTGAAAAGAAAAGAGAAAAGAGAACATTAGTTGGGTTCCCCAATTTTCACAATGAGTCTGCAAATTATATCTATATATATCTATCTGTCTGTCTATCTATCTATATATATATATGTGTGTGTGTGTGTATGTGTGTGATATTGGTCATAGGCCACATGGCAACAGGCCCTTTATACAATTCATAAAAATAAATAGTGATAACAGACAACATTTGGGAAACTTGCAGGCTATTTACAGTACATCTCAAAAACACAAAAGCGACATTCATTGCAAATTTTGTAACAAATTTTCTCCCTTGTTTAAGCTATAAAACAGGAATTTTGACAGACTTAACAGAGTATCATGATTTTGTGAATGCATGAGTAATGTAAATTTTGCTATTGTTGGCAAATCACAGTGAAAGTATACAGGGCAAACAAGCTTTCTATGGCCACTTAATTGTAACTCTGAAATGTTTTGTTAAATCATTCATTAAATGACCACTGTATTGATCCTGCAAAGTTGTCAGACTGTTTATGTCTTGGTATGTAAGCATGCATGTATAGAGGGGACCATGGAAAAAACCCAGGAAATATGAGGGGGCCATAGATTTTCTCCATAATTTACCGGGGGGATGGATAAAAATCACCAGGAAAATGAATATACTTCAGCCCCCCAAAGTAAATTGTAAATTCTCCCTTAAGGGCAGACAGAAATTTACCGAGGAAAAATAATCTGTTCCAAGTGAATTTGAAATTGTATAGCTCATCGTCCTTTGATAGAAATCTTGTCAAAGGCCACAAAAGTGTACTTTTGATCAGTTATTGCCCATTTTCATAATAGAGACACAATCCCATCCAAATGTCAAAGAGAGAAAAAATAGTCTTTTGTAAATTGCCCAAGTCAGATTCATCCAATTCCATACAAGAATGATGATAATGCATTGTGCTGATCTTATTTGTGAACCTCTGTGATTTCTGTCACTGAGCTGAGAAGTTTGAGGTGGTTGTTCAATGCTGTATGTTCTTTGTCTTAAAGGCCTGTGTCGGTGTTACATTGTCTTCCAAGGAAATTTACTTAGTAGATTACAATTTGTATGAAAACCAATAGGCTATGACACTCCATAATCCTCTTACAGACTAGAACAACTTGATCCCAGGGATCAAGTCCCAGCTGGCCTTTAATGGAACTTACAGCTGTAATGTTTGATATTGTCTTACTTTTTAGTACTTTGTGCCCTGTGGGCACAAGGTACTAATGTGATGGCGCGGCCCAATATGGCCAACATAGTGGGCCATATGCCGTGGACGCAGGTATCTCAAAACGCTTCAGTAACTTTTTCTGAAATTTGGTCTGGTGGTCACTTGGGCATGTATCTCAAACGGTCTTTTTTCTTTTTTTGATTGAATCATTTTAAAGTCACTTTTTTAGCTTTTTTCTGAAAACCACTATTTTCACTTTTTCCTCAAAACCACTGATTTGATTATCGTGATGTTTGGCATGGGTGTTCGTATAGTTGAAATACCGTCAGAAATGTTCAAAATTTGGTGATACATGCCTTGCATTATTTTTAAAACAATATTTTTATCCATTTTTATTTTATATTTACTTGATTTTGCCTCACTTTCGCTAAAGCTACCGTCTGCGCATGCGCACAACTGTAGGACAAAATCTGAGTTGAAGAATCGAAACGGACGCCATCTTGTTTCTCCGGTATGGGCACATTTTTTACGGTTATGAACGTTTCACTGTGTATTTCAATATGTTCTATAGTTATGAAGTTGACAGTGATGCACTTTTGCAGCTGTCGTGTATTTTTGGTACGAAAGGCGCCTTTGATCGACTGAAGAATGATGGCCTCCGTAGGCGATAAACACCGGTACTGGCAGGCATATCACTTTATCAGTTCTACTGAGGAAGTAATCCACTGGCCCGTATAGTCAGGGGCTCACTTAGGGGAGAACCACTCGATTTCTGGGGGGGGGGTATGGAGGATTTCGAGGAAAAAAATTGTCACCAGGTGAAATAAAAGAAAAAAATTAGGCCTGTAATGACTTGAGAAAAAAATATTCTCGTAACAGACAGAAATAAAAAAGGAATTGTCACAATGCTGTTGAAATGAGCAAAATTTTGGAAACTTCATTCTCATGTATTCTTTGCCGGCATGCTGCCAAAGGCACGCAAATGTTTTTACCACAAGTAATTCTTATGTGTTTTTTTTCCAGCACTTATGATATAAGCATTCACTACTGTACACCTCGGTGCACTCGATGTTCTCCTTCCCTTTTCTGACCCAAGAATCATGTTTCAGGATTTCTGTTGCAATATTTCAATGGTATAGGCAATATCTAGATGGGACTATTTGACTTCTGTAAATCCTGAAAATTTAAAACATTAACACAAGATAGGAGTCAATAAACTAGTGTTAAAACCAATACATTATTCTCTCAATATAAATATGTTAGAAAGATTACAAGTTGACAATGAAAATTGAGGAACAACAAATATAATGAAATACAATGTGTGAGCCTTGTTTCTCTGACCACAAAAGATAACATCTCCCCTGAGAACTTAAAAGGAATTGACTGTTTTAAAGAAAAGCAGTATAGTACTGATCACAGTTGATTTGCCAAAAAGTGTTCTATAATTTAAAGTTGTATATATAATAGACTTTCCATTTTGTTTGTCATTTGTTGGAATGTAATATGAATAAATAAAAACATCCTGTGATATGTGAAACACTGGCTTAAATTTGAAAAATTGCACTGCTACTACTCCATTTGAAAATAAAAATTGATGCAGGTCTGACTGTAGAAATAAAAAATGCTGTCTCTCTAACAAAAAAAGTTCCCATACCCACTTCCTGCATACCCCCCCCCCGAAATCAAATGGGTCTCCCCTTAATATGCGCATACGCACATAACAAGTTAGCCTTGTTTTTCAAGGACTTTGAAAAATCAAACCAACGCCGTCATGTTTCTCGGTCAGTTGCGAATTTTGACGTTTTAAAGGTTTTAGCGTATATTTGATTGCTGTCATGTATTTTTTGGCACGAAACGCTCCTTCGATAGACTGAAGAATGATGGCCTCCGTACTCGGTACTCCCCAGTACCGGCGAATCCATTGCTTTTAATAGCGAGGCAATCCCACCGTACCGGCGGCCCGTACTAATAGCTGGGTGAGAGCGAGGGAATGCTCTGTCCTTCTACCTCCGGCCTCCATGTCATAACAAACTAGCGTCTTTTTATGTTGATGTACTGTCCTTTCGACACAGCGATAACTTTTAGTTTTCTGTTGCTTATTTTGGGTAATTTCGACAGTTGTGCAATTTGACATCATTTTTGACTTAATAACCGTCGATGTCGGCAACTCTCTCGCTAGCCCTGCGTACGATGCTGTGTGTTAGGAACGCACACAGGGAATGCACTGCGTACACTGCGTACGTACGCAGGGCTAGCGAGAGAGTTGCCGACATCGACGGTTATTTACGAAATGTGAATAAAAGGCTGGCATTTTTGGAAGCGATCGAGTAGCTGAGGTGGGCAGGGATACGACTTGGGCCCAAGAACGCTGAATTTCGGCAGTAATTTGGCTTTTTACGTCAAGTCCCAAAATGGATTTGAAGTCACCGACCCAACGTACGGGTCTTTGCAGGGCTGTGGTGAGCGGGGCGAATAGCTGTAGCGGAACACACAGCATCGTACGCAGGGCTAAATCCGACATGGTAATTTGGCATGATCATCAGATCATACATGATCCGAGATTGCACTTTAGCAAGGTCACGATAACTAATGTTGTTTGTTTCACTGTCGTTTAATACCTATATTTCCACTAAAAGACCATTAGAATTTCCTCCTGGCTACTTTGAAATCGTGCACTGGCATGCATGTAGTTGTCAACATCACTATGCTTTAATGTACAGTAGACTCTCATACTATGAATATATCGACTGTCATATGTGCAAATCACTCCATATCATATCAAAAAATGTAGTATTGCGACGTTTGAGCTGCCAGAAGCCAGAATTTACAGTTTACGAGAAAGTTATCTTACATGTAAAACTCAGTTCTACTGTGAACAAAATGCAAGCTATGTTGTATAACTATCGTGAATAGCATAATATTTTGTACCTATCACCGTGTCAGAAAATCAGAAGGAAACAACCAGTCAGACAAACTGTGGTCAGGATGATACTGTCCAATTTTAATATTTGTCTCTCGGCACACACCAGATACTCATGACTGTAAAACAACATTTCCATATAATTGTATATTCAGTTTTTATATTTAGTTTGCTTTTCACCATATTGTATGTCCTTCCCTGCACTACATAATTCAATTAAATATTGTTTTTGGCCTATACATACTTGAGGGGTAAGCTTATTTAGTCTCATACATTAAAGATGCACTGTTGACCTACAGAGTCCAAACTTTTTATCATTGTATTGTAGATAGGTGTACACTCCAAATACTAAGTACAAGTGTGGTGAGTGTAACAAGCAAATGTTTTTTAGTCAATGGTTCATATCAAGGTTGTTGATACTTAGAATCCACAATTGAACTTATGCTGGAGCGGTAACCAACCAGTTCAAATAACTTTCATTTATGTCAAAACAATTTGACTTTTTGCCTAATTTCACATTTTATGGCAAATTAATAAACAGTAAGGAGGTACAAAGGACGTCGGTGCCCCCGGGCCCCATGTTTAACCTTATCATACCAGGTCTCTCACTTCCCCCCTCTGCCAAGGATGTAAAAAGTGTTATCGTGCAAAAACTTATAGTATTTCAATATACTTGGCATCATATGCCATATCAGGTGTGGTAAAGTACAATCATGTTTCAATGTTTTTAAAAGCCTTCAAATATTCAAGTCTTTCTTCAAATGCAGCATATGCAATATGCTATGCCTAACTTTATTTCAACAAACTTGACCTTGATGGTGATATGTGATCTTTGCTGGGTAGAGGTTAAAAGCATATTCCCTTTTATTTTACATGAAATATATAGTATTACCCTATCCAGCAATTGTGCATTATGTATGATGTATAATGCTCTGAATGATCATTGTATTCTAGTTCTTGCTGAAATTCAGTATTCAACAATCAAATATGACACTGCACTCATGTAATCTTTGAGTAGACATCAACCTAACAGGTGGGCAGGTTGACACAAATAGGGGAGTAAAAGAAAACAATGTGTTTTGCCAACTGAGCTAAAATTCAAATATTTTAGACAGAAAAAAAGCATAATATTTTTCAAAACAAATAACACCAGAAATACAGTATATGTTGCAGAATTGGATCTGAAAATTATGGAAACCTCCATCAGCTGTAACTGTTGGTGTTATTTTGAAGTGTTGTGCTGTGTTTTTGTAGCATTTATTGCATTTGACAAAAATTGTGTGTGACTTGTCAGGTGAAAAAATACTATTGCTCAATGTATAAAGTAAATTGCAAATGCTCATGGGAGGGCGCTGTTCAGAACTTAGATGTATGGTGAGAAAGGATCAGTGCAGATGCTGCCTCAGCACAGCACAAGTGACTTCGCTACTGTTTGCAATAAATGTCAGCGTGACAGTGTAGCCAAACACATCAGTACGTTATCACTCCAAACATTCCCAGATTTGGATGCTGCAACAGGGGGAATGACAAAACTATGTCGTTTTGTTGAATCTACTAAACTCCAAGATGTGTGAATCTAAGAGCCTATGAGTTGACATATATATAGTTATAGTGCAGGCCATCCCTGGCAACACAGTGCATTGATATCATACATCTCTCTCACCACACAATAATAGTTCCTTTCTGTTCAATATTTCAGTTGATTGGGCCGTATGAATGTTCATGCACACAACTCTTTCAATCATCAGACTGGTTCTGTGACTTGGATACTATACCTAATTTGCATAAAATTGACCAATCATAATATTGTTAACGCTTTTTTTGGCTAAAGCACAAAGATACCACATGCCACATTTCAAGGTCAACCTATCCAGAAGAAGATTTAAATAATGCTTAATTAAATATGCTTAAGAAATGTACCTTAGCAACTACCAGGGCTAAGGTTTCTTCCTGATGCTTATGAGTGGGATTGGATAAATATTTCTTTGACAGATTTTGGATGACCTTGATTGACCTTTGATAAGTTTTAATGTTTCTCGGCAACTATAGGGACTATATAGGTTTGATTCATTTTGAATATTGGTGTTGGACTATAAAGTATTCCAAACACTTGTGATGACCTTGGATGACCTTTGTCCTATTTAAATGCCTCAACATTTCTGGGAGCAATAGGTGGCAAGCCAAGCAGCAATGCTTGTAAGGCCACAGAATTTATGCTTCCTTCAGGCTGACACTGAAACTCCCCAGAAAGTACTTCTTATTGTCTTGATTGTCATGGTCTCCCACATTTTCTCAGTTACATTGTTTATTGATACACTTTGATTTTGTCAGGTCTTGTCTTTGTTGTGGTGTCTTGTCAGGTCATATAAGGTCAGGTCAATTTTATTCATAACTCAGCTCTCCATACATTTCTCTGTTCTTCAATTTGGCAATGTTTTGTCGATATTTGTCTCTCGCTTTTAGGGAGAGACAGAGTATATTCCAAATATTTCAAATTACAGAATAATTACTTAACAGACATTACCATAAAAATTTCTAAACTTTACTTCACTCCACTCTAAAAATTGGAGAAAAATCCTCAATAAGCCACTTGTATGAGGAAAATATTCTCTGAAAAAGTGCCAGTGAACAGTCACTGTATGATTATTGCATTTCTTTGCGTTTGTAAATTTTTCATAGACATGTTTGTTCTACTAACCCCGACTTCTGAACTCTAACCTCTGAACTCCTAACTGTAAGCCCCTAAACCTTAGCTCCTAAAGCTAACACTAAGCTCTTCACCCTAACCCTATAAGTTAACCCTAGCTCTACATTTCCAGTAACTAACCTATAACCATATAAAAAAACAAAATTCCAAATTAATTAGTTTCATTGCTAAATTATTAAACTACTGTTTTATCTTTGATTGCGAGTAAATTGTTCACATTTGCATTGTTATCCTAAAAATAAATTTATCTCTATGGCACTGATTTTGGATATGTGTGTGGTCATCCAGTCTCCCTGGGTAGAGATTGATCAAGTTGCCCTCACTTGTACAAATGCATTTTGAGAATTGTCTCTCTTCTCTTGGTAATAACTTTTTGCTCTCACAAATCTTGATTTCAATTGCCTCTGTTTACATTTGTGTGTACTTTTATACAACTTAACATATTCTTTTTCTTTTTGCATTGCCTTCAAGGTAGCAGGGGCCCACACAGCCTTGGTAACACGACCGCCAAATCCCTCCAGCTTTTTGTGAATGGAGTCTGCCATTTTTATAGGATGTTCTGCTGAAGCCACTCGTGCTGTTGCATTGCGAGAGAAATTCACATTTTTAGGTCTGGAATTACTGATACCCCTATTCACAGCTTCACATTTTGAGTATTTTCCCCAAATTTAAGTTTTTCAATGCTTTCTTTGCTTAATCTAATTGCTATGATGTCCCATAAAAGTGTCTCATCATTTGAATCCATTATCAGTATTTTATGTCCATAGGGAGACAAATGTACTGAACAGTTTGTCCAGTTTTCCATTTACCACCTTGACAAACCATGGCATGGGTACTAATTGAAAGTGTCCTTTGGAGCATGAAACACTGTGACACAATAATTTTTGGTATTGAGTCCCCTGTTAAATCACAGGGGAAAGATGAAAGCCCCCTGGGGTGGGGAGGAGGGTTTTTGTGCAACGGTTTACCTTATTCAATTTTATTAATTTTGACTATGATATTTCAAATAAAGAGTTCAAGTCCACTCCGTCTGACTGCTTTATATATTACCGACAAGTCCTTATCTCCTCTCCAACTTGTGTATACATTACTGTAATTGCTCCGAAAACATTGCCAACTTGCTAATTCGCAAATTTCTCAGAGATGGCTGGAGTGGTTTCTTTCAAACTTTGTACAAGGATTACTCCCTATATAATACAAGTGCATGTCCATGTTTGTGTGGTACAATCCAATTTGGCCACCAAACAGCCATTTTTGTTTCCTCTACTTGATATCTACAACCAGTACTCAGACTGGTGTCTTTCAAACCTAGCAAAAGGACAGCACACTGTAAATTACATTTTGATGTTAATTATTTTAGTGATATGATCCAATATGGTTGTCAGACGGCCACGTTTCTTTTTGTTGATGGTGTTTTAGTGAATAAAAATGAGCTGCATTATGTCACGTCTTTTAGGCAAAATGTGGTAGGTAAATGCATATTCATTTGTTCTTTGATATTGTTGTATTGAATAAAAATTGAAAGCAAGAATGAATGTTAGCTCTGGAAGGTTGCAATGAAACTTCTCAGAATCCATTTCTTAAATTTCCTAACTTTCATGACAATAGTTTAAAAAACTCTTTGTAAAAATGTATTGCATACTGGTGTGTGAAATGCAGTTTTGTTAGTTTTATGATTGTGTTGTTGAATAAAATTGAACTACATGAATATAAGCCGCCTTTCACGCAGAGTAATTTCTTGTAATACGATGATGAACCTCAGTACGGGTCTGAATTCACTTCTAATAAAGCCGTTACATTGACAGATTAATTAACAGCCGGATATCACCCTTTGTGCCACATAATTTTAAGTTAAATCACATTTAAGATTTGTGCTTGCATGTAAAACTTTGCCAGGTCAAAAATTTAGGAAAAATTGCCATACAGACATATTTCATGTGAGGAACTTCTACATGTATCTGTCAACCCATAACAATCTTTATCACTAATCTCAAACTTCATTTAACCTCTTTGCAAACATTGAATACACATCAAAATATTTTACAAATTTAGCTAATTCCATTCATACATCAGACATCAACTTCACATACACATCAATGCTATGTTTTCTACACTATTTTCCATATATCTGTTGACAAATATCACTTCACTAACAATTCTTCAAGATTTTTCAAATTCATTTTCCTAGTGGGAACTAAATGACATTGGAAATTCATTTGTTTTTCCAAATATGATACTCTTGGAATGACTTCATAAGGTGTTATAAATATTTGTACAGATGTTAATGAAAATGGCAGAGCATGGTGACACATAAGATTTGTGACAATTGGCACTGTAATGTCCATTTCATATTTAACAAATTTTCTAATTCAAAATTTGTGGATAGAAGACCAATGGTGACAAAACTTGACATGTGTACATTCAAGTTACTATTGCACAGCGTTAGTGGAAATCATGTACCATTGCACTAGCTGGTAATGTATTCAGAATGTTAAGTAACTATATATATTTATATATAATCCCATGGTATTTTTCTCTGTTTGACGTCATCGTATACGAGTGTTTTTCGCGGAGCCGTACAACTTCGAGCCGAAGGCGAGAAGTTGTGCGGCTCCGCGAAAAACACGAGTGTACGATGACGTCAAACAGAGAAAAATACCATGGGATTATATATTTATCACATGAACAGTCTTCTTATTTTTCTTTTGACGTAGAGGAATCAAAATTATTGTAACAAATTGCATGAATTCGTCGCGATTTGTCTTTTATTTACGCGGATCACTTTCATTTAACGGGTAAAGCGGCCCGTCACCCAGCAGATACTTTCATTCATAAGTCCATTAAGTTCAAATTTTGATACATGGAACGGTATTTCTACCAATCAGACATGCGGATTCGGTCACGTGAACGTGTCAATCATTGTCTCGCGCTGTCGATGCCATGGCCGCGCCAGGCAAGTCGTCTATCGGCGGACATGGCTTTCACCGCGCTAGCGACGGATAGCCATAGTATTTACAATATTTACGAATAGATTTATGAAGCAAAATGCAACGACACGATCGATACAGTATTTCTCATTCTTAGAGATGCTGTGGCTTTTTGAAAAAATCACACAAGTTTTCGACTTGGCGAGCGCGAATGATTCAATTCGATGACACAAATAGCCGTCACCGGTCTCCGCTGGTGTCAAATCGGATCCCGATCTCGATCGTCAATGTTTTCGTCTGACGGACTTTGATGTTTGCAGTGACACATATCTCGCCCGTAGATACACCCTAATTTTATTACTTGACGGAAACTCCGTTCTGATGTGTGTGTTGTCTGAGTCAACTCTCGAAATACATCGGATTCCACGGCGCTGCACTGAAGAGTTATAATACAGCTAGTAGGCTGAGCTAGACAGCTTATGTCTTCGCTACAGCCTTACGCTGAGGGTTTGATTCCGAGCTACATTACGGAATTTTTTGTGTGATGAAGGACATTTATCGTTGTTAGTCGAATGACTTTATGCTTTTGCCTCCTATGTCGCTTTCCCGAAGATTATACTGTACTCATTTATTCAGTTGAACCTACGTTGAGGTGTAGATTTCAGGTTTATCGCCAACCGGGATCGGCAGGTACAGGTACGACTTCCACATTGAGCCTTGCCTTTACGACTCGACTGGAGGCTAGCCACGACGCGACGTTACTGAGCCATTAAACATAGGGCCAAAGTCCCTGAAGCTACTATAGACATGGATACAAAATTAAGTATCAGTATTTTCATCCTATTAACCAAGCACATTTTAACTTTCAAATTAACATTGTAAGTAAGTTCTGTTGAATAAGTTGAGACTGTACATACTCAGAGAAAGCACACTGAAGAGACAAATGTTTGAAACTTAAGAAGTTCAAGGTCATCAAAAGCATTATAAGGAATCATGTAACTTTCATTGCACTGTTTACACAGATTGCATAATTGCTATAAATAGCACATGAGGAATCTTACAGCCTAGCTTTAACCATAAAAACCCTATCACTTTGACCACTCTTTTAATTGACCACTCTATTTTTTTCCTCAAAAAGTAATTTTATTTTATCCTTACCAAGTCAACCATAAATGGAAATTAGAACTTTCTCTATCTCTATCTCTATTGACTATTTTGAGCAATTTCTTTTAGATATTAAACATACAGGACACAATATATGACAGTTCAGAATATGTCAAAGTTGGGATTCAGGAAAGTTGCCTTTACATGTTTTAATCCTCCAAGATGGTAAGCATTTCACTATGAAATGTCAAAAAAAGTTGAACTTTCTGATATTCTACAATAAAATTATTTTGGCTTTGATGATTTCCTAATTAATTCAATTATTTAAAATCATATTAATTATTTTTTTTCTGGGTGAATTGATAGGGTTTATACAGTACAAGAATTACATACAATGTAAGTCAAATTTTGACCAAAAATGACAAAAAAATTCCTTAAAAATACAGATTTGCATATTTCATCACAACTTGAACAAATCTAAGTTGGGTTACCCCTAGGGACCTGTATACCAAATAACAAAGCTGTCTGACCAGTGGTTATGAAGAAGAAGATTTTTTACCAAAAACGCCTTTTTTGGCATTAATTTGCCTATTTTCAATAATATCAAAAAATTAAAACTAGTTTCTCAAAATCATATTTTTCATCTACACAACAAATATCAAATCAGTAAGTACTGTGGTTCTCAAGATATTTGAGTGGACGGACGCCTCACAAACGGACATACATACATACATACATACATACATACATACATACATACAGACTGACGACGGACGCCGCGGATACCCATCCCAATAGCTTCTATAGACTATAGTCTATAGTAGCTAAAAACGTCAACGGTATCCCCATCAATTCTCAGTAATAGCTATAGTTTTTGCGGCTCGAAAGTTCGTTGGACATGCCGTCTATGTTTCCATGTGCGGATTTGTCGGGTCACCTTTTTTGTAAAATTGTCATGAGAGCACGGCATCGATCGCGACAAATCGGTCTGTGTTCGTCGCGTCTCGACGTGCAGGTAGAAAGGTACCATGCAGGAAAAAAGTCCGGTTGATGACGTACAACAGGGGTAATATGATGACGTACAACAGTGGTAATATGGATTTCTATCTCGTGCTGGTGTACGTCACACAGGTGGAGATACGGGCCAGTTCATGTGTATATATATATATATATATATATATATATATATATATATATATATATATATGTGTGTGTGTGTGTGTGTGTGTGTGTGTGTGTGTGTGTGTAATCATACTTGTACATCTCTGGATTGATCTGATCAAAACTTGATTAAGTTTGCTTGGACTTTTTAAGATACTATGATATCACATAAACATGGGCAATTTTATTCATCAACTGACCAGTATCTGCCCATTGAAGAAACCTTCTTAATTGACAACATAACAAGTCATCGTTGATAACACAGTCCCCGCTTGTCCATTTTGTTATAATCTTTGGTGTCTAGGTAGCTTTGGTCTAAGTAGCTGTGGAATGACATTGATGGAACGGGTGCATCAGGCCTGTGACTTGCATAATAAAGTAATCTGAGGAATGTTCAATAAAATTGACCCATCTCTGCCGGTAATGACCATTGAAGGAACTTTTGATTACATCACACATAACGATGCCCTCACTGCCTCTAATGTCATGATGGCACATACTATATACAAACATAGTTTGGTGGAATTTTAGAAATGGTATGGGATCGGATATGTTGTTGTAATCAGTCATTTCGGATCATATAATGAAACAAATTAATGTGCACGAAAATGCAGCCATATCACGTTTAAACAAAATCAGTCCATCGAAGGACAGTGACCTATGTTAATGTTTCTAAGACATAAAAAATCACACCAAAATTGAAATCAAATGGCTGTCTATTGACCATATGGATCATAGCACAAAATTAGTAGACATGCATATGTATGCCATTAAGTACTTTATCTTAGTACCAAGTCTCAACAACATTGGATAAGGAATATTTGCATATGATTAAGCCTCAAAGACATGAAGAAATCCACAAATGGCCATCTGGCAGCGATATTGGGAAAAATGACAATCTGGCAGCCATATTGGAATGTGTCACGAAGTACACAGACATGTATATGTATGCTATAGTGCATGATCTTTGTGCCAAGTTTGGACAAAATCGGTGTAATGACCTTTGAATTAAGCTTCAAAGACATGCAAAATTCCAACAAAATGGCAGTTCTACAGCCACATTGGCTCCTATTGCAAGGTTAATTGATACATGCATAATGCCATAGTGCTTTGCCTTTGTGCCATGTTTGAACAAAATCGGTTCAAGGATATTTGAGTCATGGTTCAAAGACATGAAAAAATCGCAACAAAATGGCCGCCTCACGCCCGTATTGGTTCGTACCGCAATATAATGCGACATGCATATGTAGGCCATAGTGTTATGCCTTTGTGCCAAGTTTGAACAGAATCGGTTCAAGGATGTTTGAGCTAATGGTTCAAAGACACGAAAAATCGCAAACAAAATGGCCGCCTCACGCCCATTTTGGATCGTATCGCAAAATAATTTGACTTGCGTATGTAGGCCATCGTGTTATGCCTTTGTGCCAAGTTTGAACAGAATCTGTTCAAGGATTTCTGAGTTATGGTTCAAAGACATGAAAAATTGCAAACAAAATGGCCGCCTCACGCCCATATTGGATTGTATCGCAATATAATTCGACATGCATATGTAGGCCATAGTGTTATGCCTTTGTGAACAGAATCGGTTCAAGGATGTTTGAGTTATGGTTCAAAGACATGAAAAATCGCAAAAATATTGCCACCTTGCGGCCATATTGAATCGTATCGCAAAATAAATCGATGTGCATCTGTAGGTCATGGTGCTATGCCTTTGTGCCAAGTTTGAACAAAATTGGTTCAGCAGTGTCTGAGAAACGGCTCCGGACGGACGGACAGACGGACAGACGGATCCAATCTATATGTCCCCGCCGGATTTCGTCCGCGGTGACTAAAAACTGGAAGGACTTCACCATAGTTGATGTAATTTGATATCTTTGTTGATGATGTAAAAATGTAAGAGATTTAGTATTTTCACACAAGCTTATATGTTTTTGCATATTTCCAATCGAAAAACGAAGAACAATGACAACTAAAATTGACATGACTTATGGGAGAGAAGATAGACAGATAAATAACTAATTCTAAATTGAAGGTGCACAAACCTTGATTTATTCGGTCAACACTGAGTATAAGCTCATCGATTTCTGCAGCCTTTGCAATTCTTTCATTGATAACTGAGAGGTCTTCCTTCAGCTTCGTTTGCAGCTCTCCTAGCCTCTTCATTTCATCTTTGTACCCATCAGCAAGTGAAGTCAGCTCCTTGTTAACCTCACCAATCTGATCAGTTATTGCCTGCCTTGCAATGTCATCACTTTCTTCCGAGAGTGAAAGTTCCGTGGTAAGTTCACCAACCTTTGTTGATAGAATCTCCTTCTTGGCCCCACTGCGCTCTTCAAAGACCGATATTTCCTTTTTGACTTCCTCAAACTGATCATTAAGTTTCTGTCTCTGTGCATCCATCTTCTCTCTTTTTAATTCTAAATCTCGCTTTAGCTCATCCCTTTGTGCGCCAAGCTTCAGATTTGCTTCCAATAGCTTCATTTTACCAAAATATCCTGATCTGATCGTCAGATTGAGCCATTCATCGAAAGTTGCCTGGGGGACTTCACTCTCCTTGGCAAGAGCTGAGTGTTCGCGTTCTTTCTCGGCCTGCCTTTGCAAAATGTAATGCTCTTTTATGATTGCTCTTAATTTGCTTCGCCTTGCACCATCTTCTAGTATCTCTCTTTGACGTTGTAATAACGTTACGTCAGGTGCGTTTGTATCTGCCTCTGGATAAGATAATAATTCAATATGCAGTGAATATATATATATATATATATATATATATATATATATATATATATATATATATATATATGTATATATATATATATATATAGATAGATAGATAGACACATACATATATACATATAAACACATCAAGTATAAAGTATTAGTATCTGTTCTGTTAAGTTTCATGCATCCTGAAATCTTCAGACAGAACTAAATGATTCTTAGCTCTACACTCCTTTGTATGGTTTGGACGTACCAATGTGTTCATGCTGTCTATGCTGTTAAACCCAAACGCTCTCATTTGGTTCAAAATGTCGGCACCAAAACGTTCGAACCAACTGCTAAAATGAGAGTAAAGACAGAAAGCCTGAGGAAAATTCATTTCTGTCTGACGATTGTGAGATACATGAAACGTCTGTAAAAGAATCTTAATTTGTACTTGAAGTAATCTCTCTCTCTCTCTCTCTCTCTCTCTCTCTCTCTCTCTCTCTATATATATATATATATATATATATATATAATGGCAGATGTATACCTTGGTATAGTATATCGCTATTTGTTGTGTGCCTTGCTACACGCAATCGGCAAAACTGTCCCCTACCTTTGTCTTTAATATCCTGTTTGCACTGCAGATATTCCTGGTAATCTATGAATGTTTCCAAAGACAACATCCTGGCACCAATATCATCAAGAAGAGGTATAGACAGAAATGTGTTATCTGCCATTCTATCTAACCGTCCACTGCTATAGGCATTCCACAAGGCATCGGCAGCATTAGAAGAACCACATCTTATGCTGAACCTAAGACTTCCTTTTCCAATTTCTTCTCCCGTAAGATTGGGGTGAATACTGTTTACTTTACCCATGTAGCGAACAGCATTTTCATAAGTGTCTGTATGTCTGTACAGGCCTCTCTCTATTTCAACCATTGGTTTGTCATTCTCTGGTGCACCATGTTTGACTTCCAAATTTACATTTATATTGCCTGTCAAAATATAATACATTAATTTTAACGCTAAACAACGATGCAAAAACATTTTTATCTGCGGTATCAGAATTTGCCCTTGGATGAGCAAGCTAAAAGCATCTCGTTATATAAGGAAGTCAAGCTTAAATGTTTGATATGAATAGCAATTGAATTACTATTACACTCGTTACTGTTGTGTGTTGGTGTTTGTTCGATTTTATTAATGAACTTCAGACAGAAAAAATTGTGTGATGATAACCTAGACCAAAACCGAATAAAACTTTTTTTTGGATAATTGCATAGCGACAAAAGGCTCACATACGGAGTCATTTTTATTTACATGAAAATGGTGATTATAACTTTATCTGTGCCAATATAAACCATTAGCAATGTAAACAAGCTTACGCACACTTTCCAATTAATTCCATTATCCAGAAATAGTTCTAATCGTGTTCAAATTAATTTCAATGTAATGCTTTCAATCAATTAGAATATAGTGATGCTTACATGGTCTTTGTCGATACTCATGGTTGCTTTTCAGGCTTTGATGGGGTTCATCATCGGAAGTACCAGGGTTAATACTTGACTGATGATCCTTCTTTTCCACTTCTTTTGTTTCACCTAAAAGTGATAAATAACGTTACAGTTGAATGTGCCTTGGGAACAGACATTTTAACTCAAATTTTTACCACTAATATCTCTTTTCTACTTGTGGAGTTCGTTCAGTACTCTTAGAGAGAGAGAAATAAATCCCATTTTCACGTTTTCGAAAATCGAAATTGTCATCTTTCGCTATAGAGATTTCATAGGGATGGCGACTCTCGTGAATGTCAAATATCTATTTTTTAACTATTTACGTTAACAACTGATTTTTATTCTTGATTCGGTAATGGAATGGTTGAAAGTTTCATTAAGAAAAATTAGAGCGACAATTAGGATGTTTTCCTTTCGAGGCGCAAACTACATAAAGTAAAGTTAAAACACGAGTTTCCTTTTTAAATAAACACGTATACAAATTGTTGACGTTTCCCCTTCACTCAGAAAATACAGAATATGAAATAAGACCCTCAATAATTTTATTTTCATGACACTGCTTTAAAACACTTTATAAGAAAACGTAGACTCGGCAACTTCGCATACAGTTCAACTAGAATTATCTGCCAACATAGCATTAAGTGTTGTAGTACCGTGTATAAGACATGATTAGGGAATTGAATAAGATTTTAAGCGTATATTTTATAATACTTTTGGTTTATTTTGGTTATAAACTAATCATCATCTTGAAGGATGAAGGCAAGTATCCTGCGCATACCTGGAATGAATTCATTATACAGAAATTACGTCTGAATATTGAGATATATGGGCTACAACAACCTAAGGGGTTTAAATGTAAAACCCAAACTTGACATTGCTCACCTGATCCAACGGAAGTTATTTCTGACTGATCGGCCTGTTGGACACCTTCATGCTCACATATCTGCTCAACCAACATCACTTTCATGGTATCTGCTATGTCAGTGACCTTTATTTTCAGCTCACCTCTCATTTCTGAAGCCCTTTTGAGGAATGCAAGATAACTTAGCACCACATCTTTTATTTTATCACCGAGAATGGTGTGACTGCCCTTCATATCGACTGCTAATTCGGCAGGATCTAACTTGGGTAAATATTCCATGATGGTTTTATGACTCGGAGAATACTGAGGTACTAAAAGGGGAGTTCCGGTCGCGATTGTCGATAGTGACAGGCTTATCGAGTTGACAGAAGAGGGGGCTACGAGTAATAAATGTGACTGCTGTAGCAGAGTGACAACTTTAGAAGCTTTGAAAGACTCGTAGATAATCCGAAGATGGGGATGCGGGTCAAGACTCTCTTTTATGTGTTCCTCACAGCCTTTGGGAATGGACACAATTACCAACTTTGGAGGTTCTTGTGAAACTTTATGAAAACAGTCGGCAACGTAATTCATAGCTTTAGCTACTACTGATTCGCGTGATAACTTTTTGATGTCATTTTCGTCAAGGAACATCAATATCTGAAAGTTGCCACTGTCCGGAATATTTTGTGAGCGCTTAACTTTGAAAAGGTCATCAGCTGGCGTTAGCTTTAGTGCATGGTGATTTACAACTGTATCAAAACATTGATAGTATGACTCAAAATGTTGAAATATTTCAGAACCAACGGAAAATACGGCCTTTGCGTCTTTACTACCCTGCTTTGTTAATTCTTCCCAAACTTCACGTTGCTTTTCATCATAACCTAGAATACTCAAGGGAGTGTCTAGCTTGTAAGGATTGACAAGATAGAATGGTGCGTCGGGAAAAGCATCATCTCTTATTGCTAAAGCTGGATACGATGTTACCATGCTAAATCCGCAGACCATTTTAACCCTATCGATATTTCCTATGCCAGGAAAGTATAGCTCATGTTTATGCAGCCAGCTAATATCTTCTGGAAAGAGACGATATAATGCTGGGGGATTCGGATAAATGAGCTTGACATCATATTCGCGAAATTCATTTTGATCTCCATTCTTAACTTTGAAGGCAGTGCAATAAATTGCATATCCTGCGGCATGTAAGAAATAAACAAGTTGCCGAATAGCAGCAGCCACACCACCGATGATTGGCCAGCCTAGGTACGAGCAGACGACCAGTGCAGCTGGGCGGTCTTTGTCACTGAAAAATGGAAATAATTGCAAACATTAGAACATGCTCGTTAGGAAACTAATGGATGGCAGTTTGATCGACGATGTTCATTTGCAAAGTATTTAATAGAGGTCGTAAGGTGTTGATGACTCAACTCGTCCCCGTACGCCGAATTGGGAATTTTAAAGGTTCTCTTCTTTGAAAAATTAATGTTCATGTCAAAAAAAGTCCAAACCATTTCATGATAGGATAAAACCTAGGATTTTTAGCAAGACTGAAATCTGAAGGGGAGGCTTAAATTTAGCTAATTTAATATTATTACCCCAAACTGTTGAAGACATATACAGTTCACCAAACAAATGGCCGTAAATGTAAAGCAACTGAAACTGATGAAACATGAAACGTACACGAAAACGGACTAGTGTCAAAGATACGTAGCTGTAAGTCAAACTTTGCTATGTTGTTCCAACATTATAGATTTGCAGATATATACTTAATAGATTTGCATAAAATACTTACCTGTTATTTTGAGACCCATGGTTTTTGGAGGACATTGTAGACACGGTTCGACACGGAAATAAATGGTCGTAAACAAAATACGTAGCTTTAATCACCAACTGTGATCTAGGATAAAACAGATAAAATGAGATCTACATAAG
This sequence comes from Ptychodera flava, assembly GCF_041260155.1. Classification (NCBI taxonomy): domain Eukaryota; kingdom Metazoa; phylum Hemichordata; class Enteropneusta; family Ptychoderidae; genus Ptychodera; species Ptychodera flava. The sequence continues at coordinate 2,714,585 of NW_027248350.1, forward strand.
TAAAACAAACCAAATCCTTGCATGCTTTGTATGCTGTGTGTACGAACTTGAACTGTTTGTATATGCCTTGTTTAAATGGATGGATGATTCGATGGATGAATGGACGGATGGACGGACGGATGTGTGCGTGCGTGCATGCATGCAAATATGATGTACAGTAGTGTATATATGACATGCATTTGGTACATTTCCCATGGACCAATTCAAAAGTAAAAACACCACTTAAGATAACATCGGTTAAATAAAAGTTGAATGTCTTTAAAGAGGAGCACAATGTTTTACTAACCTTTCAGTTCTGACATTCTGTTAACGTATCCTGATTACTGTTATTCATTTTAGAGGTCCAGCTCTAACTGTGTTCTATCATTAGTGTCTGTATCTGGTAGCCCCTAACAGCAAAACTCGCATCGTGATTTTCTGGGAAATTAAGTACTGAGCGTGCGCTTGCCCTCTGAATAATTGCCAAAAAAGCACATATTTTCGGAAACACCTGGTTCCACGATGAATTTTTCCTCAGATCGTTTGGTACAAAATACGCTTCTAAAACGTCGCTGCAATCACACTACACCGCGATACGATACCAGCTGCTGATAGCAACTTATACAATGCAACTTACGGAAGGTGTACCTAGATAAGTAATCATGGCTAACACTGACCATGTTGCGTTGGCCGGCGTTTTTGTAACCTGTGGACACCTGATGACCCCGCTACTGCCACAACTCAGTATTTTGATTAATCTATCCGTCGCGAGAGCGCGGCATGTTATTCATCACAACATTCGAAACTCTAGAAACGGACAAGAGCTATCGAGCTAATGATAAGAAATTATCTACGTTAACAACGAATAAATTGCCCTTACAGTACCCTCTCTGGGTCAAAGTACCCCTATCTGACAATGACACAACTGTTCAATGTAAAATGGATCTGTAATTTTAAATTCTGTAGAAAGTGATATCTTGCACGGCGTTTTCAACGAACACAACCGACTTAGCGACGGTTTTTGACATTTGTATTTCATAAAACATTAATTTTACGCGATTTTACTTTTAAAAAGCCACGGTTCTTAATCTCTATATGTTCCTGGCGACTAATACTATTTATAAGGTGCTGATCATTTGAAATTCATTATCAAAACATCAAGACAATCGATCTGTTTTGCGATTTAAAGGCCTGTGTTGGCACCCAGATTGTCTCATCAGAAAAATTTACCCACTAGATTACAATTTCAATGGAAAACAAAAGGCTATCACACCTCATTAATCCTCTTACAGACTAGAACAAAGGCGGTCCCAGGGATCGCGAACAGCGCCTTTAAAAGATAAGCTACTTGTGGCTTTTAGCGAACAGACTGGAACGTAACTTAGTGTGTGAAGACGAGCTGTTGACATCCCGAAAAATGTGACGTCAAAAATACAAATGAGTTTTAAAGACGCTGAAACACTCTATCTATTGGCAATCAATTGAAACTCGAGGCATTATTTGACAACATACCTTCACAGGACCTCGGGTATGGGTTACGACAATAACATCACTTAAAATCCGTCCGCCTTGCAATTATGTCCAAAATAATACAACTAAAACGTAGTGTTAAATCTTAAAAACACCAAGGAGTTTCAAATAATCCAATTTCGCGCTTGCCGTAGTATATTCTTTTAAGTTCTATCAAAGTGGTGGCCTTAGGTAATAAAGTTATGTGGATAACCGCACTAATAGCACAGATTTCAAAGCGAAAGATTACACACATGGAAACATTGCAACCACTGTCCCAACTATGCACATTGCATGCAGAGCATGCTGACAGGAAGAGGCTCTTTTCACAAAGTTGACGGTACCTGGCGATGCTGAATACTAATACGTCAATAACAGTCCATTAAGGAAATTGATCGTTGTTAGTCGAATGACTTTATGCTTCTGCCTCCTATGTCGCTTTCCCGAATATTATGCTGTACTCATTTATTCAATTTAACTTACGTCTTGGGGAGGTTTCGGTTTTATCGTCACTGACCGGGATCGCCACACACGACTTGAGCCTCGACGTTACTGAGTCATTAAAATAAAACGATCGTCGGTATTTTCATTCGATTCTCGAGAAAACCTTTAGTTTTAGTGACCCGAAATTTTGTTGGACAAATATACCTTCTATGTTTCCATGTCTAGATTTATCAGGTCACCTTTTTGTAAAAATAACGTGCGAGCTAGCACGGCATCGATCACAACAAATCTCTTGTGTCGCGACACATGCATGTAGGCCTATAAACGGTACCTTGCATGAAAAAAGTTCCGGTTGAAGACGTACAACAGGGATAATTCGGATATCTTATCTATCCTGTTCTACGTCACACAGGTGGCGATTCGGGCCAGTTGATGTGATAATGGATGTAAACCCACGTCGGATAAAATGCTTTTCTAAAAAGGCCGAGGATGTTGAAAATTCATGTATACAGTTCATTGATATTACTAATGAGTGTAAAGATGAATATTTCACTTACTTGAGCTACAGCATTTAGTAGGCGATCTTATAGGGACTTGGCATGTACATTTTTCAAGTCAGCCTATATCTATTGCATACACGCTGATAGTAAAATGATTTTATATAGTATTCTTTTCAACAGATCAATGTTTTCGTGAAAATTGTCAGGTTTTTTACAATATTTGCAGTGTTATTTTGAAAATAATGATACAGCGTGTAACACTTTGAAGTGTCTTTTCAGCAAATACGATTGTAATAATTCCTCATTTTGTTTATCACTCTGAAAATGGTATTCCTGGATCACAGTGCCGTTCATTTATGACAAGTTGCCAGCAGTAAAGACAGAAAGGTCATCACCAGGGCATGTCGTTAAATTAGCTTATCGTCTCCTTTAACATTATGTCTGCGCATTTCTACATGCAACCTATACGAAGTTGTGAAATTCTTTTACACCGCCATGGATAATAAATCACCAAAAATATAAATACACTCACAAGCCCTGTTTCTGTGATTATAGTCTCAGTATCACGACAAATTTTATCTACACCACGCTCTACGATGTTGTTCATATTTGCACCAATGCGGAACATTAATCTACCACTGCCATCTGCCACTTAACTGCAATTATTATCCAAAGGCTTCTACATACTAGCTGACGTCGCGTCAAATGGTACTTTAAAAATGTTTAACCGAGAGATGTCCGACATTGCATGATGTTTAATTTTAAAATGTTGATGTTGACTTTCATGATCCAAGCCTATTGAACACTTTTTTAAAGTTCACAGCTTTGGTTTGACCCTCTACTCACCATATGATTGTAAAAGAATAGTTTTAATTCATTCGTTAGTTAGTAAAACAACCAAGCTGGCGTAATTACCGGCTTTGATAACACTTATGAACAATAAAATATAAGAAAGAAGCTTGTAACTCTTGTCCTGGCAAAAATTATAAAAAAATCCTCACCTGATGGTACGTCTTTTGGCAAAGTAACTGCTGGTTGTAAGGTGTTGTGGTGACTATTAGCACTGTGTGTCCTAAATAAAAGAATGCGTTGCTAAATGCAGACGGATTTAACGGAGACGTGTATTCCAAACTATGGTTATAAAGGTTGCGAACGAAAACAAGTCAATACGGTTTTGTATCTCAGCTATGTAAACAAATGGTGATTACTTTGCAGAAAAAACGGCGGACAAGTTTCGGGGTCATAAGTTCACTCAACATGTGAAAAGTTGTCTACAGAAACTGCACGAATTAGTATTCAAACGACATATTTTGTTTTCCAGTCAACACTTACTATTTGCAGCACAATTTTCAAGCTTGTTTTCATGGACTTTCAAGCAAGATTAAGAATTTCAATGTTTCCACCAAATTTACACCATCCATCATTGTGCTTGTATCTAAACCAGTCGTCCAATCTGAAGTGTGGTTCATTAATGATTAAAGAATAGTATTTGTCAGCTATGGTAACAGAGACGTGTGACCTATTTCTCACAGTGCCTATGTCTGTCGGTCATGTTATAATGTGCATGCAATCCAAAATGACATAGTTTAGGGTTTTACTCGAACAACATTATGATATTTTTGCAAAGAGGCACGTCATGGAGACTGATAAGAGTAGGGTGGCCACTCCCTAACAGTTAAGTGTCATTTGGCTAATGACATAATAATATATTTTCACCATTTTATTGCTGTCGGTTTGACCGAAAAATAACAACTTTGGTTTTCGATTTGCATTGTCACAATCAATTTAGCGTATCCTAAAATGGCTGAACTCGTTGAGCTCCCTATTCAAATAGAGCAGTCAAACTGACCAAAATGTCTGCGACCTCGTAAAATACGGACCATCAATTATCTCAGTCGACGAACTAAAAAGGTCAGCACATACGTGCATGCCGAAGCTGACATTTATGGAGGCAAACTGCAGATATCTTGGATCTTTACAACCGAGGAACGAGTTCGAGTTTTCAAAATAAAGCACTCGATTTGTGACTATCCTCAATTATTCTTGCCTAGAACATTCCAATACAACCACATTAGCATATCAATAAAATTCTCATTGATAATTCACTTTACAACAGTTTATCCACCCTGACCGATAAAGTTGGCTTAATTTTTGCGCATGCACGCCCAATCGAGTAAAGTAGGGTTTTTCGTGCCAACCTAGTCCTTTGAAATCTATGCCGACTCAATCATGGAGACTGACATATAAAATAGGGCTAGTCATTTATTCATGAGCGCAGCATCATGATACTTTACTTGAGGATATCAGAGCTGCTTATTTTGTAAAAAACTTCAGCTTTTATTTTCAAGATTTTTATATACTCTGTCTGTACAACACAAGTACCTTCGCCATGGTCAAGTGTCAGTTACAGCGCTAACACTTCTGTCGAGTTTCTACATATGGACAGTTTAGCTTGTTTCAAATGCAGGCAACTATAACAGATATCCTGTAAATATAACGTAGTTATCGCCAAAACAGCGAGTTTGCCCCTTCGAGGAATTGGTGACAAAACCAACCGACTGAATGACGAATTCTGTGGACAGCATTATCCACGAAAACATTCATTTTTCGTGATCTTACTTTTGAAAAGCCACGGCCAGTGTGCTGCTCATTTGAATATTGTCGAAGTTTTTATCGAATGAATCGATCCGCTGTGCGATAAAAGTGATAAAATACCTTTACCGGTACTTTGAAGCGAAGATACTGTGATATAACTCAGGGGTTACAAATGAGCTGTTGATATCCTTAAAATCTATGAAGATTTAATACAAAATTGAATGACATTTAAAGATATTCCTACACTCAATTGAATCAAAATTAGCTGAAACTCAAGACATTATTTCACAGTATACCTTTTCACTGCCTCTGATATAGGTTTCATCACCCATCCTGCAAATATCCACCTTGCTTTGTGGTTCGCATATGACTAAAATGAATAATTTGTTCAACTAACATGCTGATTTTTAGCTCCACTGTCAGCGACGCGAAGCTTATCAAATTGGTTGATTTTCCATCGTCGTCCGTCATCCGTCCTCGTCCGTCGTCCGTCAACCATTGCCTTCTCCTCTGAAACCGCAGTGTCCGATTGCTTTGAATTTTAATGCAGTTCACTTGGGGTGACCTCACTTAAGTTTGTTCAAATCGTGGTGAAACTTGCATATTTCTATTTTTGGGGCATTTTTCCTCTTTTTGGTAAAAAAATCTTCTTCTCCGAAACCGCTTGTCCGATTGCTTTGAAATTTGGTATGCAGTTTATTTAGGGTGACTTCAGTTAGATTTATTCAAATCGTGATGAAATTTGCATATTTGTATTTTTAAGGCAATTTTTGTTGTTTTTGGTAAAATAATCTTTAAAAATATTCTTCTGCAAAACAACCAGTCAGATAGCTTTGATATTTGGTACATAGGTCCCTAGGGTTGATATATTTCAGATTTATTCAAATTGTGCAGAAATATGCAAATTTGCATTTTTAAGGCAATTTTTGCCATTTTTGGTCAAAAAATGTGTTTCTCAAAAAGTACTGGTCTGATTGCTTTTCAATTTGGTATACAGGTTTCTGTAGATGAATAGATTAATATATATTGAATTTCTGATTAAATCTGTAATTCTGTATTTTTTGGGCAATTTGTGCCATTTTTGGTCAAAAATGTGTAAAATGTGTAAATAGTGACTACGCATTTCTACATGCAACCTATACGAAGTTGTGAAATGCTTTTACACCGCCATGGATAATAAATCACAAAACTATAAGTACACTAGCAAGCCCTATTTCTTGGATTTATAGTCTCAGTATCCCGGCAAATTCTATCTACATCACGCTCTGCCATGTCGTTCACATTCACGCTAATGCAGAACATAAATCTACCACTGCCATCTGCCACTTAACTGCAATTATTATCCAAAGGCTTCTACATATTAGCTGACGTCAAATGGTACTTGAAAAATCGTTCAACCGAGAGATGTCCGCCATTGCATATTGATGTTGAATTTTAAAATGTTGATGTTGACTTTCATGATCCAAGCCTATTGAACACTTTTTAAGTTCACGGTGTTTGTTTGCCCCTCTTCTCACCATATGATTGTAAAACAATGGTTTGAATTCATTGCTTTGTTCGTAAAATAAACGACCTGGCATAATTACCGACTAATATATCACTTATGAACAATAAAATATGAGTATGAAGTCTTGTCCTGGCAAAAATTGTAAAAAAATTCTCACCTGATGGTACATCTTTTGGCAAAGTAACTGCTGGTTGCAAGGTGTTGTGGTGACTATCGGCACTGTGGTCCTAAATAAAAGGTTGCGTTGACAAACGTAGACGGATTTAACGGAGACGTGTATTCTGAATATTGTGGTTATAAAGGTTGTGAACGAAAACAAGTCAACACGGTTTTGTATCCCAGCTATGTAAACAAATGGTGATTGCTTTGAAGAAAAAAAGGCGGACAAGTTTCGGGGTCATAAGTTCACTCAACATGTGAAACGTTGTCCACATAAACTGCACGAATTAGTATTCATATTGACATATTTTGTTTTCCAGACAACATTTTTGTTAGTATTTACAACACAATTTTCAAGCTGGTTTTCATGGAGCTTCAAGCAAGATTAGGAATTACAATCTTTTCTACCAAATTGACACTAAACCAGTCGTTCAACTACAGTGTATTTCATTAATGATTAAAGAATGGTACTTGTTACTTACAGTAAAAGAGACGTGTGACCTATTTCTCACAGTGCCTACGTCTGTCGGTCATATTATAAGGTGCATGCAATCCAAAATGACATTGTTTAGGATATTACTCGAACAACATTATGATATATTTGCAAAGAAGCACGTCACGGAGACTAATTAGAGTAAGGTGGTTGCCACTCCCCTAAAAGCTGAAAGCTGCCAGGTTGGCGAATAATAAAATAATGTGTTTTTCACCAGTTTTTTTGTATTCGATGTGACCGGAAAATTACAACTTGGTTCTCAATTTTCATTGTTACGATCAATTTAGTGTATCCTTAAAAGGCCGAATCTTTTGAGCTCCAAGGAAGTGTGATAACATTGCATATTCAAATAAAGCAGTCAAACTGACCAAAATGTCTGCCAACTCGTAAAATACGAACCATCAATCATATTAGTAGACGAACTAAGAGGTCAGCTCGTCGGTGCTTCCTAAGCTGACATTTATGGAGGCAAGCTGTGGGTATCTTGGATCTTTACACGCGATATAAGAGTTTGAGTTTTCAAATAAAGCTCTTGATCCGTGACTTCCCTCAATTACGATTGCCTCCATCATCTCAATGTAGCCACATTCGTATATCCATCAACTGATTATAATTCATTTTTCAGAAGTTTATCCACCCTGGCTGATAAAGTCGGCGTATTTTTAATGCATGCACGCCCCTTAGAGTACAGTAGGGCCTTGCATGCCAACCAAGTCATTTGGAAACTATGCCGACTGGATCAAAATAACCGAAATTTTAAATTTGGCCAGTAATTTAATCATGAACTCTGCATCACGATGCTTTGATTGAGGATACCATAAATTTCATGATGTTGTCAAGACTTTATTCTATCCTGTCTGTACGACACAAGTACCTTTGGCATGGTCAAGTATCATTTACAGCAATGAGTGATGTTTTTTCTCCGTTAAATCATGTGACATGCAGTGTTAGTATCACAATATCCACTTTTAAATACATACACCTTCGGCGTGTTCTAAAAGCGGGCAACTATAATATACATCTTGATGCAACATGATTATCGCAAAAAGAGAATCGTTGTCCCTTCGAGGTTTTGCAAACAATCCAACCGACTGAGTTATGAATTCTTTAGACACTGTTATCCATGAAACCATTCATTTTCGAGGTCTCATTTTGAAAAGGCACCGTCAGTGGTCCCAATTAAACCCTTGTAACGCTCACTATTTACACTGTGCTAGTCATTTGAATTTTGTGGAACTTTTATCAAGATAATCACTCTGCTTTGCGATACAAGTGATAAACTACTTGACCTGAAGCGAACAGACAGTAATATAGCTCAGGGTGTACAGATGAGCTGTTGATATTACTAAAATCTGTAAGTCAAAATTACAATGATATAACATTAAGGTACTCCCATACTAATTTCTTCAAAATTCACTGAAACGCGAGACATTATTTCACAGAAGTATACCTGTACAGAGCATAGGATGAGAAAATGAGATCTAGCATAGTTTGGACGAAAGTGTCAGGCAACGACTATCCCGCTAATATTCACCTTGCAATGTTGTTCAAGTATGACTAAACTGACTAATTTTTGTCAAGTATGAGTAAGCTTATAATGGAGGGTAAAATCTTATATAAAACAGACATTTTTAAAAAATCCTGTTTTTGCGGTTGTGGTATGGATTACAGGGTTCTATCAACTAGTGGTCTGAGAAAAATATGAGGACAGCCACACTCAAAGCGCAAATTCCGAGTGATTATATTAGTGAACTACCACCACTGTAGCAGCCACGCTAATCGCAAGCATGCAGAGATTGTCGACATGCATGCAATTGCTGTTTTAATACGTGCCATTCTTAGTGTGGCAAAGTTGACCGCACCTGGCCATGCTGAATACCTGAATACGCTTTATTCATGGGGATCGAATACACGCTGATAAGACTTGTTTCCTGTCACATGTCGACATTCTGTATATGAGGGGTCGCCGAAAGAAGAAGCCGCACGGCCAATGGCATTCCGTCGTTACGTTGACTTTTCTTCCGTTCACCTTCAGACTAAAGTTATTACGCGCAATGTAAAAGTCAGTGACGTCAGTGTCATGCATTTACGTACAGGCACAGAAGCGTCGACTGATCCCGAATACTATACAAAACACAGACACACACACACACACACACACACACACACACACACACACACACACACAAAACACCGCAAATAAACACTAGTGTAACGTAGCTCACAATAAATTCACTTTTCAAGATATTAGAACGTTTTAATATCTATCTTGCTTTAACAAAGCTTGACATATTTAAACGGCGAAAAATTTGTCAATTTCCACTTTACATGATCTTTCGTTACTTTTGTCTCCTTTGGTCGTCTCATTTTGTGGCCGTCAACTTGTCGATGAACTTGAAGATCGCATATTGTATAAATTTCAATCGAAAGACAAAGTCAAGACATAATTTTCTTTGTGGTTAATATTTGACGACTGATTTTGGTTTCTCCTGAACTCATCAGGTTTGGGCATACATTTATTTCTTTACTTTTCAAGATTTTTGGAATCATTTATATGTTTCTCACTGTGAAAAAAGCTTGAGACATTTCAATAGCTTAAATCCGTGTCAGTTCTCACTTCATATTTGTGTATCTTTGATAGTTGTATATCCCCGTTTTCACCGTACGTTTGGTTTCTCATCTCTTGTTTAACTCACAGATTGTATCATTTTAAATAAACCGACAAAGTCATGCTCTAATTTATTTGTAATGAATTAATTTTATAACGCGTTTTGTCACTCCTCAGCCACTCTGTTCACCACTTGGCCTGAGTATCTAAAACACTAGAAATTGCCTATGTCAAACCAAAATAAACTCTTACATTCTTCCCTAAACCAAGGAATTACCTTGGTCGTACGTCAGGACTTACTATCGACGCCTCCTAAATGAGTTATGTGCCATTTAATTCACCAAATAAAGATGAGACTATGCAGTAATTTGTCTATTGACAGTTTGACCTAAGTGATGATTTGACATGAGGTGTTCTTTGGTGGATGTTTGCAGAAGTGTCTCTGAATCAGCTGACACAATGATAGCAATCTTGAAATCTGGTCTTACCATGTTGATGGACATGATTTACGCTTCATCGACACATAAACTAAAGACGTAGAGGCCAGGTAGTTCGTGCCCTTACTAAATTTATCTAAATATCTTTAAAACATTCATTTCAGTGGAAAGATTTTAACAGTCAGTTGAAAGATTTAAACAGTAATTAATCCCAGTCTATACCAGACTTCTGGGTATTGTCTATTTTCAGTTTCTGGGTTGAAGGCGCTTAGAAAGTGAAATGTCTTAGCTTTTTGATCAAACTTAAACAAAGAACATTTTAAGCATTGTTTTTTAAAATCAAGGATAAAAATTAGAGTCACTGTGATCACTTAGGCAAAAAAAAAACAAAAACATTAGCTTAAATTTATTGATATTTGATTGTCAAAAAAGAAACACCCGTCCATGTGTTAACTATACTGAAAAAATACCATTTTAGATGTTTACAAAAATAAGACCATGTTCATTCTTTGCTTAATGTACCTAATATAAGCTTATCTGATTTGCAATAATATTGATACTTTAACGCTATTATCATATATTGAATGTAAAACCACGTCGGACAAAAGGCTTTTCTCAAAAGGCCGAGTATGTTGAAATTCATGTATAATACAGTTCATTGATTTTGCAAATGAGCATTGACTGTACAGATTATTTCACATACTTGAGTTAAAATACTTAGTTGGCGGTCTTGTATGAGACTTGGCATGTACATTTTTCAAGTTAGCCTCTATGTTGTATGCACGCTGATAATAGTATTATATATATATATATATATAATATATATATATATATATATATATATATATATATATATATATATATATATATATATATCTTTGAACAACCGATATTTTCGTGAAAAGTCTCATGGTTATCTTTACAACATTTGCAGTGTTATTTTGAAAATACTATTATGTAGCTTGTAACACTTTGAAGTGTCTTTTCAGCAAATACGATAATTGTAATAATTCCTCATTTTGTTTATCACTCTGAAAATAGTATTCCTGGATCACAGTGCCGTTCATATATCTATGAGAAGTTGCCAGCAGTACAAGCAGAAAGGTCATCACGAGGGCATATCGTTAAATTAACTTATCTCCCATAAAATTGTGTCTGCGCATTTCTACACGCACTCTATACGAGTTGTGAAATCCTTTATACCGCCATGGATAATAAATCACCAAAACATTTAGTTATACTAGCAAGCCCTGTTTCTGTGATTTATAATCTCAGTATCACGACAAATTTTATCTACACCACGCTCTACGATGTTGTTCACATTTGCACCAATGCGGAACATTAATCTACCACTGCCATCTGCCACTTAACTGCAATTATTATCCAATGGCTTCTACATATTAGCTGACGTCAAATGGTAAAAAGTTCAACCGAGAGATGTCCACCATTGTATATTGATGTTGAATTTACAAAGTGTTGATATTGACTTCCATGATTCAAGCCTATCGAACACTTTTTTAAGTTCACGGTGTTTGACTGCCTCTCTACTCACCATATGATTGTAAAACAATGGTTTGGATTCATTGCTTAGTTAGTAAAATAAACGAGCTGGCATAATTACCGGCTTATACACCACTTATGAACAATAACACACGGTGTTTGTTTGCCTCTCTACTCACCATATGATTGTAAAACAATGGTTTGAATTCATTGCTTAGTTAGTAAAATAAACGAGCTGGCATAATTACCGGCTTATACACCACTTATGAACAATAAAATGTAAGTATGAAGTCTTGTCCTCGCAAAAATTACAAAAAAATTCTCACCTGATGGTACGTCTTTTGGCAAAGTAACTGCTGGTTGTAAGGTGTTGTGGTGACTATAAGCACCGTGTGTCCTAAAATAGAAGGTTGCGTTGACAAACGCAGACGGGTTTAACGGAGACGTGTATTCCGAATTATGGTTATAAAGGTTGTGAACGAAAACAAGTCAACACGGTTTTGTATCGCAGCTATGTAAACAAATGGTGATTACTTTGCAGAAAAAAAAAACGGCGGACAGGTTTCGGGGTCATAAGTTCATTCAACATGTGAAAAATTGTCTACAGAAACTGCGCGAATTAGTATTCAAATGACATATTTTGTTTTCCAGTCAACATTTACTATTTCTAGCACAATTTTCAAGCTGGTTATCATGGAGCTTCAAGCAAGATTAACAATTTCAATTTGTTTCCATTAAATTGACATCGTCCACAATTGTGCTTGTATCTAAACCAGTCGTCCAATCTAAAGTGTGTTTCATTCATGATTAAAGAATGGTCCTCGTCAGCTATGGTAACAGAGACGTGTGACCTATTTCTCACAGTGCGTACGTCTGTCGGTCATGTTATAAGGTGCATGCAATCCAAAATGACATCGAACAACATTATGATATTTTTGCAAAGAGGCACGTCATTGAGACTGATTACAGTAGGGTGGTTGCCACTCCCTAAAAATAATGTTTTTTTTCACCAGTTCTTTGTTGTCGGTCTGACAGAAAATAACAACTTGGTTCTCATTTTTCATTGTTACAATCAATTTAGCGTATCCTAAAATGGCTGCACTCGATGAACTCCAAGGGAAGTGTGATAACATAGCCTGTTCAAATAAAGCAGTCAAACTGACCAAAATGTCTGCGAACTCGTAAAATATGAACCATTAATCATCTCCATAGACGAACTAAAGAGGTCAGCGTGTACATGCATGCCTAAGCTGACATTTATGAAGGCAAACGGTGGGTATCTTGGATCTTTACACGCGATATAAGAGTTTGAATTTTCAAATAAAGCTCGTGATCCGTTACTTCCGTCGATAACGCTTGCCTTCTTCATTTCAATAAAGCCACATTAGTATATCCATCAACTGATTGATAATTCATTTTTCAGAAGTTTATCCACCCTGGCTGATAAAGTCGGTGAATTTTTAATACATGCACACCCCTTAGAGTACAGTAGGGCTTGCATGCCAACCAAGTCATTTTGAATCTATGCCGACTGGATCAAAATATCCGAAATTTTAAATTGGGCCAGTAATTTAATCATGAGCTCTGTATCACGACCCTTTGCTTGAGGATACCACAATTTCATGATATTGTCAAGACTTTATTTTATCCTCTCTGTACCACCTTTGCAACGGTCAAGTATCAGTTACAGCGATGAGTGATGTTTTTTCTCTTTTCAATCATGTGACATGCAATGTCAGTATCACACCAACACTTATATCCCGTTTCTGAATACACACACCCTCTGCGTGTTCTAAATGCGGGCAACTATAATATAAATCTTAAAATACAACATAATTATCACACAAACAGAATCTTTCATCTTCGAGAAATTGGCAAAACAATCCAACCGACTGAGTTATGAATTCTTTGGACACTGTTATCCACAAAACCATTCATTTTCGTGATCTCATTTTGAAAAGCCACCGTCAGTCGTCCCAATTAAAACATGGTGACGACCACTATGTATACTGTGCTATAGTCATTTGAAATTTGTGGAACTTTTATCAAGACAATCGCTCTGCTTTGCAATAAAAGTGATAAACTGCTTGTACCTTGAAGCGAACGGACGGTAATGTAGCTCAGGTGTACAGATGAGCTGTTGATATTTCTAAAACCTGTGAGGTCAAAATTGCAAATGATATATCAATGTACTCCAATACTAAATTTCATCAACATTCGCTGAAACTCGAGACATTATTTCGCAGTATACACGTACAGGGCATAGGATATAGGTTTAGACAAAAGCGTCAGTCAACGACCATCCCGCAAATATTCACCTTGCAATGTTGTTCAAGTGTGACTAAACTGAATAATTTGTTCAAGTATGAGTGAGCTTACAATGGAGGGTAAAATCTTATTTACAACAAGACATTTTTAAAATTCCAGTTTTTGCGGTTGTGGTATGGATGATACAGCTCTATCAACTAGTGGTCTGAGAAAAAAATACGAGGAAAGTCATACTCAAAGCGCAAATTTCCAAATGATTATATTTAGTGCACTACCACCACTGTAACAAACACGCTAGTCGCACAGCATGCAGAGATTGCCGTCATGCATGTAATTTGAGGCTTAATACGTGCCATTCTTAGTGTGGCAAAGTTGACCGTACCTGGCCACGCTGAATACATGAATACGCTCTATTCATTGGGATCGAATACACGCTGATAAGACTTGTTTACTGTTACATGTTGACATTCTGTATATGAGGGGGTCGTCGAAAGAAGCACCCGCAAGGCCAATGACATTCTGTAGTTATGTTGGGATTTCTTCCCTTGACCTTAAGACGAAAGTTTATACGCGCACTATAAAAGTCAATGACGTCAGCGTCATGCATTAACGTACAGGCACAGAAGCTTCGACTGATCCCGAATACTAAACAACACACATACACACACACCGCAAATAAACACCAGTGTAACTTAGCTCACAATAAATTCACTTTTCAAGATATTGGAACGTTTTGATATCTTTCTTGCTTTCAGAATGCTTGACATATGTAAATTTCCACTTCACATGATTCTTCGTTACTTTTGTCTCCTTTGGTCACCGTATTTTGTGGCCTTCAACTTCTCGATGAACTTGAAGATCGCATATTGTATTAATTTCAATCGAAAGATAAAGTCAAGACATAATTTTCTTTATGATCAATAATTGACGACACATTTAGGTTTCTCCTCAACCCATTAGGTTTGAGTGTACATTTATTTCTTACAATTTTGTCAAACGGTCTGGTTCTAGAAAACGATACGAAAATCCTGACGCCAAACTAATTGAGTTATGAAATCCACCCCTAAAAGAGAATATTCCGTAGATCGTGCGTTTGCATGCATTATCGATGGCTACTAAATGACCTGTGTGCCATTCAGTTCGCTGAATAAATATCCGGCTATTCATTTATGTAGCTTTTCAATGGACATTTTGACCTGATTCAATTCATAACTTTACGTGAGGAGTTCAGAGGTGTCTGTTTGTGAAAAGATATGTGACTAGCTGATAGCAGAGAGCTGGCAGTCTTAACATTCTTGTATTGCCATGTTCAGTAGAAGTGATTTACGCTTTGTTGCCCAATGAACTTAATATAAGAAAGTTGTTACTTCGTGCCGTCACTGAATTCACATTAATTTTATAACCTAACCGTTTCAGCGGAAAGGTTTTAACAGTTAATAATCCGTGTTATACAAGGCTGTTGTAATGATAGCGCTGAGGACTCTCAATACAACACCACAGGGCTGATGGATGTGTCTCTGCAGTGTTGACTGTTGTGTGGACACCGTGGAGTTTCGAGCGAGACAAAAAGACCTTTACACCATATATACGCATTCAGCACCTGGTGACACAAGCATGAATCAAAGGAATTCTCTTATGTAACGAATAGATAGTAATTATATGCTAATCTTCGAAACGCATATAGTTGTTCAGTGTTTGCCGAGATGTGGAACAAGCCTCTGCGACCTTTGTTAGGTATACTAGTCTCGGCTGAAATATACATGTGCTTGTACCAATCACGTTAGTTATTTTTTGTTAGACTTTTTGGGCATCGCGAGAAAAATATTTACCAATTTTTAGCCAGTTTGAGGAAAGTAAAAAAAACTCTGCTCACTGTTATTTAACTTTCATCAATTAACTTTCATCGGTAATTGTAGAACAGAACCCTGGGATGCGGAGATCTTGTCATCACTGTGCTCAGAAACCAGGGCGGCATGATTACGCCCGCTACCCCTCGACCGATCGCAAACGACCGTTATCAAGATCAACGGAAAGCTTATTTGAAGAAACATGAAATCTTACAACAACATGTTTCACGCGAAGAGTATCGCTCTTGGAATTTAAGAAATAGCTCTGCAGGCTCTCAAATATTCCTGTACAAACTGAACACCTATATTTGTGTAATTTGCAAACTTTGAAACTGAAACGAACATCTATGGCAGCGACCGCCGTCATCTCTCGAAAAAAAGAACCAGGCCCAAGCTTACACGACCGTTCTCTCCGACACAGGAACGCCACCGTATTTGATATCGATGCAAAAACTCTCTGATGAATTTCTCTGCTGCTGATTGTTTTCTTTAAGACGATGTGACGACTTGTTTTAAAATTGATGTGCACTCAGTACAGCTGGCAAAGTCACGCTGTGCGGTGAACTAGAGACACTAGTCGCTGGACGATGGTACATCCTGTCACTATAATTTCAAATCTTAGAGCAAGTCACATGTTTGTTTATCACGACCACTTCACCGTTAAATTCACTTACTTTAAGTCTGGAATTCTTTTTAAAAAGGGCAGGAAGAAACTTTGATGGAAAGAAATGGCAATCATTATTGCCCCTGAAGTAAAAGAACGACAGTGTTCATCATTATTGTACGAAGAAATCTGATTGCCATTATCTGGGAAAATTTTCCTGTATATTTCTTTCGCTCCTGTCTGTCACACACACACACACACATATACACACACACACTCCCCCCTCTCTCTCTCTCTCTCTCTCTCTCTCTCTCTCTCTCTCTCTCTCTCTCTCTCTCTGAGACCATGCCTTCCTTTTTACTAGGGATGAGTACAGCCACTGGACCATGGACTTAAAACAATAACGGAGGGGGCGGTGAGCGGAGATATCGATGATTGGCGCTGCAAACCTTGGGCTCTATCAAACTCAAATAAAGTGCAACCTCTGCCGATATTTGTACGGTCCAGAAGTGGAAATTGTTCTCAGAGGGCTACTTCGTGTTAGCACTATTAGAACTTACCCCGTGTCCTTCCTGTCTGAGTCGTGCCAGCAATCTTATCATCCACATTATCATGAGGGTAGTCACGTTTAATTCACGTTTAATTAATTCATTTATTCCTCAAACTGATGACCAAATCAACATAACAGATCTACAATAAAACTACAAAAAGGGACAAAAGACACGCGCAAATAAAAAAGAACCATACCCACAAAACAAAATCTTCCGTAAAAGAGAAAAAGTAAAATTGAAAATAACTATTCCTGATAAAAAGAAATAAAAATGTACAGGGAGGAGAATGTGTAAACATCATGGAAAAAGATGTCGTTTAAAGCGGTTATTATTTCTCATACAAGCTATAAACTTGTTTGCGTATACAACAATCATGAATAAATCAGTTTGTGAGATCATATCGTCTGATATACAATACAAAGTCAGTTGTACAAATAAATTATTGACAACAATCCAATACACATGTCTGGTTAAGTATAGCAGATATATCAATGACAATTAACATATCTCAGTCGACAAAGTATACGTAAGACCAATATTATCAAATTGTACCTGTTCTCAGGAGACAAATTTACAGTTGTAATACTATCACAACATCGATGAAGGGGAAAGGCAAAAAACTACAAACTGAATGTTTTATACCTAAAACCTTAAATACAGCTCCTCTTATCGGCAAAACCAAAGCACCTTCACAAAATCGTTACAAGCTTATCTTTTTATTTTCTCATACCGTAGAAGTTGTGCCTAACTCGTTGTCTACAACTGAATGGTGTGCTTGAATTATCAATTTCCTGCAGGGATATTTGTTATTTTATTGGTTTTTTGTATTTGTACACTAGTGACAAAAATAACATGTCGATACGTGACAGGACTTTTCCGAATACAACAGCTGCTGTGTCGCCTAGCAAACAGCTGTTCCATGGACGTCGGACAGCGTGGGTGCAGACAGGTTCAGTGTCCTAGCGGACTAATTTGACAAAATTTACAAACTGCCGTGCAGCTGTATTCACGGTCACCACAATCTGGGAAATGATATTGTATTAATTGATTGGTGTACAAAAGTATTGCACATTTCGGTCACAAACATAGCTTACATAGACAGAGAAACATTTTTCATATGCACTATTTTTCACGGCGGATGCAGTCCGTCAGGCCGAAGTACACACCTCACGCCAAAGCATGGCATCACGACTCGATCACATTGTGATCTTCCTGGAACTCGTAAAATCTGGATATATTTACTGACTTAAGAAGAACAATTTTGACTGATGCAAGCTTGGTACACTGTTAAAGAATCTACAGGTAAAGTTTGAACATTGTATCTATTGATTTGCAGCAAATATGACAAGATTTGACAGCGATGCTTTGATCAATAGTTTTCAATGAATACAATTGTCAATACAATCATGTATAAAATTATCAAAACACAACTTGAGAAAAGTAGGAAAATTTCAACCGACTGCTTTGATTTTCACTTTTGATTTTCACTTTCTGAGCTTCATTACATTCTGACGTGAAATTCTAACCCTAACATGCCATGAAAATTTCAAGCATTTCCAGAAAAAAAAACCATGATAATGTTTACATTTTGCAATGCAATCATCTTAAACCAATAGCTCTGATATCGCAACGGTACTTGAGGGGTATATCTAACGCGCTCGGGTCATTGGGGTCATGGCCACAGTTCCGCTGCGAGCCAACGCACTGGCTTTTTTGGCAGTTTACTTGTGGCATATATAGAGCACGCTCGGGTCAAGGGTCATCGCAACAGTTCACCGGTAGGTGACCTAGTAAACTGCAAAAAAAGCCCATGCGTCGGCTCGCAGCGGAACTGTTGCGATGATCCTTGACCCGAGCGTGCTCGATATCCGCCACAATACCGCTGCAATATCACAATACTCAAACCATTGAATACAAACAATACCTTCATCAATTTTCAGAAATATTCTTTTAAGCAAATATCAAATTTCAATTGATCATTAAAATTTCCACTTTCCCATATCTATTACATCAAGACGTAAAATTCTAACCCAATCATGGCAGGGAAAATATCAACAATTCTCAGAAAAATGAGAATATTTGTATTCTTGCATTCATTACAATTGCTCTTCAACAAACCAGAATATAATTTCTTGACAGTTGTACAAAAAATTACTCTAAAAAAACTACAAAATTTCAACCAATGACTTCAATTTCACTTGGAGTGATTTCTTTACATCTAAACGTAAAATTCTAACTCAAACTTGGCTAGGAAATATTGAGAGTTTTGGTTGAAAAAGAACAATTTTCACTTTTGATGGTGTTGTTATGTTGTTGAGTTGTATTTGCTGCAATACTTGCATAAACTGAATGTCTTCTCATATTTCTTTCGTGTAATTACACGCACAGTGACATCACTGAGATCACTGATATCACTGACTGTATAAACTATTCTACCGTCTGCAAATACTGCAATGAAGTCAGGGCTTCCATCCACAGTTACATCTGTCAGGTATTCACCCTGTGCACTAAAGATCTTTACTTTATTCTTATCTGCTACATTAATATTTTCGCCAATCGCATCAACACTGACTCCACATGGCTCTACTAAGTGTTCATGTCCAAATGTGTGCAATGTGTTGAGATTACTGTCCAAAACATCGATACAATGTTCATCAGGACATGACACTATGAGTTGATATTTGCTATTCATGGTAATGTAGGGGTATTGGAGTTGTTTACTCGAAATCATTTCACCAGCCCTGCTGTATTTTATCACACGGCCATTGTAGTCTGCTACAAAAACAGTGTTGTCTGGACCAAGACATATCTGAGGTGATTCAACTTCACCAATATCAATTATTTGTTTTAATCTACTCTTTGCATCACACACTAGAATGCAACTGTTGCCATCATCAGCAATATAATACAAATTGTTTTTAGATATTTTTACATCTGTTGGTCTGAAAGTATTTGGCAAGCCATGAAAAGTGATTGTTGATATGATCTGTGCTGTGTCTGCTGTTACTGTCTTTACACTGCCATGCTTGTTACCAGGTCCATAGTCACTGACAACCACTTGTTCATTCTGGTTTACTGTCAATCCCTGTGGACCCCAGACTTCTCCTGGTCCATTGCCATGCCTTGACAATCTTCTGACTGTGTCTTTAGGAACAATACCTGTCATTACAAATGTAGGTCCAATGTCATCAAAGCGGACAACCTTCACAAAAGCTATTTTATGTAAGCATAACATGACCTTGACCAAATTTTGTTACCAAGGCAATAACAGAATATGACTCTCAACCCATGAAGTGATAATTTAAACCCAGTAACCATGGAAACATAATGAAAACAATATTTTTATTTTCTTTTTTGTAAAAATAATGCTAGTGTCCGTGCATTTGAAAGAAAATGAAGATAAATTCGAACAGTTGATTAGAAAGAACAGGTTGGTTAGAAAGAAAAAATGTTCACTTGCAGTTAGGTTTTTCTATAACGAAGGGCTTGTTTGAATTATGCAAATGAGCCATTAC
Organism: Ptychodera flava; assembly: GCF_041260155.1. Taxonomy (NCBI): domain Eukaryota; kingdom Metazoa; phylum Hemichordata; class Enteropneusta; family Ptychoderidae; genus Ptychodera; species Ptychodera flava. The sequence continues at coordinate 2,735,101 of NW_027248350.1, forward strand.
ACTTTTGAAGAATCAGTACCCCTCCCTTTTTTTAAATGAATTTCAACCAAATTTTACACAAGTGATGTTAATTGATATCTTTACATGATGAGGTTAATTTTCTGCCTCAGTGGACGTTTATCTTTATGCAAATTAGCTCATTAATTAGGAGAATAATTGAAACAAGGCCACAACTGTTTCATGCCATTTCAACCAAATGATTTTCATTTACACTATGAATTTCATTTTCATGACAATTTTGAATTTGTATGCGAAATAATAACTAATCAGTGTGAATATTAAAAAGGCCACAAGTGCTTCATTTTTTGATGAATTTCAACCAAATCAGGCACCATGGAACTTGGTACAGATTTCACAGTGTTATAATAGCATGCAAAGACATTTAGTGATATCATGTCGATTAAATGGTGATTTGCTTATTTAATGAATTTTGATTAAGATGATATTTCTAAAAATAATGCAGCAAATTCAATGAAACTTGTTATAGATTCTGAACACACAGTGCTTTAAAAGTTTGCAAAGACATTTAGCTGTCTCATGTCAAATAATTGCAAACTTGCATTTTTACTGAAATTTCCAATTATTGTGATATATATATATATATATATATATATATATATATATATATATATATATATATATATATATATATATATATATATGGATGTGTCATATATATATATATATATATATATATATATATTGATAAATGAATGTTGTTCTGGATTTTGTAAGATTATATAACATTAATAAAGGTATTTTTACAGTGCATTTCACCGAGGTACCGCAACTCAGCGTATGAGACAAACACAATCCACATACAAAACACATGATTAGCTTATGTTTCACGGACACTTTTCAAAGCCACCGACTCGTTTATTATTACCGTAAACCAGCATGGGCAGCCGCTGTCTGGACTGAGAGATAAACAGTTGACTAGACTTGATCTACAATGTAACTGTTTCTTTCAAAATTTCAGCTAAGAGTGCAAGAGGTGAAGTCTCAACAGAAACTAACTAAAAAGCCACACATTGTAGATCAAGTGTATCTATCTGTTTAGACAGAGCGACTGCCCCATGCTGGTTTACTGTAATTAATCAATGAGTAGGTGACTTTCAAATGTGTCGTAATACCCGAGCTTATCGTTTGTGTGAAGGTTAAATGTGTCTGTCTCATACGCCGAGTTGCGGTACCAAGGTGAAACACACTGTAATTTCTTTTTCATCAGTTGATCACTAATCGATGTATTATACTTTCCTAATGAACAACATAAAACTGGAAGGAATTCACAAGTTGATTAAATCTGCTATCTTTGTGGATAATGTAAAATGCCAGAAGTAAGGTATTATCTTACCAGCATATGTTTTTTTCACATTTCATGAACCTGTGAAAGAGGGTACATAATAATGTTATTCTAAATTAAAGGTTGACAAACCTTGATTAATTCTGTCAACACTGAGTATGAGCTCATCAATTTCTGCAGACTTTGCAATTCTGTCATTGATAACTGAGAGGTCTTCCTTCAGCTTCGTTTGCAGCTCTCCTAGCCTCTTCATTTCATCTTTGCACCAATCAGTATGTGAAGTTAGCTCCTTTTGTACCTCACCAATATGATCAGTTAATGCCTTCCTTGCAATGTCATCACTTTCTTCCGAGAGTGAAAGTTCTGTGGTAAGTTCATCGACCTTTGTTGATAACATCTCCTTCCTGGCCACACTGCGCTCTTCAAAGGCTGATATTTCCTTTGTAACTTCCTCAAACTGATTTTCAAGTTTCTGTCTCTGTGCATCCATCTTCTCTTTTACTAATTCTCGCTCTAGCTTTAGCTCATCCCTTTGCGCGTCAATCTTATGATTTGCTACCAATTGCTTCATTGTACTGAAAGATCCTGATCTAGCCGACAGATTGAGCCATTCATTGAACATTCTGCTCCAGGTTGCATTGAAGGCTTCACTTTCCTTGACGCAGGTTAAGTGTAAACTATCTCTGCTCACCTTCTTCTGCATAATATGTTGCTCTTTTGTATTCACTGAGATTAAGGTTTGCTCCACTTCACCATCCAGCGTTTCCGTTTCTTGTGTTAATGACGTCACATTAGGTGCTTCTGTAGCTGCCTCTGAATACAAAAAATGTACAATATATATATATATATATATATATATATATATATATATATATATATATTATATATATATATAATCTCAACTGTCAATAATTATGATAAACAGTAATTAAAGATTGTAATGTTAAGAGTGTAATACAAAGGCGATCAAATTCGTTTGTTGCAAATTGCTTGCATTTGGTAAGATTTTACATTTAGTAAAGTGTATAATTGTCTGTTGTGTACAATGGTAGACGATATCAGCAAAGTTATTCCCTACCTTTGTCTTTAATTTCTTGTTTGCATTGCAGATATTCCTGGTAATCTATGAATGTTTCCAAGGACAACATCCTGGCACCGATATCATCCAGAAGAGGTATGGACAAAACGGTCTTGTCGGCCATTCTGTCCAACCGTCCACTGCTATAGGCATTCCACAAGGCGTCAGCTGCATCAGTGGAACCACATCTTATGACGAAATTAAGACTTCCTTCTTCAATCGCTACTCCATGAAGGTCAGGATGGATCCTGTTAATCCTGTCCATAAGGTTATCGGCATTGGTCCGGGTGTGTGCATGACTGAATAGGTCATTTTCAATTTCAGACACTGGTTTGTCATTCTCAGGAGCAGCAGCTTGGACACCCAAACGTACTCTCATGTTACCTGGGAAAAGTCAATTTAAAGATCATACAGCAAAGGTATTGATTACCTGATAAATTTGCATTAGCAAATGCTACCATCACTCATCGACGATGCAAAATATAGTAAAAAAAGTACGCCAACAAAATATTTTAATCATTTGTTCAAGAAAAATGCACTCGGTTGCGTTTGTTTCTCACAGCGTGTTAAAGTTTAACAATGTTAAATCATTACCTTACTGAAAAGTAATGAGAGAAAATGTAAATATAACCGAAAACTTACATGATAGAAGAATATATCCAAAAGTTAAAACGATCGAAAAAGTTTCTATGGACGTACAACATTTGGTAAGTAATAAACCTCTGACAAATTTCAAAGATGATATCTCGTATGTGGGCACAAAACGGTAGTGTTCTGTGGCATTTTACACGGAGGTGCCTTCAACGGTAGATAAAAATATCCTGCAGGATAATAATTGACTGCACTCTAGATGAGCTCATATTTAATCCCGTCGTGTGCGCGGATGTATTCGTTTGAAGCACGGAGGTTCATCGATGATGGATTATTAACAGCATGGCAATTAAGCAAGGGTTGGACGGCAGTGATACCTTCAATTTGTGTGTTGATCCTGATTTTATGTTAAAAACAGTTAATACACTGATCTAATTCTAGGAGGCAACAGATAGGACAAACAATATCTAAAAATGGAATTTTAAGATACGGATAGTTTTCAATCGGATTCGAACCCACAACATATTTCAAAAGGTAATTTAATGTGAAGATAAAAAGATAAAGGCCGCTGAAAAATAAAGACTTGTGGTAGCCTAAAGACCGACCCATCTCTACACCAGATTGCAGAGCAACTTTCAGCGTCTTCGGTCAGGTCCTTCCAGTTTATGTTCCTAACTTGAATTGTTCAATACTTCGCAAATTATGAAAATCCTGACATTAAAAAGGCAAAATGTCTTTCATGATCATTGATCATGCAAATAAGTATAAAAATGCAAGCCACTTCCAGCGAAAGCTAATCAGTTCTCGCCATTCCGAAATGCAATCTATGTACCAAACTTGATTTAGATCTGATAAGGCATTGTTGAGATGTTGCACCCATGGACCAACAGAGAGATCGACAGACAGACAGACGGATATCAGTGCGACATATGTATTTTATTTGTAAACACGTGAACTGATATGTAGAAGCAAACAATCAAGTCAAATAGAATGAAGGTTTCAGGATAGTGTGAAACAAATGGAGGAGTACAAAACAGATCACGGGAAGGACAGGAGAGGGCGGCGAATTTCATTATAATACGACCTAGTACCGGCGTAGCGAGCTTACTTATGAAATCCTGCTGATATCTTCATCTGAGTATATATGCAGATTAGGCGCCAAGTCTTCAGATTCACGCTGTACGGTCATGTTCACTTTGTGATACCGACACGAGTTCTTCCAATTTTCACAATTTTATGAATTCTCTCCGTAGGTTCGTATCAAAATGATAGTATTGATCTTGCAGAACTTGACCAATTGAAGAAAATTTTTTGTCATCTGATACTTCTAATGTTAGTAATAATCAAACATTAATCTGTCACTATTTTGTTCAATTTCATGATTTTTTTAAAATTCTAAATGTTTGAATGCCATTGAATTTAAAACACGAAAAACAAAAGGATGAGGGACATAAGCTGAATCATTGGCAAAACGCCACGACAGTCAGGGTGAAATGAATGAACGCAATTCGACTCCCTGTTTGGTGAGAGGGGACCCTCGTTTTGTTATTACCTCTGCGGAATGAGTAGCCATGTATGAAAACGGCTTATTGACTATTAAACCACCGATAACTTTTATTATGAAAACGATAAAAAGTGTCCTTATCCCACTTAACATTAAATTAGAGGTTAAAGGAAAACCGTTGTATGTGTTTAGCTACGGATTAAGCTGCAACCGTTGATAATGTTTTCAATACGTTTATGCAATGTGTCAAATACAGTTTCTTGTTGTCGCCCGTAAATATACCGAAATTTACAATAATCAGTTTGTCGGCAAAGCCTGTATATGGAAACACTACTGGTGATAATTCAATTAGAGTCAAGACTGGAAGTCATTTGTCAATAATGCAAATGCAGAGTACTTGTACGCAGGCTGTGTTGGTAAGGTGTATACTGAACATTTCAACAGAATGTACAACAGAATGCAGCTGTACACACTGAGCAAACATATTGTCAAAATTATCAAATTTAAGGCCCCAGTACTGCTAACTTTGGATGACTTTTTTTTCATTATTTTTATTTTATATTATCAAATGCAACTTCTTATTCCACTCACCAAGCATGTTTAAACACCTGCTATTAAGCTTCTCAACGTATCGTTCAAAGGTATAAAATGCGTTTTTATTGATGACATTTGAGTTGTAGTCCGGACCAGAAGTCATTTTCAACAAGAACAAGGTACTATACAACCATAATGGCTGAGTTGACAAGTATAATATTGTGTTATCAACATTCTTTTTGGAGAAGAAAAAGGAATCATGGTTCACGTTCAAAATAAAATGGTGAAATTATCATCAAAATTAGCATTACTGGGGCTTTAAGGTAGAACGCACCTCGGGGACAGACATTCGGACTCTCAAACTTTTACAATTCTCTTCTGATATACCACATGTTGGGGTTCATTTTAAAGCTCTTGGTGAATGAAAACTTTTCACCGGCTCAGTTTTTCGAAATTCAAAAATTTTTATTTTTCTCCATAGAGTTAACACAGGGATGGCGGCCATTTTGAATTTCTAATATCGGTAAATCTTGGGTAATTTGTTTCTCTAGTACCAAAATTTGCACGGTGACCCCCTATTTTTATTCTTGATTTTGAAAGAGAATGATTGAAAGATCCCTTGAGGAAAGTTAGAGCAAAAGTTTAAGTCTTTCACTTTCGAGGTGCATATTACCTTAAGATAGCTAATATCCTGCCACTGCCTACGGGCAGGGTCACTATTACTTCATACTAGCAGTGACAGTTACATCAAAGGCACTGATGTTCATTTGGTATGTCAAACTAAAATAATTTTAACATAGTATTGTGTATCAAAATCTTTTATTTGTTGGTAGTTTTGTTATCATGTTGAAATAAAGTTCTTCACACAGCCTGAGTATGAATATGCAGCAGTCTTATGGTATATTGGCATTTCGATGTAAATGAAATGCAACTGACATCAACATATGTTGTACATTCAAAATATGTAAATTTTGTTCACAGACTGAATAACAAATATTTAAACATGATATAATATAATGAAAAAATCTTCATTTTATGTAAGTTATATTGTTTGATTAAGGATGTACGATAAGAAAAAATGTAATACTATCGTTATAAATCACTATTTGTTCGCAAAATAACTTAAAATCAAGAAACCATTCATTTCAAGTTCACGCAGTCAATGAAACGTCAAAATTCCCTTCGTACAACAACACAAATTTAAAACTTTGGACAGTAAAGATTCCAATTAAAATAAAAAAAATGTGTTTCAATGACATTTTTTATATCTGGAACGAACTTGCCATAATTACACACAGTGATTGAAAGTTTTATTTGATGGCATACCCTAACCTTCCAGTATTGTCAATATTAATCATATAAACTGTTAAAAGTGTAGCATCTAGGTTATATATACATATATATGTCACATGATCACCATTTTGGGCACTCTTCAGCGGGTTAAAGTGACAAAGCCCTTTTTTGAATGCAGCCTTTTGGGTTCCATTACCCTTTTCATTGACTACATACTGTGAATAACCTATTCGTTAAAATTATAGCAAATATTCTGCAATCTACGTCTGTCACTGGTCCATGATCAGTTCTTTATCTCTCATGAGTTTAATATATTCTGTCATTCTCCTTCATTTCAATTTCATTCGTAACTCGTTCCATTTTTACAAACAATATACATTTATTCCTTCCGTCTGTCCAACACACTTTCAAATCATTCTTTATCGCTCTGCTTCTGGTATTTTTATTCAGTTGTTTACGTTCTCAATTAATAAATATCTCAATAAGAAGGAAATAATTACCGATACTCTCAACGCCGACATGATCAAGATCTCATGTTGTAAAGATTATTTGTAAAAGTTTTAAGGGAACATATGTAGGAGAGGGAGTCTCACAAAAAAACTATTTACTATCGCATACTATCAAAGGGGAATTTCACAACTCATTCTGAAAAGTTACTGACCACTGACTTAGGACACTCAACATAAACCACTTGTAAATAGTTCATTTTGAAGGCCTGGTCATTTTGCATCGCTACTTTATTATGTGTAGTTTTATAATTGCACAAAGATCACTTCACAGGTCACTCTAATGCCCTGCAAACCCCTTCAATGTAAATTGAAATGTAAGCTTACCGTTCTTTAGTTTAAGCCTTTTGCTGCTTTGATGAGTTTCAGATTGATTTGGATCGGATCTGTCATTTTTATTAGAAGTAGAAGGTTCATCTGAAAACAGGTTCAAAGAGAGGGTTGTTAGCAAACCGGAATTATATTATTGATCAATCGATTGTCATACTAAGAACATGCAAAATGATGTAAGGCATACATAGTGAGCGTTAACTGATATGTAGCAACATTTGGTCTCGGGTCCTTTTTTAACCACACATAGAAATTGATTATGCAATAAGATATATAGCAATACTTTGTCACTGATACAGCAGTTTATCCACTCATCCATTAACAAATATAATGTATTACAATGATTGGTAACACCTTTGTCCTGTTTTGTATTCACATGCCAACGGAGCTTGGGCGGTATTAATCAAACACTTGTTCATTTGCCATATGCATCAACTTAAGTTGAAATCATTATCTCAACCGAGAAAATGAGGCTCTCGAAGACCAAGGTGAATTTCTTACTAGTGAATGCTTCAGGACACATGACTTCCAGCCTCATTCTCAAGACTGCTGGTTATGTTAACTACTTGGTCAGGACATCGAATAACATGAACGACAATGTTCGGATGAATTGAGGCCCACGAAATGTTAGGGAACATTCAGTTATTACGGCTCGGGTCGGGCCGGCAAAATCCAGGGGGTCACCTTAAATTTGAAAACTGCAAGGGGGGATCCATGTATTTTTCAAACAGCTCAGAGAGGGGTCACTTAATTTTCATAAGTATCTGTCCCATCAAAAAGCAGTTTCCGTGTTCAGAAATATTCTGGGAGATAAAAATGATTCGCTGAATGATTCCATTCTCTGAAGTCATTTGATTCTAAACCTGACACAAAAGTTAATTTATCTATCAAATGAACTCTTGCCTTGGAAACTCGAGCTCACTGTTTGAAGGCACATGAGCGCATATCCTATCACTTACATATTACAGATATAAATTGTTGCTTGTTCAGTTTCCAAGTTGTTGTGTTTAGAAGCAGCAGTGTTCGGTTCATGTGCAAAGACAATATTAAACAATCAGTTAATAATGGGTTTATTGTATTGCTAACAGACGAATGTTAACAAATGAAGACCATTGGGAAGAAGAAAACCTCTTCGTTTCCTATAGCTGCTGACGCTGGAATGCATGCTACGAATATGTATTATGTCAGCCCTATATCTAAACAATGACTGTGGCAAGGAAGACGTTTTTATGACATAATTCAAATGGCATCTGCTTACCAGGTCCAACAGAAGTAACGTCCGACTGATGAGTCTGGCTTACGTCATCATGCTGATATATCAGTTTACCCAACATCATTTTCGTGTTCTCTGCTACCTGGTTGGTCTTTTCATTTAGTTCTAGTCTCATTTTTGCGGCTCTCTTGAGGTATGCAGAATAATCTTGGATCACGCTTTTTATTTTATCACCGAGAATGGTGTGGCTGCCCTTCATATCGACTGCTAAATCTGCAGGATCTAAATCGGGTAAATATTCCATAATGGTCTTATGACTCGGAGAATACTGTGGTACCAGAAGTGGGGTTCCGGTCGCGATTGTACCCAGTGACAGGCTAATCGAGTTGACGGAAGATGGGGGCACGAGTAATAAATGCGATTGCTGCAGCAGAGTGACGATTTGTGAAGCTTTGAACGACTTGTAGATAATTTGAAGATAAGGGTGTGGGACCAAAGCACCTTTTATATCGTCCTCACGGCCTTTGGTAACAGAAACAATTACCCACTTTGGAGGTTCTCGCGAAAGTTTATGAAAACAATCTGCCAAGTAATTCATAGCTTTAGCAACTACAGATTCACGTGATAGCTCATTGATGTCATTTTCGTCAACGAACATCAATACCTGAAAGCTGCCACTTTCCGGGATATTTAGTGATCGCTTAACTTTGAAAAGCTCATCTGCTGGCGTAAGTTTTAAGGAACGGTGATTTACCGCCGCGTCGAAATATTGATAATAGGACTCAAAATGTTTAAATATTTCAGAACCAATTGAAAATACTGCCTTTGCGTCCTTGCTACCCTGTTTTGTTAATTTTTCCCAAACCTCACGGTGACTTTCATCATAACCTAGAATACTCAACGGAGTGTCAAGCTTATATGGATTGACGAGATAGAATGGTGCACCTGGAAATGTTTCGTCTCTAATCGCTAAAGCTTGGTATGATGTTACCATGCTGAAACCAAAGACCATTTTTACCCTCTCGAGTTTGCTGATATCAGGGAAGTATAGATTATGCTTATGCAGCCAGCTAATATCTTCCTGGGAGAGACGATATAATTCTGGGGGATCCGGATAAATGAGCTTGACATCAAATTCGCGAAATTCATTTTGTTCTCCATTTTTTACTTTGAAGGCAGTGCAATAAATTGCACATCCTGCGGCATGTAAGAAATAAATAAGTTGCCGAATAGCAGCAGCCACACCACCGATGATTGGCCAGCCTAGGTACGAGCAGACGACCAATGCAGCTGGACGATCTTTGTCACTGAAAAATGGAAATAAATGGCAAACATATAAACATGATTGTTCGAGTAGTAATGGAGGACAAATTGATCAACGATGTTCATATGGAAAGTACATGAAGGCCTTTTGGTAGCAGTGAATCAACTCTTTCATCTCTACCGCATTTGGGAATGAAAGGTTTCCTTCTTTGAATTTATGTTGAATGTCAAAGCCATTCAGTTATACGATAAAACCGAAGGTTTCTAAGTATGACTGAAACTGAACAGGTATAGGCTAAAGATTAGCAACCATAATTCGATTGCCCTGAAGTGTTGCAGATGTATATATTTCACCAACCAAATGGCTGTTAATATTTAACGCAACATAAATGGCCTTAACAAGAAACATACGCCAAAGACAAACGTCACAGATCAGTAGGTGTAAAACTTAGCTGTATTTTACCAACATCACAGATTCGCAGATGTGCTTACCTTTTATTTCGAGCAGCACTGCCCTTGGAAGACATTCTAACACGTTCCGTCCAGTGAGCAACTGAATGTTAACAAAATACCTAGCTTTGGTCTCCAATTATGATCTAAGGTAAAAACAAAGAATAGGATATCTACATAAGTAAAACACATTCATTCATTGCACTCTTTATATTATGTATATATGTATGAGCACATCAGGAATAGTGGTATTGGGTAAACCTTTGTAGGTCTGCTTCCACGCATGCAAGAATGCATGCATGCATGCCTGTATGTATGTATGTATGTATGTATGTATGTATGTATGTATGTATGTATGTATGTATGTATGTATGTATGTATGTATGTATGTATGTATGTATGTATGTATGTATGTATGTATGTATGTATGTATGTATGTATGTATGTATGTATGTATGTATGTATGTATGTATGTATGTATGTATGTATGTATGTATGTATGTATTGACATGTGCCTTGACCCCCTTTATGTCATTCGATTTTTTTCATTGTAAATAAGTACTAGTACTTTGTAACGCAATGGTTATATCACGCTTGCCACACACGAGAGAAATTAGCTGAGCAAAATTTCATTCGAGGTCGTTTGCTCAGCTATTACTCTCGTGTGCGGTCGATTTTTCGAGGAGTTTTTGTCCGCGCGAGGCGTTTAGCAAACTATCCAACCTGTTTTGATATTGTTTTGCCTCGCGAGGCAAATTCCTCACCGTGTGCGCCGGGAAAGTCATTTTCCTCACGTCTTTTTGAATAAAGCGCGCGTGTGGAGATCACATGACAGTGCAAAATGACCGCCCGTAGCCTGGCACGTAACATTGAAAGCAGTCGCGTGTGGTTCAATACACGGCGATGTCTGCTGTACGCATTAGAAGGACAGGTCAATCTTTCTTTTTGTCATGTATTTTGACGGCATTCGGAACATCATCATGTTCGCGAAGCATCATGTGAGGTGGTGATAGGGTACATAGGTGTGACTTAAGTCTTATTTTCGTAAGTGAGGATAAAATGTATGTATGTATACTGTAAACGCAAATGTATGTAATTATAGTCGAGGTGTCTTCTGGAACATTTTGACAACTGATTTTATCGTGAGTGCTATTTAGTAAGGACCGTTCAGTTTTTACGGCCTGGGGGCGGCAAAATCTTGTCGCCCGTGTTTAAAAATAGAGATCACCTGCATTTTTCGTGAAAAAAAGATGACCCCCCCCTTGTCAGACGAAAAAATTTGATGACCCCCCCCCGCCCAGCTGAAAAATAACCAAAACCCATATGTCATATTTACCCACACGGTTTGGATTTGAACTCCGGTACGCGGCGCACTTTATTCGTGTAGCAAGATGCCTCTGCACAAACTTCTCAACCACATCCATTTGAAACGTTTGTTAATTAGGACAACTGTAAGGCAATTTGTAACTCATTTCCATAGACAACTTATGTCCATGGACATTGTATAAAGTGAACTTTATTGGAGTGGTTCGCCAAAGGCAGCCCTCCAGTTAAGAGGGTCATGGGCCATTACGTAAAGTCAACTTTTATTCTAGTGGGCCACCAAAGGTAGCCCGCCAGTAAAGAGGGTCGATCATGGCCGCTGAAGGCGTCCGGCCATTAAGATTGTCATGGGGTATTACATAAAGTCAATTTATTGTAGTGTAAAGAGGGTCGATCATGGCCATTGCACGAAGTAAACCTAATTGGAGTGGGCTGCCAAAGTCGTCTGCCCGTTAAGAGGGTCATGGGTAATACATAAAGTATATTTATTAAGTGGGCCGCCAAGGCGGCCCGAGAGGGTCGATCATGGCCATGGCATAAAGTGAACTTTATTGTTGGTATTATGTTTTTGAAAATGTGGAGACCCCCCTTTCATACCAGTGAAAAAGCGATGACCCCCCTCCTTCGCGGATTCCAAAATTACGATGACCCCCCCCGGATTTTGCCGCCCCCCCCGGCCGTAAGAAGTGAACGGTCCCTAATTATTTATCTTTGTTATTAACTCTGGTTCTTTCGTGTACTTAGTGGAATGCCGACGGACGATCAAGCAAAGATGGATCGACATCTCCGTCACCAAGTTAATGTCCTTGACCTTACATGACCTGTGCAAGAGAAAAAGGTTCACTTTCAATTTGTTCTAATCTTACCGACGATCTACGCATTTTTCCAGACTTCCTGCTGATATAATGTGGTGTTGGAAAAGTCATAGAAATTAGAACTCTATTGTGTAAGGATAAGGTAAGAGTTTGGCCGTGCTTCAATCACATGGCTTCTTGCATTGTGTACAAAAACGGCCAGTCATCAGATCACAGTGCCAGGCCAACTGAAACAAATTTGAATTGAATAGATGAAATGCACAGATGACGTTGAGGTGAGGACGAATTCGTTTTTGCAGAGTCGGTTTCCGCCGGGTTAGTTTCACGCGCATTTCTTATTGTGTGAATGGTCCAGCTACAGGCAAAGCGTATTTGAGCAATTTGAGGTCAGTCAGAGTTGACTCAAGTACCATCTTTTGCGGCCTTGTCGAAATAATTTCAGTGTTCAGAGACGCAAGGTCATAATGTAAATTTGCCTGAAGTCTGTCTGTGTGTACAATGCATTAAAGCTGAACGTACACGTGCTCAGGTGATGTGACCCACACATTTTTGTTTAAAAACGGTCGAAGAACGCGTGCAGTGGTTAGACGATATATACATAAATATACCCAAAACTACAAGGATGGTAGACTTTCTGCACAAGCAAACGTTTCTGTTATTACATGCCTCGATGTGAATGCAAATCAGTGCATTGATTTGAATAGGAACATCCGGGATGTTAGCGGGCCGGTGAACGATGTACTGACCGGTTTCCATGGTTACCCGGGCCAGTGAAGCCTTTCGATGTTTTCGACGTCAAAGTAAACGCTTAACGCTAGATATAAAATATCCATGCGCGCACTGCTATTTTGACTTTCGTTAAAATCTGTTTGATGCTGGTCGATAATGGTAAAATTGTTTGAAAATGCCCTGCTAGTAAATAAATGTCATATAGCATTAACTGTGAAGAGGCATGTAATAAAAACATTATTGCCTGAATACATGGGTTTATGTGCCCTCGCAGCAGGAGACAATTTGCCCTCCTGGCGTCGGGCAAATTGTCACCTGCTCTCGGGCACATAAACCCATGTACTCAGGCAATAATATATATACTCCAGCATTCCTTGTGTTTAGCCTCATACAAGAACTTAATATATTTCCCATTAAATTGCTTTTCTGTTCCCTTAGGATACTACCGGTCGTCTAATTTACTGATAATGAATATGAGTCCTCTTTTGATTCGCTGGTGATATTAGCGCCAGGGTAGTAACTAATGGCATTTGTGGACAGTGCTACCCTGGCCGGTAATTGTGTTGCTCCTAGCCAAAATATCTGCTTTACTTGACAATGTAACAACAATGTGTAAAAACAGATTACTTCAAGTACAAAGTAATGAAATCTATTACTTAAGTTTTATGCATCTTGCAATCCTCAGATAGAGGATTGCAAGATGCATGAAACTTAAGTAATAGATTTCATTACTTTGTACTTGAAGTATTCTGTTTATTTATAACGCTCTGCTTTTGCATTGAGCACTGTAATTTCCCACGAGGCCATCTGTATACTTCGATATATATATATATATATATATATATATATATATATCTATATATATATAATATATATACATTATATATAATTTGTCTATATTTGTCTAAAATAAACGTGATTTTGATCGCAAATGTTAAAGATAACTTATGTACACGCCCTGTAATACGACGGCAACGTTTCTCGAAGTTACGTCGTCCTGATCGTAAATTACACAGTTATGGACCTCATACTTTTTCTAAGTAAAATTGCCTATCACATTGAAAAATTAGTGATAATTATATTTAAAACACTCTAAGGTAAAGTTCTACCAAGTTAAACTGAACAACTGGTAACAGTATAGTGGACGTACGATGTATCTGGTAAATAGTACAATGAGTGCAAGCATGCCTTTCGTAACAATATCAAACAAAATGGTCAGATTTGTACATGTCATAGCTAGAAGATAATGAATCATTGTTTTATCACTCTAAATTATCAATATCATAAGAGCGGTGTAAGTGTTGTATTAGTGTACAATTTCTTTAAATAAAAGTGAAACATTTTGTCCGACTCTATCATGGACATTTTAGAACATGAGCAGTGAAATTTTATTTATAAATTGGAACACTTTTCGTTTGATTAATTTTTTTTGTGGCAAAATAAACGAATGTAGTGTGTTATATTTATTACTGGCCTTTCGACGAATATGATTGTAATCACCGTCTTGTGTTTTTCACAGTTCCGGAAAAATAATTAGATCACGGTGCTTGCGCTAATTTCTGTGCGTATTTGTCAGAAGAAGCATGCTTAGTATCTATACAAATAAGCGAATATAAAATGTGTGTGCTGTGTGGAATATGACCAGGTCTGAGTAAGCAGTCTGGAGACGAAGTCGTCTAATACTATACGTGACTACTTTATTCTATAGTAATAATAGACAGTGGCTAATACAGGGAAGCATAACACTTGGGTGAGAGACCGTGCACATAGTCCAGTGACGTGAAGTGTCCCTGTTTATGGTAGAAGATGTCTCTGATTTTGGAAGCCTTAGGCGAGATTCCCATAGATAAAGCACTTTTGGCGGGAAAAGTTTCTATGAGTCACGAGAAAGGCACGTGATGGATTAGACATATTGTGTCAGCGATGAAATCTGTGGTTGGTAAATAAACAGTGATAGGAAGCGGTGCCTCAAAGCTTAGTCTTAGGAGGAATGCTACCAGAGTACCTATAGTAAGACACTGTACTAATAATGGCGTAATACAAGAATATGTTTCTTGACAGCGCATTGCCATTTGCTCTATCTGATGACTTTGAGATTTGATTCAGAGTGCGGTTAGAGAGTAGTTTACCGAAGAATGTGTAAGGCATTGCAATTGGCACTTTTGTACTGGAAAGAAAGCTGTAGGGCGTAAACACAGAGGTGTTTTGATTATGCGACATTATATGGGACGGGAGTAGATTTTTTAAAAATAGCGACTGACCGCAGATTCGTAAAGTTCTTATTTTCCCCATGGAATGGAATTTTGTTAAAATACCTTAGAATAGTATATAAACATATAGCAATACCTCGGAGTACGAATTATCACTGTACAATGTATTGTTTACTCCCCAACCAATACGCACTCTTACCGGATATGTGAAGTATGTAGAATGTATTTGAATGATAATGGAAAATCGGAGAGACATTAACCATATCTATTTACCATTGATGATATTGTTATGGAAATGGTAATGAATACATGGCTAGTAGATTGCTAATGTATGGTGCCATTGCGTTGCTATGATGACTGTTGCTAAGGATATCTGGGAAGGTTCCGGAATAGGAATTTTCCATCATATACTTGATCCAGAATAACGATGATGTCATAGTTTAATTTGGACGCCAATTAGAAGTACGTTCTGGAGCCATGTGGTTAGCCGGAAATTGCTGGAAGAAAGCGTGTTCTGAGTTAGTCAGAGTTTCGGCCGTCGTTGCAATAACCCGCTGTCCACAGCTACAGATATTGTATTTTTCTTTGGTCTCAATGTTCCTCGTTTGAGTGCCAGGCGAAGGGAACTAATTTTTATACTCGTAATAGAGTCGACGTTACAAAGAGAGGGTTCATTGATCGCATTTTTTATCTTTCTCTCATATGTTTCTTGTATGCAGTTTCTTCATTTTAATTTTGTTTTTTAATTGATTAATTTTTTATATTTCAGATTTTGACTTATCTGTAAATGGCTGCCACTGGCGCTGTTGACGAGAATAAAAAATAAAATAAAATAAATGAAAAATAAAACAAGAAATGACTGCATACAAATTGATAAGATTTGCTACTAATGTTGATGACACCCAGATATATCAGTCGAGGGATGAAAAGATATTGCTATAAAATAAATGGAACATCTTTCGTTTATGAATATCTTTCGGTTTTGATAATCCACAGTAGTTAGGTTTTGTTGCTCACGATTTTAAACGAGTGGCATATCGTCTACATGGACTGATAAAGAAAGTGTATCAAACTTTCGAAACATACCATTATTTACGGATCGTAGTGTAGCACGTAGTCTCTAAACTCCGGAGTACAGACTGGAGTGACACGCAAATTAGAGCTGTCTCGCTGTGCATGATCGGTTCTATACACAATATAGCCCAACATCAGACCGAGTATGGCGACAGTGTTCGGCTTTGGCCATTCCACTTAGGAGTCGACATTGCCAAAGCCGGACACTTTCGCCCTACTCGTAGGCTATACACACGACAGCGAAATATAAAGTACTCACTGCCATAAATATAAATGCAAGATAGTTGCCTTTTTTGAAAAAGAAACTCACACAGTGCTTGGCATATTATCCACAGCTGAAGTTACGTCCCGGCGTCCCCTCGTTCAATACCACTTTGTCGTAAAAATTGCCAAATTCCCGAACAGAAGAATTTGCATATAGAAGGTTGAAGACATGGCGGACGATAATAAATTACAATGAAACCTATTATTAACATGCAGCTTTTAAAATGAGCGCGATAAACATTGTCTCGGAAACGATATGCGAGAAAACTGAATATCATCATATCAGGGATGTTTAACAGCCAAACAAAGATATTTTATGAACTGGAAATTTTATTTCAACCCGCAACTTGCAGCACACACAATACTACTTTAAGTTCTTACATTTCAGTCAATCATGGTCATTTTCAGGTGATCTAGACGGTTTGTGAACCACATGAAATGACACGTCGACTCAGAGATCCATGGTTGTCATTGTCTTCATGCCCTAGCCTGTTGCCTATATTTTGTGCAATGAATCTCTTAACTGTATGATTTTTATTGTGCTTTAGGTTTATAGTCCTTTTTGTTTTATTTGTATTCGGAACATTATGACTCCTTGTAATGACGTTCATGATTTACAAATGGGATTTATCAGTGTTGATGCCTATGTAAAACTCGTGCTTTGCTTTGTGATGAAGGACATATTTTGATTCGGGTTACACGCACTCAATCTGTATAGTCTATACTTCATTGGTTCGAGTAATTATCTGCGCAGGAGGTAATATGTCCTATTCTCACCATCCGAATGGTACAGGTTGAGTGCACCAGGTATGCCACAAAGACGCGCTATTCATTGCGGCGTTGTCAGTCTGTGACACACAAAAGCGCAATGCGGCAGTAGAAAGTCGGATGTCTTTTCCTTCTTAGTGAGGTCATCTTGGGGTCAATAGCCTGACATAGGGTGTGAGCTATTTTGATTGTCCCTCACACAGCAAATGTTTTAGTGTGTGTACATACTGTATAGTGACTTTTCATGCTGTAAGAAACTATTCTAATCTAGCTTATCGATGAGTCTATGCTAAGTGATATAACACATAAAGCTTGTTGGCAGGTCTGATAAGTTGCTTTGTGCAATGCGTTGCCGTTGTTTTAGTTTTAGTCGGAAGAGGGGAAGTTGGGAAAGTATTCAAAGAGGGTAGTGAGGTGATGAAAAACTAATGCATGAAAGGGAATAATTTTGCAATCGAAGTCTGGTGCGAACAGCTACATTGTATTATTCACCAAGGAAAATTTTAACTTGTTGATAAATATGCTTCATGATAGCCTAAGCATACAACACCTCTGGCTACATTTCTCAAAGTTACCGTATAATAACCTTGCCAGTGCGTTGTCTTTATGAGAATGAGTGAATGATAAACACTGTTCACTGCTTTGGTTCTACATAATGTGGAATCTTCTCGTTAAGTCAAACTTTGGTGTCAGTAATGTCATTTTTTTCGCATGATAACAATAACTGGCTCGGAAGGCTACACACTAGCCAGGTTGCATTTGCCATGGGTAATCACCCGTCATCAGAGGTCACTCAGGTGAATTCGCTGAAGACGCCGGCATCTAACAGCAATATCCAGTCATACAACACCGTCAAGAGATATTTGTATAGACACACAATTCCAGTTACAGCTCAGCTGTACTTGAACTTTGCATGTCATTTCATGTTTCTAAATTGTGATCTGTATGCAATGTGTCATTAAGGTTTTTATATGACCCTACGTGGCAAACCAATATAAAAAAAATCGAAATGTTCTCATAGTTTCTCAATTTTCCTAGCGGAAAATAAGCCTACTGGTGTCTGGTTTTAGGAGATGACACATTAAAGAATTGCTTCCGGATTTTTTTACATTTAAAGGTGTCAGAAGGAACTGGTTTTAGTGATAACTGTAGAAGATTAAATCTTCACTTTTGGCCATTTAGTGTGAAACCCAGCATACCTGATTGTCCATGGCATTCTGAATGGTCGCTAAAACACTACATTTCCGTATTGTCAAGCATGTGCTACAAAGCTTGTTCCCTTAGCGTTTATGGCAACAATTGATAAACTAAATCCAATTTGATTTTAATCTTGCAAAAGAAGACATGCTATTATATTATTATTATTATTATTATTATTATTATTATTATTATTATTATTTATTTCAGACTGGGTTGTCCATATACAGAAAAGAAATTTAGTAAATGAAAATGAATACAAAACTCAGACTTTTGGAAAAAAAAGAAAAGAAAAACTACTTCAAATACAGTTGTTTTCTCCAGAACTTGAAGAATGCACTATCAATTACTCTATCTGATGAGGAGATAGCGGCAATAAGTAATTTGTGATTTTCAAGTCTACATTAAAGCTATAGATATTTCTGCGCATAACTTCTCCAAGAGACATAATATGATTTGTAGCATACATCGCAGAGACACTACTAAATGAAGGAAGACCTAAAAGTCTTCTCCATACATTATTATACATAACCTTTAACTTATTCATAACTTTAACTCTATAAGTTACCCAAAGATGGCAACAGTATAGATTTCCACAGTAAGCTGCAAATAAAGTCTTTTTCACTTCTGGACTACAACATTTAAATTGCCTCAATAACATGTTCGCTCTAATACAAAATGCCCGTCTCTGTCTTTCAATATCGTCATCGTCATACATACCTCTACAAATGACATGACCAAGGTAGGTATGCGTGGATACAAAACTCAGTGTTTTATCATTGAGTGTCAGTCTAGGAATTCTTTGGACTTTTACTTTTGTCCCATTAAAAATCATGCACACAGTTTTACATGGATTGAAAGTGATGTCAAACTCTTTGGCGTAAATTTCACATATTCTAAGGAGACACTGTAAGCCCTTCGCACTTGGGCTGAGTAAAGTCATGTCGTCAGCATACGCTAAATTATTTGCACAGACGCCACTAATGTGACAACCTACATTACAATCAGAAAGCTGATTTATCAAATCATCAACGTACACATTAAAGAGATATGGGGAAAGAACACCCCCTTGTCTCACACCATTAGAAACATGAAATTAATTTTAAATAATTTCTTTTCAATACCTTTCTCACATTTATTGTTTATATTATCATTCCAGATTTCCTTTATTTTCTGTACTGTCGTGCTTTTCATGCCCCATAGTAACAATTTTTTTATTATCAGGAGAGAAACACGACGCAAAAAGAGACTGTCAGCTATTACTCTCTTCATCCTTGCATACACGACGGTAGCAGAGCGTGACACTCTATGGTCATTCGTAGGGTGAGCTGAACTCTATGTGGAGGTGTTGTGTAGCACGAAACTGACAGTTGTTGATAGAGAGACGTCCGACTCAAAGGTAGTCTTGCGTTTATGTGACCTGCATTATGTAGGGTGACAGTTATTTATAGCCCCTTTGGTTTTATTCAATGTTTTCCATTAGCACTTTCGCCTCCCTTTCACCATCACAAGCAGTTCATTAGTCAATTTAAAGCATTATCAACTTTGTACCAAGGTTTTGCATTAACTAATTGAATTTCTAAGTGAAATTTGTACACTTGCCTCTGGGGATTTGCGTGTAATTTCTTTCTGCTTTCAAGCCCTCAGTCTTGAAAAAGTCTAAAATGCCACCATGGTTCGAGAATGGCACTGGGAAGGAAAGCAATATGTGCCTATATCACTAGAGAAATTAGAAGGCAGCCAGGTATACCGCGCCTGCCGAAAAGCATCGTATTCATTGAAGCTTTTATTTTGTCGCACAAACAAAAAGGCACAATTCTCAAGCCGCACAGTTGAATACCAGCATGATGTCACCTTAGTTAGGTCATCCCAGGGTCGAGCCCGTTACAGATGACCAGCTTGCAATCACCTGACCTGGGAACGTTGCATATTCATGATATTTATTGTTTCCCCTGTCACAATGCTTTATGAGTGTACATATTGAACACAGGCGGCCCAGACACTATTAATTAGCTTATTATTGAGTTTTCTCACTGTTTTCTCTATCATTTCCTCTCCTTTTCTTCATCACCGTCCCTCTATGGATATAGGGATTATTCTTCATGCTCTGACTGATCGGAGTAAATAAAATAAATAGTTATATAACCTCCTAGCCTCGTGACTCTTTATTCATTGAAACCCTAATTACAAGACGTTTATCTCTCATATACACATCTTGTAATGAATTAGTAAACACAAGTAATTATGCTAATCCGTGACTTATCAAGGGTTGGTGAATATTGTAAAGATAGAGATGTAAATGAAAAAGGAGTTCTAGTAACCTTTCCTATCTTTCGCGATGTTGACCACCCATACACTGAATCCCCGATAAGTCCACGATTAGCATAATTAGTTGTGGTTGCGTATTAACTACAAGATGTGTAGTGTATATGAGATATGTCCTTGTAATGGGGTGTAAAATAAATAAAGAGTCAGGAGGCTAGGTTAGGCTATATAGTCATTTAATTTATTTACTACAATCAGTCAGAGCATAAAGAAAAGGAGAGGAACTGATAGAAAAAAACTGAGAAAAGCTCAATAATAAGCTTATTAATAGTTTCTGGGCCGCCTATGATATTGAATGGCGGGTTTCTGCTGCCAGAAAAATATCCCGTTGACGTCAACGTTTGCATTCATGGCGACTGCGCGTGAGAGCTTAGTTGCTGAAGTTGTCGTAGTATGGGACCTGGTATAATTGCAAGTTTGTCAGGTGTTGAGAGGATTTGATGCCACAAGGCTACAATATGCTACAATAGTCAAATTAGTGACAGTTTCAATTGTCCAAAACCGACACAGCAAAAGTTTATAACTGTCTAATGAACAACTCTCCGAATGCTTAACTTCCCTTACCTCGTTTACAATCAAGGCTTGCTTTTTCAAGAACTTCCGTGAAGCGTCAGAGAGTTCAACTAATGTTCAAAAATATCGTGGTTGGTGGTGGATTTCCGCGCACAGTTCAGCTGCTCAGTTTGACAGCGACAAGGAAGTGATAACAATGGTTGTACTTGAATACACCTCACAAGATTTAGTATGACGGAATCCCAATGAAGAATGTTCGATTAGGATGTTACACTAGATGACAAGCAAACGCTTGATGTCTTGTACATGCTTAATATTCTTGGCAAGTTCTCAGCACACGGCGGTACAGAGTACGTGACGGCTGAGTGATTGTCATGCGCATATAGTATATGAGGAAAGAAGGAATGTCGCCTTTGTTCATCTCGATAACTTGTTTGTTTCAGGTAAGTTCTCACAAATCACATGGCATGAGCGAATAAAGGTAGGGAAGGTCGTACCCTTGTCTGGATACCGATATTGTAAAAATAGGTGTCATCAAATTCGTGACATTTGTGCGCGAACAGCTATGTTGGCAATCCTACACAAAATTTCAATTTCTGCAACTACGCAGCTATTGCCAGGCAGGCTTGGGGGCTGCGCGTATGTCTCTCCGACTACGTTTAGCTGTTCCTTAATGGTTACAGTTGGGGCATACATTTTCTCTTGTCAAGGTACATGGCCGGGCAGCTTGATGCTCCCAGAAAACAAACCCTAGATGGCAGAACGAGTGGTCAGATCTTGTGTTTTAAATGAATAGCCTTCGTTACTACCAGTGTTTCAAAGAGGTAACACATGTCTTATCTGTTTAGAGTTTGACCGGCAGTCAAAAGAAAGCAGTAAACCAAATTTTATTATTGCAACGATGTCAACTGAAATAAGTAGAGCTGGATGTTGCAAACCTTTATGCCATCGATTACTTTGCGTTGGGTAAGACTAATTCAAGCGCCGCGGGTCACGTGCCGTAAGCCACGGCATGCCAAAATTCACGATTCACAATTTGCAGTTTAAGCTAGAAATAGATGCATTTTCATTCACTTTATCGATTCATCAACACTGTTAAATCTCCATTACACGCCTTCTATATGTATGAAGTGGTGAACTGCGATAAGTGTGTTCAGGAGGTCAACATAGGCTGGCTAGAAAGGGACTTGGAAAAATTATAGGAAGAGAGGGAAGTTTTTCAAAATAATGCTGCGCTTAAACGTGACCGTTCAAAAGTATTTGCAAGAAAATAGCGACCCTTCCAAATTATTATGCCCAACAAACATTGACCATCCCTTTACGGCTCATAGTAAACATCAATGATATCTTATTTAACAAATAATTACTAATTCATATTTGACGCCTCGTCCCGCCACATATGAAGGCTGTTTCACTTATAACTACTAAATTTACTGACAAAGATGTTAAATTGAGGTCAAAGGTCATCCTAGTCACTTTATATTTCTGCTGTAAACTTTCCTTCCATGATGGCTGTCCAGCGACAATCTGACCGCTAGCCATATTGGCTATCCGTGAATTAGGTATGTGCATAATTAAAACAATACAGGATGTGGCGCCATTGCTTGACTCTTGTCCATAGATATCAATGGTGTAGAACATGTAGTTACTGATTTATAGGAGTATTCGTAAAATCGAGGTCAAAGGTCATCCTGGTCGCTTGACATTTTAGCAAAAAACTGAACTGATATAATCATCCTCGTCCACAAACTTCAGGCCTCTACCTCTGTTGGCTAGCCTATAATTATATATTGATGTGGATAATTGGTGAGGCACAGGATAATTTGAGGGTCAAAGGTCGGTGGCCCATAGCAGTCACAGTTCAATAGACACCAGTCGTCTTTGACTCTTATGTAAGTTTAGCTTCAGAGGTAGAGGGCAGTTCAAAGGTCATAGAAATTCTCAAAACAATATTGTAAAAATCTTGTCAATGTTAACAAGGCTTAAGACCTAGATATTTTAAATATAGCAACCTTACAATTGGCTGTGGTCCATAGCTGTGGTGTTTTTCAGACGGGATTCCTGTAGTCCGTGGGCTGGAGGGGCCCACCCTGCACCCTCCCCCCCACATCCCTACTACATGGGTATTTTTTGTTCTTTAGGACCTGCTGAACAAGAAAAAAGATGTTAACATTGGATATTTTGGGATGCAAAAACCTATCTGGGCTGGTTTTTGATTTGCATGTACCGCAAAAATGGCGAAAAATGGGTAGGGTAGAGGGTACTATATCCTCCCCTACATTAAGTAAACTAGCATGAAATAGCACAAACCATACATTTTGAAAGCTCAGATTCTGCTCTTTATGAGCAACACCGATATTAGCAAATTTATTTTGTGTATATAGAATAGGACGACTTTAAAATGAATTTGTTTTGACAATTTTGAAATTTTTTACCCAAAATACCATGTAACAATTGTGATTTACTTTTTATTAAGCAAAATGTTGACAGCTTTTGTGTTTGAATTATTCATTCCCCTATATTAAACAAGAAAAAAGTGTTAACATTAGATATTTTACTATACACTACTTCTCTGGAGTCATTTTGAATTGCGTGCATCCATGTGGGGTGTGCAAAAGCTAGGGGTAGGGGTACAACATTCTTTCCTTGATGAAGTAAACTGGCTTGAAATGCCATATAGTTTTAGAAAGCTTAGATACTGGTCTTTCTAAAATGCATAAGGTTTAAGTAAAGAATGATGACGTCATAAAATTGGATAGCTTTAAATTCAGTATTTTTAACCGGAAGAAAATACGATAACTATTGTTTCCTCTTCTGAAGCAAATCAATCAGTTTTATAAATGTTATTTACAAATTGCAATGTGCTGAAGAAGAAAATAAATGTCAAAATTGGGTATTACCATGCATTATTGTCTCTAGTCACTAAAATAGCAAATTTTGCTATATTGGTATATCGTGAATGGGCATTTTATTGTTATGCAATGAACTAATGCACAGCCTTAAAAAGAAGACTTTAATTTAATTTTTAAATATTTTTCTATATTAAAAAAATTTTTGATAAGACGTATTTGGAAAATTGTCTATGCCTCCTTGTCTTACTTATACAGCAAGCATTACTGACAATCTATTAGACCGAGGCTAGAGGGGGTGTCTACGTGCACCTTCCCCCCTCACCCCACAGGATAACAAACCTGTAATTTAAAGTTAATACACAGCATTGCCTTTTGTATTATGTATAGGTAAATAATTGGTGGAATTTAGATTAGTTTTGACAGTGATTTGATACATAAAACTTTGGGGTATGGGGTAAATTATGGCCCTATTTCATGAAAACTGTAGAAGATATTGCATATTGCTATATACCAATTTCAAAAAGAATAAATCACCTTTCTAATGATACCCCATAATCTAGGTTATGTTAAACAGTAAGCTCAGCAGATCACGAACAAGAAGACAGGTTAGACAAAAATCCATTTGGGTCACAAAATGGTGATTTTGTGGTACCCTTCAAAACATAACCGTAACAGCTATTGAGTCCCTATATTTTGTCTGTTAAAATCCATTTCTTATTCTAGGGATCCCACGGTTTCTGAAAATTACAGGTTTGTTATCCTGTGGGGTGAGGGGGGAAGGTGCACGCAGACGCCCCCTCTGTCTAGCCTCGGCCTATATAGATTGTCAGTCATGCTTGCTGTATAAGTAAGACAAGGAGGCATAGACAATTTTCCAAATACGTCTTATCAAAATTATTTTATAGAAAAATATTTAAAAATTAAATTATGAAAATAGACAGTCGTCAATAATCTATTTACTTGAAGGAGAAAATGGCAATATGACTATATGTGCACGTTTTAAAGTCTTCTTTTTAAGGCTGTGCATTAGTTCATTGCATAACAATAAAATGCCCATTCAACATATACCAATGTAGCAAAACTTGCTATTTTAGTGACTAGAGACAATAATGCATGGTAAATACCAAATTTTGACATTTATTTTCTTCTTCAGCACATTGCAATTAGTAAATAACATTTATAAATCTGTTTGATTTGCTTCATAAGGAGGAAACAATAGTTATCGTATTTTGTTCCGGTTAAAAATACTGAATTACCAGAAAAATCGATTTAAAGCTATCCAATTCTATGACGTCATATTTTTTTACTAAAACCTTATGCATTTTAGAAAGACCAGTATCTAAGCTTTCTAAAACTATAAGGTATATGGCATTTCAAGGCAGTTACTTCATCAAGGAAAGAATGTTGTACCCCTACCCCTAGCTTTGCACACCCCACATGGATGCACGCAATTCAAAATTGACTCCAGAGAAGTAGTGTATAGTAAAATATCTAATGTTAACACTTTTTTCTTGTTTAATATAGGGGAATGAATAATTCAAACGCAAAAAGCTGTCAAAATTTTGCTTAATAAAAAGTAAATCACAATCGTTACATGGTATTTTGGGTAAAATTCAAAATTGTCAAAACAATTCATTTTAAAGTCGTCCCATTCTATATACACAAATTAATTTTGCTAAAATTGGTGTTGCTCATAAAGAGCAGAATCTGAGCTTTTCAAAAATGTATGATTTGTGCTATTTCATGCTAGTTTACTTAATGTAGGGGAGGATATAGTACCCTCTACCCCTGCCCATTTTTCGCCAGTTTTTTGCGGTACATGCAAATCAAAAACCAGCCCAGATAGGTTTTTGTATCCCAAAATATCCAATGTTAACATCTTTTTCCTTGTTCAGCAGGTCCTAAAGAACAAAAATACCCATGTAGTAGGGATGTGGGGGGGGGTGCAGGGTGGGCCCCTCCAGCCCACGGACTACTGCTTTTTAAGGGCTGGTTTTGACTTTTACGATTTTAACCCCGCCACCACAGCTATGGGATATTCAATAGACTAGCGTCCATGATCCGCCGCAAGCACCCTTTGCGCAAGTTTGTTTGACGATATTTCGAACAATTTTCCATCCAAATTACAAATTGCCAACACTCATCGACAGCTTGGTTATTAGGGACTCACCAGACCAGAAATCCGCTCAAAATTCACTGAAATTGTCGCCTTTTTTCTAGGTTTGCCTGACATGACTACACGGAGACCGCCATTCTGCTACCGTAAAACTGTTGGTCGAGGATCCCTGCAGCACGTCACTACAGTGACGTAGGGCAGTGACCTCTCAACTTCTAAACACAAACTGCCAGCATATCCGCGCGCCACGAATAATCACAGATCCTAGGACTGAACTTTTTCCCCCAAGGAAAAGTTTGATTTCAGTTTTGTGAGACTGGAAATGTCTATAAGACGAACGACGGTCATCGATATCACACGATGAATCTCTTAGTTTGTGTTTTAGAAGTTGAGAGGTCACCGCCTACGTCACTGTAGTGACGTACTGCAGGGATCCTCGACCAACAGTTTACGCTAGCAAAATTGGCGGTCTCGTGTGTCATGTAGGGCAAACCTAGAAAAAAGGCGATATTTCAGTGAATTTTATCGGATTTCTGGTCTGGTGAGTCCCTTTATAACCAAGCTGTCGATGATGTTGGCAATTTGTAATTTGGATGGAAATTTTTCGAAATATCGTCGAGCAAACTTGCGCAAAGGGTGCTTGCAGCGGAACATGGACGCTAGTCTATGACATATCCAATAGCTGTGGTGGCGGGGTTAAAATCGTAAAAGTCAAACCAGCCCTTAAAAGGCAGGAATCCCGTCTGAAAACACCACAGCTATGGACCCACAGCTACCTTACCATAATGGTCTCCAAAATTAATATACAGAATTTTGATTGATCAATTTTTAATGTCACAATTTTACGCGCAGTGTGATTTTGAAAAATTCTTGCCCCCTTCCTATAATTTCTTTCCAGTCCCTCTCGACATGCCCATTGATGTAAAATTCGTAACAAACACTCGCTGGTCACCAGTTCATATATTTAAAGGGCGACGTTGAAGTATGTTGATTTATCCATGAAAATGAATCACTGAATTGAATTGGAGTGAAAATGCATCTATTTCTAGCATAATCTGCTGATTGTGAATCGTGAAATTTGGCTCGCGGCACGTGGCCCGTGGCGCTTGAATTAGGCTTACCTCTTTGCGTTACCAGTCCAAAATGCAGTCCTTAGTAGTACCCCGATCCCATCTCGTAAATGAGGGAACAAGTTTCATAATTACGTCGTTTTCCCTGTCTGCAACATACATCGGTCAGTCTTGAACCCATCAAACTTTTGAACCATGGTGGTATTTTACATCATATCTTATCTCTACGACATAATTTGTTTCCGGATCAGCGGCGATGAGTTAACAACAAGCTTACTAAATATTGTCAGTAATGTTATCCCTCTCGCACTCTCACTCTTAGGGTGGCCTATGTTATTTTCAAACAGTTTTACTGAGTACAAAACAAATTGAAAACACCTCTTAGATTGCACCATTACACACAAAAGTTTCTAAAAAATTTCGACGAGTGACAGGACACCTCCTCTTTCGCTCTCATCTCATGCGTTGTCCCATTTACTTTCACATTCTTCTCTGTCAGTTGTCCTAGTGACAATTCTGCATATTCACCTTCTTGAGTTAATATAGCAGTAAGTATGTGCAATATTGTCGTATACAGTATCATGTGACATGATCATAATTATTTTAAAAATATGATTGGTTACTTCTAGTAGTTAGCCGTTCATTGAATTATTACAGTGGTACTTTGAAATAAAACATTTCGGTCCTTTTCGGGATTTTTACAAGATTTACGGGAAATATATTTAAAATTAATCTTATGACAGACAAGTATTCTAAAGACAACTATTGTTGTTATTTTGACACCTGGTTTCGTTATGCTTGTAGAGCACGATTGGGACTAATTTGGGAGAATTGGATTTTCATATTTTGCAAATTTCTCAAGAGTGTCAGGCGCCATATAGCTGAATGTTGCAATATCGTAAATTATTCATAAAAGCATGTGTGTTATATGTAAAAAAAGCAGATGAAATGACATTTGTACATTAAATCGACATTACTTCACCATCCAATTATCCTAAATTAGTTCCAATCGTGTTGTAGTTGAAATCCTTAACTATTGATCTGATTTTGGCTTGAAATCCTTATTAACGGGTCAGCTGTTGGAGTTAGCACGCGGGCCGCGCACCTCCGTATGAAAATATGGGGAGTATCCCCAACGGGGGTTAAAGCGTAGAAGCAGGTGACTCTGACTAGAGAAATCGAATGTACACTGATACTATTGCTTGTGATTGTCACTGCTATTTATGGCCGAAATCTCACATAAATGGGGAGATTACGAGCCGTACTTTTTTTAAGCACTCGTGCTAACAATTGCTTGCCCCCTTTTTCATTTTCTTTACTGAGCAAATCAAAATTACGTTATCACTAACTCTTTATCCTTGATTTATTATGCTCAGAACCCGCAACTCAAAACCCGAGAGCAGGATTTGAACGCTACGGATGAAAGGTCGAACACTGCGATTTGACAATTCTCGGAACAGAAAATAAAAAGTCAATCCTGAAAGCAAAAGTTACAGCCTACAGATCCAAAGAAGCTTCACGTTTGTACGTGATGTAAATGTACAATTATTGCTATTTTTTGAAAACACTAGTTTAGCATGAATTTGTTTATTTCACACTTTTCTAGGCAAGGAATTCAATGCTGTTACGACAGTTTTTGTACGGCATCATATCAAAGGCTCTCTCTCGAGCGGGTACTTGGTTCGGATTGAAAACAGATTACTACCGGGCTCTTCAAACTACAAACTCTACAACATTCTTTTAAATTTAATACCATACGCTGGACTGGTATCGCATTCTTTTTTTGCAGAATATCTTCTGAATCTGGTAAAGAGAAGCATGCAATAGTTCGATTACCCAATGTGTGTGTGTGTATGTGTGAGAGAGAGAGAGAGAGAGAGAGAGAGAGAGAGAGAGAGAGAGAGAGAGAGAGAGAGAGAGAGAGAGAGAGGCGCGGAGGGAGAGGGCAGAGAGGAGAGAGGAAGGGAGACAGTCAGCGGTACTATTTTTTAGTCACCGGACTTTTACTTATACACATTTTGGTGCAATGGGAAGCCGACAATCAGCTATATCTTAACTGAAGCTTCTTTCCCCGTCCGAACCAAGTCACTTTGCTTTATTACTACATTATTGTCAAGTAAAGAGCAAACGCCAGTACTGAGAAGTGAAGAAATATTCTACATAAAAAACAAGAGGCAGGCAGAGGGACAAATTTTGTCTGCAAGAAGACAAAGGTGAGAAGAGTAATATCCCATATCAGTCGAGTCACATTGTGGCTATATGAGAGCAAAACTCACGGGTTACTTTTCTATTGAGTGTGTACTTTGAAGTGATCAAAGTACTCGTTTACAAGTTAAAAGGCATTAATTCAACTGTTGGAAGTCAAGTCATTTTTAGTTCATCTGTCATGTCTGAATTTATTGATCTGGACAGTTAACTCACTGCTGAGAGGTACGTCGAGATCTTGGAAAGAGTACATACTCGCAAAGTATTTGGATGTCAATCGATGGTGGTTTATTGCTGAAGTGTAAGGTTTACACATCAGAGATGCCCAGCTGAAGATAATGGGTGATCATCCATTTTTAAAAGAAATTATAGCATCATTAGTAGATTTAATTAGTTAAGACTCCAATCACTAATCAGATAGGATTTCTTGATTGGCTGAGAACGATTAAAATATTGTTCCTTTGAAAAAAACATTTCTTAACTTCCTCTGATTGGGCATCGATCATATAAAATTTTACATAATCTGCATCTGTTACATCATTTCTATATAAAATACTCCTCATGTGATCGTCCAATGGTCCTGTCTGGGATTTAGTTGCTAATGACACAGATTAACTTTCTACTACCTTGACAAGTGGATATCACTGACGCGTATTGGCTTTTATATCCATGGTAATTTGCTACCAATGACGCAGACGCATTTGATGTCGCTGACAACGAAGCTATAACCCAAATGAAGAAAAATTCGTAACGTTCATTCACCTTTACATAGACTCGGATAGTTCAGTTTTGTCGTTCACTGACATTTGTACAGATTCCGAAATTACAGAACAACATCAAAAAAGAAAATCAAAATTTAGTCTGAAACACATCCATAGTTAAGCGATCTCACTTCTCTTTCCCGAAGTGGGGCAAGAATGCTGTAATTCAATGTCATACTGTAGAGCCTGAAACATGATAACGATCCTTATATGCCAGTTAAACATAACATAATACAATATAGTTCAAAAATCATTAATGAAAACTTCATACATTACAAAAAGAATCCCCGTTTAGTTTTTATTCAGCTAAATATGGCAAACAGTCAAACCATTTATTGTGTGCAAATTAACGATCTCTCTCACTCTCTCTGTCTTTCAGATAAAATCAAACTTCTACCAGTCAGCGAACTTGGCTTATTGACTCTAAAGATTCAAGGTGATAGTATATATAAGCCTACGAAAACATCCTGAATATGAAACATTTATTAATTGGTCACTATTCCTCATTTTATTTGAATCTTGAAAAGTGTTTTGGATAATAAAGTTTTTTTCAAAATATGGATATGTTATATTTGTCATTACATTCGTCTTGTCACGACAGACGGTATCTTAAATCTGAAAATTAGAATAAGAATTATCATAATATCTCGAAACTTCAAACATTCGTCCATAAGACGTGACGCAACCTCATTATCATGAACTCCTTGTGTTTAACATTTAAAACGAGTATACAAGACAATAAAGTTAACTAAACAAATTGTATTGTTGATTTTAACAGTTAAATGTTCAACATACTAGACAATCACAACTGTTAACGACTTTGAGAGCGCGGATGTGCCTTATTCTTCTCCATTAAAAATATGGACGTCATCATATACTGTAGGTTAAACAAAGAAAAAATAATGTAAATTGATGGTAATGTTATATATATATATATATATATATATATATATATATATATATATATATATATATATATTTATATGGTTGCTTGAGAAATTATTCAACAATTTCATCGATTTCTACAACATTGTTTCGTGAGCCGCGAGACTCACTCGTCAGGACACCTATGTTGATGAAATTGTAAAATCATTTCTCCTGCAACCCTATAGATCTTGCACTATTTTTGTATTGAACACTTTGTATGTTACCTGTTACTGGCATAAGTCAAATGTACATTTACTAAATTTGACATTATTGACTTCTTTCTATCTCGGAGTAACTCTTGCACAAATTGAATGATTTTGCATGAATATTCCCTTTAATTTTATAGAAAGTAGTTAATATCATAATGTACTTAAGGCAGCAAGGCAGAGAAGATAACGGAAGAAAACATAGAGGTATTTCATGACCTTGGTCTGAAAATTACAATTGAGACAAACCAGTAAACACAAAACATGTTGGATGTGACACTTAATCTTAATGGCGGCAAGTTCTGTCGGTCTCATAGACCCTACGACCATTTAGCAGTGTAATCATCCAACAACTATAATTAAAAAACATGCCTGGTACAATAAGTAAGCGCATCTCAACAATATCACGTGATAAGGGCGTATTGAGAAAGCAAAATGTCACTACCACACAGAGTCGAATTTTAATGGTTACATAGACTGAATTTATAATGTTAAGACCAACCAATTAGAGAGAGAAGAATAGCAGGAAAGGTTATATCACTTGAATCACCCCATTTCAGTGAAACGTGCACGTGCAAACTAATATCATCAAGACATTTTTTTCAATATGTTCATCAACACTCCCCTAAGTGTTCTAAGCTGAGATATTCAACAACTCATTAGCTCATTCAACAAAATGAGCTAAAGTTTCATAAAGAATGTGGCCTGTGTAATTAAGTCATATAATCTGAGTGTATTGGTCTGAACCATCATAAAATACAACGGCTGTTTTTAATTGCCGGCATGTCATAATCTGAGTTAAGTTGGAAGGTGACTTTCAAGCCAGGGGTGCAATTTACAAGGCCACAGTCTCAACAGGAGATAATTAAGAAAAGGTATCCGTATATCTCATTGCTAACGCCATATTATATATATATATATATATATATATATATATATATATATATATATATATATATAATATATATATTATACACACACGCCTTTCTTGTTGTTCTTCTCTCTCTCTCTACTCTCCTATATCTATATATATATATATATATATATATATATATATATATATATATATATATTATATATATTCGCGTGTGTATGATATAAACATTCTACTAAAGCTCAATGGTTGCTAATATTGGCATTAAAGAACAATGCCTCTGTACATGACGAGTTATTTTCACGAATTAAGAAGGTGTTAGTCATTTATCTCACATAAACTAAGTTGTTTGTCAGTGGAAATGTTTCACCCTCGGGTCTTTCATTTCGTTGTTCACGAGAAGAAGTGTTGTGTGGTTGAACAGTGCCTACAAGTTGGTGTCAACTCGTAGGACTGGTTTTGACACATAACTAATAATTATTCATATCGGCCAATTTAAATCGGAGAAGGTAGAGACGCACGTTTTTATATTCTCAATACCTGGAATCATGGTGCATTCTACCTTTGAATATCAATACGCACCGGTTCGCTATCTTTATCATCGTCCACTTTCTGAAGTTGGACATCTTTAAGGCAATCCATATCCTGCCAAAGAAATTCAACGTCGTCCATTGCATATCACTCACTTCGGTCTGCCCATATTCCCATGGTGCTTCCGCCTTTCAGAACGTGTCCCCTATTAAATTTGTAGACCATGGATCTCCCGCGGCAGACACCTTGCAATACGTAATCGTCTACGGCAACATCCTGAGAGAGAGAGAGAGAGAGAGAGAGAGAGAGAGAGAGAGAGAGAAAGAGAGAGAGGGGGAGAGGGGTGCTAAATATTATTTAGTATGGGTTTTATACTAAAAAGTGAACAGTAACTTATCTGTTGAAAGGTAGAAACACTTGCGTTTCCCTGTCTTGCGGTGTGTCATCTGGCAAAAAATGTCCGTCCGATATATTTCATGATACGGGTGGCTGCAAAATTTAGAAGCTGCTTTGGTACCATTGATACGATTGACGAATTTGCAAATCTCCCATTTGTCGTTTTCAAACTTGACGGCGAAATATTGTTAGCAAATACTTTCTCCAGTAATGGTAGTCTATTCTCTGTGACTGTCAAGTTTAAAAAGACATAGCTTACTTTCTCATGTTTGTACTTGATGTCTAGCCATTTGCCCTCTTCTTCCAATTCCAGATCAAAATAAAAGTCGTCTGGAATATGCCAGAATCCTCTGTGGAGAAAAAGAAGAACACTCAAAATGCAACTGATATACTAGCATAGAGATATTGAATTCAGATGTAGAGATGGCGACGTTTCCATTTCTGCTTATTCTGTGCTTTTCACATCAGCTGTTTATCGCCTTACTACATCTGACCAACTCCTACAGAAGATGGTATTCACATCTGGGGCGTCGTCCAGAACAGCCGAGGAATCAGAACGATATAGCCCGCTTTGACATTTTAGATAATGTAGATAATAAGCTTTGATTTGTAACTAGAAATGGTTTTTCTGGATCAGAAAGAGTCGACAGATGTCAATGGCATAGATCAGTACCGGCTGTGATTATTGACGGCGTACATATTTGGTGATGCACTGGCAATTAATCATAGCTCAGCCGTCTAAACATACGTATTGTTTGACCTTCACCACCAAACAACCCCCCCCCCAAAAAAAAAAAAAAAAAAATACAACAAACATAGCAATCGAACGAGCAGCTTCAGAACAACAAATTTAAACAAACCAAGAAAATAAACCCAGAAATACGAAAATGCCATGGCAATTTTACTACCATTTGAATAAACGTGACTGAGGTCAAGATAAGGTACTGCACACCATTTAAATTTTATCGAGCCAAGGATCTGTGTAACGCCATTGGCAAAATCTCGTCACATTATTGTAATTATGGGCAATAATCACGTGCACTTAAGCTCTAGCTTTATTATGATTTCTACGTTAGTTGCTACGTGCAGATGTTCCATCATGCTAATCAGCATAACGAGCTCTCGACAGACAACGGCGGACAACTACAATTCTGATAAGCTCTGTGTCCTAAACAGCAGAGCTAAAAGCAGCCATGTTAGATCCTCCAAAGCGTGAGCCTCTACGGAATAAAATACATTTAAAATAAGGAAGCATACATACATACATACATACATACATACATACATACATACATACATACATACATACATACATACATACATACATACATACATACATACATACATACATACATACACTACATACATACATACATACATACATACATACATACATACATACATACATACATACATACATACATACATACATACATACATACATACATACATACATACATACATACATACATACATACATTCATACATACATACATACATACATACATACATACATACATACATACATACATACATACATACATACATACATACATACATACATACATACATACATACACACATCATACATACATACATACATACATACTACATAAATACATACATACATACATACATACATACATACATACATACATACATACATACATACATACATACATACATACATACATACATACATACATACATACATACATACATAGCTGATACATACTTACAACAATTGTTTAAATTAGAAACAAGACATCTATTGGTTAGAGAGGCAGTTTATTCCAATCAACACATTTCTCCTCAGTGATCGTACCGACTACAAGAAGTAATCTGAAGTTGGTAAATTTTTACACGAAAAAAAAAAAACATACCTCGAAGTAGTCTTTCATAAGAATGAATTCGCATCTCCAGGAGCCGAGTGTATTCACTAAAGGCAGATTCACATCTGAGAAATTGTCGCGAAATACCAACAGATCCGAAATTTCACTCCTCAGTTCAGCAACCCGTTCACTGAAAGCCAGTTCGTTCAGTTTCATCTACCAATGGTGATGGGAAAGAAAAGAAGTCCATGCCAGAAGACATAAAGTATATAAGTGAACAGAAAGTATCAAGATAAATTTGCCTTTCATAGTCTCATGATCTGTGATTGTATTTTGACAACTAAATATAAATAAATCCTTAAGCTTGATGGGACAACAAAAGCACAAAGGGAGCACACATTACTTGACAACTTGATCAGAAAGTCTATAGTTCCATGACATTGCATAAAACTGAATAACGTTCACAAGAACACCCGAAATAATTCATGACACGCATCTTGTCGCATTTGAATATTATAAAGAGTAGGCCCATGGCATATTGTGTTCGTGGAATTGCGTATCTCCCAACACACTCTCAAAGGAGGGCTTTATATATTTGAAGCCGACCTGACAGCAAAAATGCGTGTGATTAAGTTCTAAATGAAAACTTTTCAACAAAGATATTGTTTATCAAATAGCGAGTTGATAAACTATCACACAAAAGAATTACTTCACGATGGTTTTTATCTCTTAATGGAGAATCGTATCATCTGAATTGGTGGAACAGTAAAAATTAACTTTCTTACTTTTGCAAAAAAATATCTCCTCTGTCATAGCAAGTTAATCTAACAGATGGAATATGCCATATCCTCATTCTGGCTTCCCATTCTCCTTATAACATGCTGAAGAAGTTATTTTGCAACTTTCGACTTTTATAGTCAAATGCGTTTAATTTGAGATGTTGCAAGTGACAATAATACACTTGAATAAGAGAACGGGATAATTTTAGAGGTCTCCACGTTTGTAGTTGAAAATGACTTGAAAGAATTTGCCTATTTTGTGGGTATAGAGTCCATGTGAAAAAACAAATAAACTTTTATGTATAGGATAAAGCCCGAGTACGAGGGCTCTTCTGGTATATAAAGTCCAACCCAACGATAAAATGTCGAGGCCACAGGCCGAGACATTTTATCATAGGGTTGGACTTTATATACCATAAGAGCCCGAGTACGAGGGTTTTTATCGACTTAAAACTATCGCCCCTAACTGATATATTTTTCGTTTTCAATGTGTTTACATCAACCGTCCCCTTTGTCAGTGTAACATGTGTAGGATATGAATTAAAACTTTTATTTGTGAAATAGCCTTCCATGTAATGGAACATCCTATAAATGCCCTAGGGCACATTATATAAATGCCCTAGGGCACAGCAGATTTTGTGTTGCAGCTGGTTTCCGCTGTGTTACCAAATTTTAATATTAAAACGTACCAGATGTCTACAGAATATGACATGTTCACTTTTGATTGGACAGTACTTACTACGGCGCTGTCATTCGTTTCTGGAATTTGGTGACCAAGGCTTTATGAGTAAATAAAACAACCCTGAATTGAGCACTCTGATTGGTCAATCAACAGTAGATAGTTTTTTAAATTCTATTAATTTGCCATCTACTGGGGACCACATTATATATTGCTGTCTTGTATGCGGTAATCTGATCAGAAAACCAACATATTTTTATCATTCATGAATGTTAAATTAAAAAATGAAAGAATATAACAGCGCACAGTCCTATAGAGGGACTGTGAAACAGTGTAACAAACAATAAATTTTTGTCGCTAACCAGTCAAGGTTTTTTACAGATCAAACTGGACCAGACTTATTTTGAATTATATCACTAAAACTAAAAAGGTATTCTGCAAAACTTAGTGAGCCAAAAGAATCTTTTAAACTACATTTGGTATTAGTAACTTTTTTAACTTCCTTATCAATACATGCATGTGATAAAATGGCAGCTAGTAAGCAAAAATAGCCAAGATGTTGCTATAATTTAAGCCGTGTTACCATATGTTGTATCAACCGATTGTATCATACATACAGCCCTTTCTAGATCACTTCGGAGAATCTTCTCTCTCTCATAATAAAGGCTCAAATTCATATGTTTCTCAACTAGGTCGTTGTACTTTGTGCGGACCTCTTGCCGCTCGTTATTTATCTCGGCAATCTATGGATAGAAAATCAAATGAAACAAATGTTCATTTCCCTTTTTTTATTCTGTTGGTAGGTTCAAAAAATCTAAAGTATCTCGTCATCCAAATCTATACCTGCAAAACAGCCACATAAGATTGGCGAAGGTGATGAAGCAAGTCATATTACCATTGTTCAAGAACATTTATTATCATATGCGCAAGCCAAGCTTGTCATATCTTTTCAAGAGTTTTCGTCCAGTGAATTTTTTGTTACCATAACCCACGTGTGTGCCATAAATCTTGGTGCATCAGAAAGTTTTGTGTCGACCTTTCATCATGTGTAGGTCAAAATAAGTAAACAACACGAAAATTTAACAAATATTTTACATTGATATGAGTTTTTGTCGAGGCTACTGAAATTCCTAAGGGATACAAAACATTAAGTGAAATCATTTGTAGTTCGGAAGTGGTGGTTTTTCTCGGTTTATCGTTGTTTATAGCACTTATCGCAAAGGACGTCAGTTTTATTTCATTTGTATGCAAAAATAAATATTTGTCAGCATTTTCCGCAAGAACGACGAAAATAAAACCTATTAGTGTTACAAATTTAAGTATACTATAAGTCACGCTACTTGATGTCGTAGATTACAAGCCGAAACAACGGCCAAGCATACAACAATGAAATTTGTCCGAATTGCAAGCAGTAGTGTACGATGTCGCTTGTCTGCTGCTGTATTTAGCAACAAACTTGAAATCGCGAACAGCGCTACAATAGGATGCCTTGGTGTTTGCTACATAGCGATATCTTTCCAACATTTTCATACACGTTTGATTTCTAACTTACCTGAGTGACCGAAATATATCTGACACGTTCTTCATGTTTTCGTAGTTCTGTCTCAAACTTCTGGTTGTAGTCATGCAGAAGTGCCCTCAACATTGCCAGAACATCTTCTCCGCCTTCTTCCCGTTTCAATACTTCTTTCTTGATTAGTATCTTAAACTCCTCCAGTTCGTATCGCTGTATGAGAATAAAAAAATGCCAAACATTTATTTCAAATTTGGTGTAATTGGTGCTATTATTTCTGCTTTCAATCTCACAAAGTCGAATGTGCTCCATTTCCGTGTTTGTAAAGTACCTGAATAATCATGAAGGTGCGATATTCGAAGAGTAACAATTTTCTAATGTTTACTAGATTAGCTTATCTTTAGAGAGCGATCCAAGCTATATAGCCTGTCATACTGGAACTGTCGCAAAGGAATAGCGGCTAGAAAGCGATTATCGTTTGGTACTGTGACATAATGATACTAAATATAGTCTTTTGATAAGACTTTTGTGGAAGAATATTTCTTCATATCGAGATATTTGAATGCACTTCATTCCAATTTTAATAGCTATTTACATGGTATATTTTACCTTTCTAAAGATTCTTTTACATGAATTATGAAATAATAACTTCACAACAGTTTGATTATCAATCAGAGAACTCAGACTGCCAAGAGAGAAAAGAACCTCAACAAAATATAATTATGTGACTCATAACTTGTGGTGTGGCTTAGTCCGTAAATTAGTATGAAAGAAACTTTCCTGAAAGAATATTTCAATCATTCTCTTTCAAAATCAAGAATACAAATCGGGCGTCACCGTGCACATTTTGGAACCAGAGAAACAAATTACTCAAGATTTACTGATATTTGAAATTCAAAATGGCTGCCATCCCCCTGTTAACTCTATGAAGAAAAAATAAAATTTTCGATTTTCGAAAAACTAAGCCGGTTGAAAGTTTTCTTGCACCAAGAGCTTTAAAATGAATCCTCACAAGAGGTAGATCAGGAAAGAAATTAAAAAGTTTGAGAGTCCAAATATCTGTCCTCGAGGCGCGTCCTACCTTAAAGTATACTATCACCTGTTCCAATTTTGCCACAGTTACCATGGAAAGAGAAATCTAACCAATCACAGATTTTAAGCGGGTGGCCACTTTTTATAAACAGCGCCCTAACATGGGCATTTTGAATGCCAAGGAACGCCCCTTTGACCATATATGGGCATATTTAGATTACAGGGACTGTATACCTTAAATTACAACAGTTGTGAACATGAATCATGCTCTATGAGGAAAAATGTGACACGACGAGTTACCAACCTGCTTTTTGAACAAAACACTGATATCGGTGGTTTCACGATGAACATTGTGTAGTGCCTCTTTGAGGGAACATTCCTGGACAGCTGTTTCGTATCTAGCATAGTACACCTCTCTTTGTCGGGTCATTTCCTCGAGTTCAACGACCTTTCGAGAAAGCTCTTGCTTCACACTTTCCAATCTGTAGAGACATTTACACAAAACAAATTTTAAGCAAAATACATTATTTTTCCCGAAAGCCAGCATGTGATGTGCAAACGAAATTATTTCAAATTAAAGACCAGGATGATTATTTTTCATGTGCAAACCCAGGGGTACTTTTTTAAATATCTGTTACTCTAAACAAGTGAACAAATTTTTTTATATATGATGCATATAGCGAGTGCAGCGAGAGCAGCTGAAGGCTGCCAGCACAGCGAGACTCAGTGCTTAAGATAATGTATGTACAATGTATTTGGAATGGAATGGAATCTCTATACCCACGAGTGTGAAAAGAGCGCACTTCCTGTCTTAACATGGAAGTGGCCATTTTGACTACTTTGTCACGTGTTACATGAAATAAAATATGTAAGATCCTACTCGATCTTTCGCTAACAAGAGAATCTTTCTGTTCCACAGACAAAGGGAAATTTACTTTAAAATGAGTAGTTTAAATCACTTTCAGAAGCTGCATTCAGTTTATGCTGTGCGCGGTGCCAGTTTTAATTGATTTCCGTCGGATGACTTTATTACTTGGCATTTTAAAGTTAATTTTCTGAATTCTTTACTTAATTTTGAAAGTGACTGACAACCCCTCTACTTCTATAGTACTAAGATATCGCAAAATATGCAGCGAACAAAGCTATAATTGGCTAATACTGTTGACAATGGTCTGAATAATAATCAAATATTACGTTGCGCTCGCTCTAAGGTCAGACCCGTTACATATTACTGATGAAAGTTTTCGTAAAGCCTTAATCACTTCGCTCAAGGATATAGCCCATTGTTATAGCATTGGGCCAGGGTTCTGGTCGGCTAAACCATGGCGAGGCGATCTGAAGTGAGGGAGGATGGGCGGGAGAATGCAGCGCCCAGGTCACTACCTCTCTACCCTTTGTATCCGCTCTGGCTGTGTTCTTCTTTGTCGTGTTGCAATATGGGAGAAAGTGTAATTGACACGTCTCCTATTTATGAATACTCAATTGGCATATGGCGTATTGATTTCGCTATGTGATGCAGCTTTATATAACTTAATATTTAAAGCCTTATCACTTCGCTCAAGGATATATCCTATTATAGGATTGGGCCGGGGTCTTGTCGACTACCCAATGTCAGTATACCTTCCTCGCACTCATACAAAACTTCACCCATACCTCAACACTTGTTAACCCTATATCAGCCATCATCATAACCCACCAATAATATCCATTGTTTTATCCTACGTATCATTTCTTGTATACTATGTACATGTATTCTT
Organism: Ptychodera flava; assembly: GCF_041260155.1. Classification (NCBI taxonomy): domain Eukaryota; kingdom Metazoa; phylum Hemichordata; class Enteropneusta; family Ptychoderidae; genus Ptychodera; species Ptychodera flava. Next base: position 2,775,914 of record NW_027248350.1, read on the forward strand.
CCATATACTAAATTCCATTAGACAACATGACTCATTTACCCAACCCCTAAGCGACTGATAGTCGGACCGTTATTCGTTGAGTCCCGTTGAGGGGCACCCTCTCAGGTTACACAAGAGGTTGTAGTTCTGGTAAGGACATATGCGTGATCAGGCTTTCCCAGCTAAAAAGGTACAATCTCAAAAGAAAGCGGACACTTCACAGTATACCGACATTCAAACTTTGAGAATGCTCTTAGACAGGACCTCGGAAACCGAGACTGCATGTGACTGCATCAGGGTACAATGAACCCTCCCTGCCTGAGGGGAATTAATTTTGTTTTCTTAGTTTTTTTTTGGCTCGTACACCCTCAATGAGTATCGTAGGCTCCATTGCAGCAACCCTAACAAGATAGATACCTTGCTCTAGCTTGTAAAGATTACTGGGCACCTACCCAGTAAGCCCTATATAAGTTTACTACCGGGCCCCACCTTTTTGAGGACTCTCGTGGGCACCCTAGCAGCAACCCTTATCGGGTCGACTGCCTGGCCCTACTTTCATACGCACAAAAAATATTGTATATTCTGACAGCACCTCTGTTGAGAGATGTTATTTTCCTATCGGTGCCTACACACAGAAACATCAGAATAAATCTCTCTTCTAGCAAAACAGATTAAGCCATGGCGTGTACGCTCGGCGTCGTGTCGCAATGGGGGAGAAGTCTAATTGACAGGTATTCTATTTATACTTAATTTGCATATGGCATATTGATTTCGCTATGTGATGCGGCTTTGAATAATATTTATACTTTGACGATGTGTTGGTTGTGAAAACCACATGGCTTAGCGATTTTGTCAATTTTTACAAACTCATACACTCTGAAGAGTGTTGCATGCTCAATAGTTCTGTAGTTAAGGTTTAATAATATTGGACCACAAGGTCGTCAAATAATTCTCCTGGCTTTAGCATCGGGAAAGCAAAGGGCAATGAGCACCCATTAAGCAAATTATTTCGCTTGAACGGCAATACAGAGCGTAAGAACAAATCGATCCGACACTGATATTCTCACACTTCTGCTGTAATAATAGCTCACATGGTGCTCACTATAGAACTGTTTTACTCACTCAATCCGTTGTTGTCGTATTGTTTCTTCACTCCGTACCATATATTCATCATAGATCTTTCTCTCCTTGTCACAGCTTTGTTGCAATTTCTCAATCTGTTCTGCGGACTCAATGTAATCATCATACCATTTCTTGATCTGTATGTACATATTCTCCTCTTGGCTGACTATCCATCTATAGATCTTTGTTTTCGTTTCTTCTGACTTTAGTCGATGTGTTAAGTACATATGTTGTAGCAACTTGTCATTTAATCTTTCCATCCATATGGCAAATTTAGACAGTACTTGACTAGAACAATAAGCGTCTCCCCATGACAGCTGTAAAACACGTGTCTGTAATGAGTATATCATTTGGCAAATGCGCAAGACTGTGTGTACGTTTAACTGTATTTATGTATGTATGTATGTATGTATGTATGTATGTATGTATGTATGTATGTATGTATGTATGTATGTATGTATGTATGTATGTATGTATGTATGTATGTATGTATGTATGTATGTATGTATGTATGTATGTGTGTGTGTGTGTGTGTGTGTTGTGTGTGTTGTGGTGTGTGTGTGTGTGTGTGTGTGTGTGTGTGCGTGCGTGCGTGCGTGCGTGCGTGTATGTATGCATGCATGTATGTATGTATGTATGCTTCCTTAGTTTAAAAATATTTATTCCGTAGAGGCTCACGCTTTGGAAGATCTAATATGGTTGCTTTTACCTCTGCTATGTATGTTTTTTGTATATATGTATGTATATGTATGTATGTATGTCTAAGTGGGCATAGGCATGCTTGAATGAATGAATGAATGAATGAATGAATGAATGAATGAATGAATGAATGAATGAATGAATGAATGAATGAATGAATGAATGAATAAATGAATGAATGGAGGAAGGAAGGAAGAAAGGAAGGAAGGAAGGAAGGAATGTAAATGTATATGAATAGAATAGAACTTTACACATATTTGTACGTGAAAGGTATCATCTAAATAACAGTGAAAATAAGTCAAATCTTTTGAGTACTCACAAAAAGGGACTTCCGTCAATTTTGCTGTTATCTATTCCATATCGATCCTCTCTTTTGACCTGCAGAACAATAATAAGAAGGTTGACCATTAATTAAAACATCAGACTTTTATTAAGGTCCCAGATAGAAACTTTAAGTGTTGGATATGCATTTTGTTGCTGACAATATTAAACAATCATAATCATGTTGAATATTTAAGGGTTATTGCTCGATGTTTGGTCGATATCGCGTCGCATTAGAGTGATGTGTTCGGATCTTGACGAGTTGCATACTTCAGCTATGTTTGCTTGCGCCGTTCTGAAATTTTCGCCAAAATCGATAAAATTGACCTTGCTTGCAACTCGCTGAATTAATAGAAAGTTGTTTGCTAAGGAGTGATAGCGGCCATATCACTGTTGGGCAGCTCCACGTCATCGAAGGGTTGCTCTGCTCTCTAAGCGCGAATAATTTACATATAAAAATGTCGACACAGGTGTTCACAATTTAATGGACTTTTATGTTTTAAGTTAAGTACAACATTAGATGTGGAATGTAGGCGGCAGTGCGTAAAGTGATACATTTTTTGTTATGAAACATAATCTCAGCCCTTCACGAAAGTTACGAGGCCAACCTAAAATCGGGTCAAAATCGATCTTAAGCAAGAACCATTCGATAGACAGTGCCCGCCTTGGTCGTGTAGCGCACGGAGAGACCCATAGGCGCTTGGATAGTCACTTCGCGAATCCCCTATCATATAGGGGATTTGCACAGCGACTAGTCAAGCGCTGTTACAACCGACAACGTAGTAACTAACCGATAACGTATAAAACCCGATAATGTAGTAAAAAATTACCAATAACGTATCAAATCAACTGATAACGTAGTAACGAACTGATAACATAGTAGTTTTTCCAAACCGATAAAGTATCAACAAATTTACCGATAACGTACAAACTGATAATGTAGAAAAGTAATACCGCATCAAAACAACCAATAACGTACCAATTACCTGATAACGTATCTGATCAAGCTATTCATTGCAAGGGATAGATCCTTCGATTGGTAGATAGATGGATAGATAGATAGATAGATAGATAGATAGATAGATAGATAAATAGATAGCTAGATAGCTAGATAGATAGATAGATAGATAGATAGATGGATAGATAGATCGACCTATCGATGTTCGATAAATGGTCGATCGATCGATCGATCAATCTATCGATTGATAAATTAATGGGCAGATCGATCGATAGGACGATGGATCTATCAATTTGATAGAAAGCTAGATCAATCAATCGATAGATCGACCCATAGATTTATCAATCGGTCGATCGATTCGATAAATTGGTCGATAGATAGATCGATCGATAGATCGATCTGTTAACACATTGTCTCGTACTTCATTTTTTTTATTCGATTTACTTCTTCCGTCAAGCGTAAATTGCTACAAATTTCTGCAGCAAATCAATCCTGTTTCGACAGTTTTCATGGTGGCAAGTACGATTTAGTTGATCTAAATGTTGTAAAAGTACTGGAATTGGTTTTGAGAAGTTATTTCTAGTCTTTCTATAATAGCTATATAGTTCAGTTGTAGTTGGGTAAAATTGAAAGACACAGTGTAAATACTGATAAAACAAGCGCTCGAAATGAACGGCTGTTGATTTACACAGAGAGTCCTACCGAGAAAGAAAACTATTATGTGTCTGTATCCACATCGGCTACCATTCAGACAGAATGTATGGTTGTAATAGCAAGATTCGAAACAACTTTCCAAACCAATTCAAATAGTGCCGCAACATTTAGATCAAGTAAGGCGTTCGTAGTGCAACAAAAGTTATACAGGCGAGTCGTGAGAATACTTTACTTTGCATATAAATGTGACTATCACAAAACATTTGTTGTTTTTTTAGCAACGTAATCGAACAAGCTACGTGACAAAAGTAACTTTTTCCTTCGTGACTGTTTTCTGGCTCTAACAGACCAATTGCAATGCCGCAAACACCGACAGACAACACCGCAAATTTCGCACTCATATCGGATACGTCACCGATAAAAATAACTACGTATTATTAATTAACCAAAGAATATTAATAATCTATACGTACAATTTTCATGTCATTGAAATCTCCATCAGGTGTATTTGAAATAGGTAAGCATATCAGTGAGTAATATACAGGAACCTAATATAGATGAACGAATGAAGTCTGCTGGTACGCATTTTTTATCAGCACTGTACTATGGACGACTACTCAATCATTTTGCGATGTCTTCGTAATCAGAAGACGTGACTTAACGTGAATCGCGACAGAAAGGATAAACATTAAAGAAAAGCAATGTGTTGTCTATTGGATCTGTTGATCTGGCTTGCCTATAGGAGTAACTTGCAAAATTTACGAATTTTGATTGTGGGCAATTCAATTAAAATGAGTCAGGATTTACCAGTAATTCATCCAAGCATGAGATTACATTGTAAAGAGACCCCTTGTGTCGATGGTCGGAAATTGTCCAACATTCGCTAAAGATGGAGAAAAAGAGTATAGTCCTTGCCCTTATATTGCATCAGTAAAACATAATATGTTCAAAAGATTGTACCATACAAATAGTGCATGTCAAAGAGTTTACCAGGAAACTGACGCATCATATAACTGCAATAATTGTAGTCCAAGATACGTGCGCCGGCTTCTTTCTGTCCTGTTTGCTTGTGCAGGGCCTGTGGGCCGGCGCTGCACAGCCAAAACGACAGAAAAGCCAGCGCTCGGGCCGTGGGCTACAATTTTTGCTGCTAACCTGCATAAGGAAAATGCATGTACTCTGGGCCAGTCTGACAGTCTGCTGTGTGACTATCGCATAGAAGAGGTGGTAGCTGTGTGCGTCTGTGTGGGATTGGATTTCACGCCTGGTATGCCTGGAAGTGGGTAGTTGTCATCGTCGTAAACCAAGTGCCGGCCTTTATACAAGAAGCTTGGCGCTACCCGCAGAAAGGCCGTAGTTGGTTTTGCAGGGATTTGCGTATCGATTGTTGGTTTCCAGCGCTGGCTGAATTGAGCCAATCAGAAAGTGCGTCTCATAAAACCGTATAAAATTATTATAATTAGCAATGCCCAACAATGAGGTTGATCTTGGTACTCACACTCATTGTTGACGGAGAGCGTGCAGTTTGTAATGTTTTTGACTCAAACAGCTCTATTCAAACCAAATAAGTATCATTAATAATTTTCGTATGGAAAAGATGGTTTTGTTTGCTCGAGGACCAGCAGTGGCAAGCCTCTATGATATCAGGCAGGCCATTCCCGTCATGTGTCACGAAGGATAGCGCACATCGGGAGTGGAGGGCATCACGCCTTGCTGTGTACAGTTGCAGTTGCTGGCCCAGGCGTAAAACAAATTTTATCGGGCCCTTTCTCTCCAGAAAGCCTTGTGGTATATCAAAGTCTAAAAGAAATTGTTAACTTTGGAACAGGAGTGTCAAAGTCATAAAATTCATTAGATTTCGAATCACAGTTTTAAACCAGATTAAAGCATAGGAACGCACAATCAACTTGGTGAAGTTTGAGTGTCTGATAGATATTTACTGGGATATTTCACACCTTTCTTACCCAGGTTTTTTGAAAATTATCCCCTTTTCTCAATTTCACGGACCCATGATAGGGAATTAAAAAGACTCCCTCCCCATGATTTTAGGAACACGCATGGATACCCAATTTCCCCGACAGTGACACCACCGGGGTACACGTACGGGGACGGCGTTGAAGTGGGGCAGGGCCAGGTTGGTTGCGGCCCTTGGTATCGTGTGTTCATACCGAAGCCATAGTATTCAGGTGGTGTCGCCGTTTGTGTCGATCAGGGACATGACAGAAAAAAGTGTAAATATTTTGAAAGCTGTCGGATTTTAATGCTACATATATCGGAAGAGTTGCAACGGAAACAGAGGATGTCAAAGCTTGACAGTTCTATCGTGTACACACACACGTCTGTCGTGTACACAAATCCCGAATCGATACACCACCCGACATGACTTTCTAAAACAAATCATGATTGGCTAACTCTGATGAAATGTTTCATGAATAATTAATTGACACCGTTCACACTACCACGGTTTGCCAATGAAATCTGCCAGAGCTTGATTTTTGCGTACGTCCGCGGAGCAGAAATCTTGCTCTGGCTTGTGAGAGTGGTTAAATAATCAGCTCTTGTTTTGCAGTAGATCGTGCTGTGGTCTTATCTTCTTTGGTTAACGTGACATTTTAAGCGACAGATGTGAGCCTAAATTCAGAAGTTTGGCTCAGAGTGAGGTTCAACAAAAGCGGACGACATGGACACCCCACCCCTCATAATGTGGTCAATGTCAAGAAATATAATTTTGATCTTGCAGACAAATACAACAGGAACTATGAATACCACCAAGAGACGTTTAGCAGCTTTCTTAATGTAGCAACATCACGTTCTTCGACATTTCGCCGCCAACGGTCTTTATGTGCGCTCTGACTTTGGACTGGTAACCCCTGTCACAACAGGGAGCATCGCGGGATGAGTCAAAATTAGACCTACAAATGTTTACTAAGGGGGTAGGGTTGATCGAAATTCGTCTGAGGTCGACTCGGGTTGGGTCGGGTTTTCCGGTACGCTGTTAAAATACATGTTGACATTAGTACTCTCTAAACAATAAGAGAATGGCAATACAGGCATAGGGTGTTTGATGGAGGTGTTTACTTTGGTTTTTGTTTAATGAACTAACAGTGACAGGTAATTCTTGGAATTACGTTATGAATTGTTAATAAACAATTGGCATATTTCATTACTGGAATAAGAACGTAAATGTCAAAATAAGCTCGCAGATCCAACACAATTTGGGTTTGACAGCCAAGTAATATGAAATTAAATGTGATATTATTGACAAACCTCTTCATTGCCTAAATCATCTGTTAACACAACAGTACCGGATGAATGTTCCGCATCTCCTGAGGCCGAGAGAATTCTGCAGGAAAAAATATTTTAACAAGAACAGTCAGACCGTGGGTGAGAGGAGGGTCTACGTGCACCCCACAGGATAGCGGACCTGTATTTTTAAGAAGCTTTTGGGATCCCTAGAATGGGAAACAGAAAAAATATAGGGATTCAATAGCTGTCACGGCCATGTTTTGAAGGGTAATGCAAAATTATGATTTTGCGACGAACATGCATTTTTGTTAAACCTGTTTTTTGCCAGCTCTGTAGGTAGTGCTCAGCTGCATGATGTGTGCGGTGGCAGGAAAGGTAATCCCCCGGACCAGTTCCTTTGTTATCGGCCATAGCTGATGTGTATACTTATTAGTAATATATCATAGATAGGAATTTTATTTCTAATTCAAATGTAGTCGAAGGCTTAGAAACACCAAAACTCACCCAAACTGGCAGCTTGTTCTTCCAAACTATCATAACCTGTTTCCTTTACCCCACCATCATCGCTTTGCTTCCCCTGCCAAGCTTTCACTTTTTAACTGTCATAAGCCACACCCCCTACACAGAGAAAGCTGGTTCTGAACGCCCACCCCACACTTCAGAGAGGTTTTCCTGCCATCCCCTTTCCAAAGCCTAGCGCGGGATTCTACAAAACCAGTTCATGCAGCTCCGCCCGCACAGCTGCCAAGAGCCCATCAGCAGCCTGACTTGCAATTTGCCCTTCATCCAATAAGGTATACCCGACATCATATATCGAACAGTAAAAATATGCTGCAAATTGAAAAAAGTCTACCACTCTGCAAGGGCTTAGGGAGTAAAGGAAAGGTGTTCTCACTATAGCCCCAGAACTCCCATTTTTGGCGAGAGTTGCTTGTCTTTGGCGAGTTGCTCGGTTGCATTTTGTGAGCCTCCTGAGTAAAATGGAGGCTTAGAGAGGGAGGTGTGGTACAGAAGTGGTAGTTTGTATACAACTTGCCCAACAAGTAACGATTAATACTCTGATTTTGCCACAGCCTTCAAAATATGACAATTGCAGCTATAGCATGCCAATACTTTTTACACTGTTTTTATGTTTTAAGTCTATTTTATATTTTGTGACATGTTCCTGTAGCAAATAAAAAAATGCCAATACAAAATATTGCCTTTTGTATTTTGTCTAGGTAAAAAGTTGGTAGAATTTGAGTTAGCTGTTATTTGTGACATATGTTTTGGGAAATGGGTAAGTTTTGGTCTTATTTCACGAAAATTATAGAGGTATTGCCTATCACAATATATTATTGTAAAGAACATTAATTGCCCTTCTAATGATACCCACAATTCAGTTATGTTGAAAAACAAGATCAACAGGTGACTTACAAGAAGACAGGTTTGACAAAAATGTATATGCGTCGCAAAATTATATTTTGCGTTACCCTCCAAAAACATGGCCGTGACGGCTATTCAGTCCGTATATTGTTTCTTTTAAAATTTCATTTCGTATTCTAGGGATCCCAAGGCTTCTGAAAAATGCAGGTTTGTTATTCTGTCTGGGGTGCACGTAGACCCCTTAAGCCCACAGACTAAATCCGCCATGCTAATTCAATGCGTGTAAATAAAATTACTGACATAGAATTGTATCATTGTACGGTGTAATCGACTTGCTCACATTCATTAAAAACACTCAAACACACATGTGTGTGCATGCTGACATTAACACATTCACACAGTGTATACATGTATTTACCTATTTACAAACACATACACACGCATGGGTACATATATATACAATGCATTTGCACACATACACATTCGCCTGAAACACACGATAGATAGATAGATAGATAGATAGATAGATAGATAGATAGATAGATAGATAGATAGATAGATAGATAGATAGATAGATAGATAGATAGATAGATAGATAGATAGATAGATAGATAGAGAGAGAGGGAGAGATAGATAGATAGATAGATAGATAGATAGATAGATAGATACATGCATACATAGATACATAGATACATACATAGATACATACATAGATACATACATAGATACATAGATACATACATACATACATACATACATACATACATACATACATACATACATACATACATACATACATACATACATACATACATACATACATACATACATACATACATACATACATACATACATACATACATACATGCATACGTACGTACGTACGTACGTACATACATACATACATACATACATACATACATACATACATACATACATACATACATACATACATACATACATACATACATACATACATACATACATACATACATACATACATACATACATACATACATACATACATACATACATACATACATAGAGTTAAGTTTGAAATGAAGTTTGCTTACATGCACAAAATGCCGATAAGAAGTCCAACTAAAAACCTGTTAATCTTCAAATCAGGGTTGTGAAATACAGCTGTCAATGATGACAATGTGGTGTCATTATTGTAAATTCACAACCGATGTGTCTTCAGCAGACCGGAGGGTGAGGTGAGGGTAAAATGGAATAATAGATGTTTCAGATAGGTGTACACCAAAAAAGTCTTATGATTTGATATTGTAGAGAGATACGATGTGCAAAGTAAGCTTTTTAATTCAAATTTCAATTTCAATACATCATTTGCCTATTTCAGTCAATATTTGGTTTACAAATAGTCTTACGTTGAAGATCATAGGAAAACTTCATATGACAGTGCTAATTTTTAAATGACTGCACACATATAGAACATTGGCCTTGGTAAGGACAAGACACTGCCATCTTGGAAATCTACATTCTTTTTGTTATTACTGCAATACCATGGAAAGGTCACCATGAAGTGAGTGACAAACAACAAATAAATACCAAGGGATGAAGATTTTGACTTTTTACAGTGGATACTTTAAAAGAATTTTAATGTGAAATATATGTTTGCACGTGCAATAGGAAAAGTGTTCGCTTACTGAAAGGAAGGCAAACAAAGAATTTCCTTTAAAAGGCCTAATTAGAAACGACACCCGAAAGAAAAAAACGTTTAAGCCGTAGAGGGCGCAAACATACTTATGACTAACACATACGTACATGTGTGGTGACGGATTTGAGCACGGTCCGTTGTGGAGGGACCGTGCTTTGACCGAGCAACAGCTGGCTTAACTCAGTTGTTAGCTATACGGCTGGTCGATCATCGTCGCGATTCGTTTTACCACGAGCTGAACAAGGGTAATGGTCTCATGAACGCACAGCACAGCATGGTATCAGGTCCTGGATACGGCCAAAATGGATCGAGATACTGACGTCAACTCTCACGTTCCCTCAACAAAAGAGGGACTGTGAACTCCTGTTTCGCGCTCAAGTAGCAAGACAGCTGATCGGTAATTTCTCATCAAGGTAACGTCACCCGAGAGCAATCTGTCTGGCGGCATTACGTCTCATTCTTAGCAATGTTAAAAGAGTTGGTCATCGAATGGGTCGCAATCTGGTCAGAAGACATGGAAATGTGATGTGTAGCCGTAAAGGATGGATAGTAGGCCATTGGACACATCCTGAACTGCTGCCTGACGTATACGTGACTGTGTCGACATCGGTACGCAGAAGTATGGCTGACGAGAGCAGTGTGTGACCCCTTAGGCAGAGGACAGTAGAACCTGACGATGAGCGGACGGTACATGTACCTGCATTACGACCATTTATTACACATTTACTCCCTACTATAACTGACGGTGAGTAACAGTGATGATGCTCTTTTGCTTCGTTGTGAGACTTTAGTGTCACGTGGACAATCATTGCGAAAGACCAAAGCAAGGCGTGGAAGCAGCCAGTGCATTTCATGAGGGTGCGATGGAAATACATCTGAGAAGCTAAAGGCTGATTTCCTTCATCCATCAAACGCATTATAAAATAATTTGTATCATGCAAATAGGTATTTATGAATGTTCAGGGACAAGTTCGAGGATACTTGCATACTGATGTCAGTAAATGATACGAAGCATACGGATATTTCTAATGGAGATATGAATACTTTTTGGTTTTAAATATTTTACAAACTTTGTATATTTCTTTTTACATGAGATAAAGACTGAACATAACACAGCGTGTTTTCCTCAAAACTCACCATTTTGCAAAGTTTCAATTTTCTCTGAAAATTTAATTTTTGTTTGTATTCACCTTTAAGCACAGGAAGAAATCATAAGTGGGGTGAAAAAGATGTTAATTTATGCAAATATATTTAAATCACTCGATTTAAGGACAATCGATCATTCAAAACAAAAGTGTTGATTTTTTTGCTACATATTCTCCAGTTTCAAATTAGATATTAAATTCCATAAAGTAGTATTAAGTTGTTGACGTAAACTGATATTATTAATAATACAAAAATGTGGTTTTCTACCCCACATGATCAGCACACACTCTGTCAGTAGACTGCGATTAACATGACAATATGCCAGGGTACCTGGAATTTCGCTCCAATAAACTCACTGTATAAGTTTTTTTAAACAACGAAGCGTGTTGTAAGTTGTGTACAAGAGGACGGGCGACTCAAAGATGACTTTACAATGACAACAAGACCAGACATGATTAGGTGTGAAAGGTTTATCGTTCGCCGTAGGTGCAAAGCCCACACAGACCCCTTAACTCTTTGACAATTTAGCATGAAACTCGTTCAGCCTGTTTAAATTTTTTACGTTCGAGTTATTTCATTCGCATGTGACTTGGGCATGTTTTGTCTAACTGATGTGCCTACCAAACTCTGTTCGCCTTTTAAAAGTACATTCGAAATTAGTTAAGCTGCAATGTGAAAGTTACATTCCGGTATACGCGTTGAGAACGAGATCGATTTTGTTCTGTTATTGTCAGCCCAGAGTGAAGCTGGCCCATGACGTACGTATACAATGATTATGGCACCTTGAGAGAAACAACCAAATAATGTCGCAGTTTCTGGAAACAGAAAACGATGAGAATGCTGAGGCTGTGTCTGGCATCTGCATGGAAGAAGATGCAAAATCTAAGTGACCTCGTTTCTAACAAACCATAAACTGTCCTCCGGTGGTATTAGGGGGTTTAAAAACATGTGTCGGTTAAGTGCACCACCACCTTAGTTATTCCCCCGAGGAAATTAGATCAAGCGTGGATGTTAGAATCTATTATTTGTGATCTCATTTCAGAAGCTATGGAAGTTCATTGCAGTAGATGGTACCGTTCTACGTGTGTGAGCACCTTAATGAAGCACAGTTTGAACGTAAAAACTATCAGGATGTAGTTCTCTCCTCCTCTTATTGTGTGACTTCTAATTTTAATTTTTTGTTTCTGTCAATGCAACATTTTCCATTCAATCAGGAGAGATCAAGAAGGGCACGGATCTTTTTTTGTAATCAATATATTTGATGGACGTTACGGCGACAACTTTTTTTGACGACGAATACCGCTAATTTCCTGCGTGTGCCCGATATTTTAAATAACGCAGTGAACAGTGATCTGCAAATTGGATTTTTGGACGCATGTGACAACACTGATGCTACTGATTTTCCTCAATCCCCTGCCAATCAAGTCTTAACTTTGGTCGCTTATGAGGAACATGTGCACTTTTTGCGTTTGCCAATTGTTATTTTCATGAGCTAGTTGACGAAGATCGTAGGAGTTTGCAAATCTAAAAAGTCTTCACACATAATCATATGTAAAGTGAGGCAGTCGTCGGAACTGTGCGTGTGCAACTTTCTCGTTTACAAACAATGCATTTCATTTATGGTATCTAGATGCATCACGTCAACATAGCTGCAACATTTAAATTTTATGATATTCACTGTTAACAAATATTTTTAAACTTTCATCAAAGCCAACGTACCCTATACACACCGTTTACATCGGTCTTACAGGTCCCTAGCAACCTTAAGCTTTGAGCTGAGATCCAACGACTGCCTCCCTTGTCAGGGAAAAATGATGTTTCCGGCAAATTAAAAGCCCAGTGAAGTTGGGAAGCTACAGTAATCGAAACAAACGGCCCTTTTCGAATCATCCGCAGTGTTGAACAAGGGAAGTACCCTTTACATTAAATCGAGAATCGATCGACACGCCCACTAAACCTCAAAAGAATAAACAAAGCGGAGATTTGACAAAGTCAGTTAAAGGACGGTGATGGTCGGAAAGGCGCTCAAAGGTCGCTAGGGACCCCTACGACCGATATAAACACTGTATCCAAGCTACATTTGCGATTGATGAAAGTTAAAACATGTTTGTCTTAATGCTCGTTGTAAAATTTAAATGTTGCAGCTATTTTGACATGATGCATCTATATATAGTGCACGAAATACAATGTTTGTAAACAAGAAAGTTGCACATGCGCAGTTCCGACGACCACTTTCCTTTAACGATGAAAGATTTTTTAGCAAAGAAAGGCCGAAAACGCAAGATACAACACGATGTAAGCACAATTGTAAAGCGTAAAACAAACTCTCGGTTTTGAATAAAAACTTTTTTCCGTGTTGACGTTGAAAGTGTCCGAACGAGAGTTTTAAAAGTTAAACATATCTGGATGAATGTTTGGAAAACATTTTCATTTGGAAAAAAAATGTCATGAAAAAGATAGCTAAGAATGAATTGTGTGATAAGTAACGAAGGAAATGACATAAAAAGTGAACTGCAATTTTTGAAAAGTCGAAATCACAAAATCGTACAACTTTACAAAATAAGATTTCTAATGCAGGGCTTACCCAATTTGCAGTACGTTTCATTGAAGTAGTGGACAAGCAAGTGATGTTACTCTACACTTCCCCGGTACTTCTACGGTTGCTTCGATGTCTCAGCTATTCAGGCCTCTTGATCTGGCCAATCACAGGCGATATAGCCAATAGACTTTCACTTCTTAATCGGCAGATTTGGCCTGAACCAATTACGTGTCAGTTAACCACCTTTCCCCGTTTGTCATGTGACACGGGTCAAGGAAAAGGTGCACTCTTCAATAACATTTTGCGTGGTTGTTAGCGATAAGGAATTAAAAAAAGAAAACATTGAAACGTTAAAATTGGCCACAAAGCCAGTGAATAACAGCGGACTGACAATAATTTCTTCAGTGATATGGTAATTGTACGACGCTTTATAATCCTATTCAAATACTAGTACTTTACAAAAAAAATAAAATAAAAAATGAGACTCAAACTTAGTCTTAGTGGTGGCGTTATATGAAATGCAACCGTGAAGATAGCGCGAGGCATTGTAAATTAATAATTTAACATTTCGTAGGTTAATGCTGTCATTTTATAAGATAGGACTGCTTTCGACCATTTAGTAATCAAATGTAACTTTCAAGTTTCCTATCTTGCCTGTTTGAATGGACTGAACAATGTTTATACGAGAGAACTTGACGCAGCGGCTACACTTACATTTTAACACTATTGCAACTACTTTGGGAAAATTGGATGGTGAAGTAAATACCGATTTAATCAACAAATGTAATCTCAGCTGGTTTTCCTTTTACATTACACACTTGTTTGTTATGAGTAATTTGTATTATTGCAACATTCAACTGTCTAGCACCTAACACTTTTGAGAAATTTAAAAAATATGAAAATCCAATTATCCCAAATTAGTTCCGATCGTGTTTTTTGCTTTTCGATTTATTTACACCCATTCAACGCTAAACCTTGCAGTTGATGGGATACTTGAAAGTAGGTCAAGGCTCACATACGGTCATCAAACATAAGACAAAATCAGGTTATCTCCCCACAGCATGCAGAGGCAAACAATATTCAGCACGTCAAAAGAGCCTGTACATGCTTAAGCTAACTTTGAGATCCACTGAGCCCCGGGCTAATAAGATGGTTTGCGTTGAACATTGGCAATACGGGAACAACACATGTCTAAATTAATGAATAGCCATCGTTGTCAGGCGCAATTATCGTCTTTATTACTTGTACATTCATAAAGTTCCCAAATAAAATAAAATCCTGAACTTGATTGCAGAAAGTGCAAGTAACATTCGCTATAATCTAACATCAAGGAAAACTTGTTGTAAATGTTTCCTTTTCAAGTGATAAGCAACATGTAGACATGCTGAGTTCTGCAAGAACATGTAATAATTAACGTTGCTAATGCCGTCATTTTTTTTCATTGTTGTGTTTGCTACGTATTTTTTTTGTGATTTGCCGTGTGGGATTGAATACAAGCAAGACCTTGCACCTTAAGGAGGCACCGTGGGGCAGTGGTTAGGGTACCGGACTCACTATCGGAGGCTTGTGAGTTCGAGACCGTGTATGTCCAGAGTAACGGACTCACTGTCAACGGACGGTGAGTTTGAGACTCCAGCACGGTGTTGTTCCCCTGATCAAGGCACTTTACTCCTCATTGCTCCATTGGATGGTGGGTTATATGTACCTCATCCTATAACTGGGTTCGCCTGTTGGATGAGTAATAAAATAAAATGAAAAATAATAAAATAAAATAAAAATACATTAATGACAAGGGGCATCCAAACTGTCTGACAGACTTGCATATGATATTGTTGTGAGTAATCTGAACCGTGAAATTTGTAATATTCATAAAAGTGCAAATGTATTTGTCATGTCATATCAGACCAGTTTTAATATTTTCTATATTTTCCGTTGCACACGTGACCTAAATAATCCAGCTGTCTTGATATTTCAGATAGGAATCGACGCTTTCCATGTGCGGCTCAAATGCGGCTGACCTTCTCCAGCGTCTGAACAAAATAAGATTAAAGCATGTATGACTATTAGTGTAAAGCAATCGGCTGAAAACAGAAGTGGCGCAGTGGAAAACAACGTAAGAAATTACAAATTGTCGCTCATTAGAACCGGAATAAATCTTCACAAGAAAACTGTAGTGAATGGAACATTGGTCAACCGGTAAAAAGTAGAAGATTCCAATGAAATTAAACTTTAAATCGCATTTGAGCTAATCATGATTGTTGCAGCAAAAATGCGAAAGTAAACCTCGGTATGTGAAAATGCTTCGGTGTAACAAACGCGTAAACGCAGACTGACAGTGACTTCAGACTCAAGTCGCCATAAATTCCACATGACAGATCGCTTACAATGGACAGTGTGTGAGTCCAAGCCAAAGGCTATGAATTGAGACAGTGTCTAAGTACACACAGACTCACACATTTGCTTGTACTGTGTATTCTGCCTACTCGTGTGATCGTTTGCATGACACGCAGCAAATCACACTCTAGATATCGTCGTACAGCTAATTGCCGATAATAGAGAGATCAAAATCAAAATGGCAGTTCCAGTGAAGTCGCGACGAAATTCAGGATTAAAGGGAAACCGTCGTCGGAACTGAGCCAGTGCGAGTCTCTTGTTTATATGCAATGTGTTTCGTGCACGATATCTAGATGCATTTCATCATCACAGCTGCAACATTAATAATGTAGATTATGACAGACATGTTTTAACTTTCAGCAATCACCATCGTACCGGGGATACAGTATTAACATTGGTCGTATGGGTCGCATAAGGCATTTGAGCGCAATTCCGATGATTGTATCCCTTTGATTTTTACTCCTCCGTAAAATCTGGTCGACAGAGTCACAATAAACTAAAATACAAAACATTATAGCAAACTAAAAATAAATTAAATTAAGACGCGTCCTAATCAATAGTCCAATCTAACCAATATCGTTGAAAAATCGTACTTAATTTGCACTACAAAGCTCAACTTTGCCCTTAAATAATGAGTATGACGGATACTGCAATAGTCTAAAAGGAATAACAGCCAATAAATGGGAATGGAGGATAAGAATTGTTATTGCCCGGAACTGATTGTACCAGCTACATCGAAGTTACATCGCAGATTGACAGGCACTCTTGCATGTAATAGTGTTACCATGGTTTGCACTTTGAGAATAGGCCTACTGGGTTTTCTGGAATTTTTTACCATCGAAATATACGGTATCATACACTTTTGAAATTCGTCAAAAAATAGTCCACTGAACTTTGCACTCCAGTCGACCTTGTGCAGAATTCTCTGGACATATTCTGCAGAATAGCCGATAAATAGGTTTTCTGTGTTGTTAAAGCGTAGGTGGACGATTTATTTCCATCGGGCGGTGACCGGAACGACCTATGGCGTTTTCTTGTGAGAGTCGTCAGCCATACATCAGCCACGAGATAAAATAAAGTTGTACAGGCCCAGGTACATGTCGCAGCGCGTTAGCGATGTATAAATGAAAATGGTCAAAAACGGGCAACGTTTCATTGATTTCTAAGTAAATACTATACAGACTGTGTAAAAGTTGGACGTCTCGGTGCAAAGAATTTTTGACAGTATACACTTCCTTCTTTCTCTTAATATTATTTGACGTCATAATCTTCCAAATTGGTGCAAAATTGATATTTCACTCTCTCGACATTAGCCTCCATATAGACGATAAATCCCATCAATATTGGCGCCACGAAATAACAGAATCGACAATACGGTCAAACTCGCTTACTCATTCAAACACTCACCCAGTAACTTTTCCATCTCATGGAGGTATTCTGCAAACTACCCAAATGTTTCACTGTACATCAACCACTTGTCATGTTGAGCTTTTTAAAATCGTTTTAATTTATATATCCACGGCGTGGTTTCAAAACAATGTCATGCACGGACAAGTGATAACTTGTACTTTTGTATCTTTTCTGATGACGGTAGAAATCAAACTATTGTATGCCATCTTATTGTGGTTTTTCTATAATGGCGTCGGTATCCGACATAGCTAAAATACTGTATAAACGGACACTCACACCTGCGCAAACTTACTCGCACACACCCACTCTGGCCGAGTCGGTCACTCACGGGCATATTCATTCACTCACAGGCCCGCCAGACTCACTTATAGACAGACTTAGGGACCCAGTCTCTCTTAGCAGGGATTCTCTTATATTTAAGTGGCTTGGCCGTGGGGCCTAGCCAAGATTCCGTATTCAATAAACAGGTTCAAGTTCTCTATATCATTATTCGATAGCTCCAGCATCTTATATACTTCTCATCGAATGATGACCATTGGCCGATTACGACACGCCAATGCCGTGACAAAAACGAGTGAATCGTGAATCGTGAATCCTTTCGACCAATACCTATTGCTAGTACAAGATAGGTCACACATCTTTGCGAAACGACAAACAAACAGGTATATGTGTGTTGGTGACATGAAGGTTTACAATTTAACGATATCCGGTCAGCGGAACGACCTGTGACATGTTCTGATGAATTTAGTTGTGTTGGGCCTAGTACATGGCCCGTGTATTTATGAATGGAATCGACGAACGACTGGCAATTGTAATATACAAACAGTCTCATGGGACGGTCAAACAAAAACCTACTCAATGTAACTTTGTTGCATAACTTTGCTTGGAAGACGTAAAAAGTTATTGTTGACAGTATAGTTAGTCCACTCCACCAATTTTTCCCGATTTTAAAACACTAAAGGGAAAAGGAATTACAATACCAATCAGGCCCGTGTCTTGCAATTACAATTAGGACATTTGATTTGAAGATAACACGATTAGAACTAATTTGGGATAATTTGATGGTTAAGTAATGTCGGTAGGCTTATCTGCTTTTCTTTTTAAGGTATTCACTTGTTTTTATGAGTAATTTGTAATATCGCAACCGTGACAATCAGCTATAGAGCACCTAACACCTTTGAGAAATTTACAAAAATACGCGGCTCTCCCAAATTAGATCCAATCGTGTTCGATTGAGATCCTCGTAGTAATCTCACTTTATATGCAGACAATGTACCTCATCGTTTACTAACCACAGCCATTTTTGTAGTCTTATTAGTCTTAACTTTTCGAAATCGTCATAAATATGCCCGCTTGGTGACTTGCGCTCCAGTCGACTATGAATGGAATTCTTTAGGGCGTCATGATAGATTGACATAGCAACAAGTTTTCAGCTTTAAGTGGCATTTAGACTTACTATATAGTGTCACCATCGATCAGCGAAGCGAAGTGAGACAATACTCTTTAGTTTAGAGTTTAGAATTTAGTTTGCGAATGTCTAAGCTGTGGTGATGAAATAAGTCACAGACCAGCTAAAGGTTGGAGATCGGAATGTTGAACAAGCATGCTGTTCATAGGTAAACTTAAGGAGATGCGTCAGGCATGTTAAACTTAAACACAGCAGCTTTATCACACTTGGACAGTAGGCAAACCTGTGGATTGTAATTAACTGGCTTAAAACTAATCTTCTGTATAAACTACGATTCAAATGTATTTGATTCTTAGTGTTTGCTGTCACAAGGTATTCTCTCATCCTTATTTAATCGACGGTCTTCGACCCAGAGTGTTTCATCCGATGCCTAGTCGTGCTTGAAATAGTGTAGATTCTGTAAATAAGGTGTCGTTAGAATTATTGTAAAAATCAAAATTTAAGGCGAGGGTTTCGCATGGGATACTTAGGACAGAGCTGCTTTATTACACCCAGTAAATACAAAAGGTGTGCGTGGGCGAGTAACACGACAAAAAACTATTCAACTAATACTCAAATCTATTCAATTTGCAGTTGATACTGTATCAAACCATAGACTTCAAAGTCTATGATCAAACATAGTATGATAAATGGTTAGTCCTTACGATTGTCTCTCATTTGATCTAGGGTCTCTGTCCCTTATGGGCTTTCATAGAATGAAATCATTTAGAGCGTTAAGACGGATTGAAATAGTAACAAATGAGGCTGTAAGTGACATTTGAATGTGCTATATAATGTCATCGGCGGTCACCGAAATGACTTGTAGTCGTCCCATCGCGTGACCCATTTTACGGCTGTCTGCGGTGTCGTAATAAATTGTCATCAATTGACAAGTGTTGGCGATTTGAATAAGGCCACCCAGGTTACTCTAAAATGTCATCTGTATCACACTTAAACAAAAGCTTAAGGCGTGTGTTGGATACTTAGTGGGTATCTTCTTCCAAAGTTTTTCTTTGTCAGGTCTGTTCGTGCAAGCAGTGGTATAGAGGCAGCAACTTATGTTTCATAGAATGTTTAAATCGTAAGTTAACAAGGTTGTAACTAGGATCAAAACTCGAACATTGGGCGCTTGCCCTGGGATTCCGTCGGTTCTTCTTTACCACTCTTTCTACTTACATATGCGTGATGTCATTCTCAGCAAAAATTCACTTCTCTGACATATCATAAACGCCGGTCACATTCTCTCGTCCCCTACTATACAATATATATTTTTTATTTCAAATGTTTATCCTTGAAGTTAAACCTATCGTCACTGAATCGTACTCAGGACTTCATGTATTTAACCATTGCCGTTTACATGTAGAGTTACTGGAGCTACTGTTAGACGGGTCAGCTGTTGTCTTGATTCTGTTCAAGATTTTAGTCACTGTGGTGGGCGTGACTCAGAGTCGTTCGCAACTGGCTACTGAATACTCCCTAACGGAGGATTTTTTATCACTTAGTTTTTTTTTCTCAGTAGAAACGTTGAAGTCAATTTTGCAATTACATGTATTGTCAGAGTTGACTCTCTTTCGGTCCTCGGAGTAATCGTAAGCACTAACCACATTTTACTCAGTCTTAACTTTGGGAATTTGTCATAAACATGCACACTTAACTTGCGCCCCAGTCAACCATTTTTGAATATTTTTACACAACAACGTATTGACATAGCAACAAATGTTTTTTCTGTAAGTAATGCTTTGGACTGTTGTCATCGGCATTACCGAAGCGGCATGAGCCGACCTCCTTTGAGAATTTCGGAATGAAGTTGTATTCTTCCCGATGCATGGAACATTCAAGGTTGGGTGTCCTGTGGTAATAGAATGGTCATGATTGGCTTGCGATTGGTGATTCGTACAAGGTAAATTGATAGGTTGATAGGTAAATTTAAAGAGTAAAGTCAAACAGAATTCTTTACAGAATGTTTAGATCGTAAATTAATCAGGTTGCTATGGTAAACTCGAACATAGCTGCAGCTTCAGTGCCCCTGGGCAATGGGTAAAGTTGTGCGTGGGCGACTTACTGGGCATAACACTGGTCTGATTTATTTTTCCACCTTACAAATCTATATTACTTGCAGTTTTCAGAATTACCAATAACATAATGAGTCTTCATATTTTGTTCTTTGTTATTTCACTGAGGCGTCTTCTTCTAAAGTTTTTTATGGGCGTGTCTGTTAGTGCTAGGGGGGGGGGTAATGTTAGGACTACAATTAAAGTTTCATAGAGTGTGTAAATTGTAAATTAATCAGGCAGCTATAATGGCCAATAGGGCACGCCTTCGTATTCCGTCTGTTCTTATGTACCATCATTTTCAGCGAATATCTCTTCTCCGACATTCCAAAAACACCGATTGCATCCTCTCGTACACGCCAATTATTGTCATTCAGTGTGACAAGAATTCTAAAACTTTGCTACCTGGCATATCTTAGTCTTTTGCTTAGGGGACAAACTACATAATATTGCAGTGCATTGTGGGTAAAAAGTCGACTTCTCACCACTGGCCCACTGAGAGAGTGAACTTATATGTACTTTAAGGTAAAGGGCGACGAATTCGGACGCGCACACGCTTTAGAACGTTTCTGCGCAGATTTAACTCCAGCCTGCCGCAAATGGGTTATTTTGTAGCGCATGTATTTTACATCACCTGTCATTGTTGAAATTGCGCTTTACCTAATTTTTGACCCAGTCTCTTAGAAGTACATGTGACCTATAACCTTGTCATATTTTGACCCCTAGGAAGCTGGTTTTTATTCAATATGAGCGAAAATTAACATTTCTCTCCATTTATATGGCGCAAATTACTCATTCACCTGGAGATATTGTAAAAAGTAGCGTGGTGACACCCTTTTATTAAAAGTGTAAACTAAATGGTATTATGTCAGGAGTTTATGCGCCAAGTTTGGTCAAAATGACACCATTAAAAGCGACAGGAAGAAAGTTCGAAAATTATGTAATGATATAATTTCGATATCGTCATTTTGTAATCGATACTTATGTTAAAATTTCTTCACAAACATCATGAAAACTATACATTCGATAAATATGGATCTTAAGTCTTGGTATTTATTAAAATTAACTCATTTGCTAAGCGTTTTATAATTGCTTTCTTTAGTTTAAGTGAATTATATCATTTTTATTTATTTCTAACGACGCCATTTTAACGTCCGTTTCCATGGAAACGAGCGTGGTGACCCCCATTTTTTATTTCATTTTTGCACTTGCACAACTTCCAAGAATATTTGTGCAAAGCTTCAAGAAAATGACACCACAACTTATTTTGACGTAATTCGTAGTACTTCACCTTAACATCGATATAATAACTCTAGAGGCAAAAGATTATGTTGTTCTTGAAACTTGCTGAACGTATGAATATTTTATACTTTTAAAGCATTTCTGGTATGAATTTACCGTATAACCTAAGATTGTAATTTGGCTTCTGTTATCTCAGATAATACTATTCTACCTTTAGAAATCCACCATATTGAAAATATGGTCGACATCCTTAGAATTTTAAGATACCAACGTTTTTTTCATCAGCAACTCTGTTCGGATTCATGGCCCTTCTGGTTAATTCGATATTTCCGACACGTTTATTTGTACTTCCCCTATTAATTCAATTGTACTAAATGTACACTCTGTGATGAGACCGATCCACTCAAGGCTTTATGTATTTAACCGCTAGAGTGTGAACATAATACAAGAGTTACGGTTAAACGAGTCAAGTATTGTCATGACTTGGCTTCAGATTTGGGTCACTGTGATGGGACGTAAACCAGATATGAGTGGTTCTTAACTCAGCACAATGTCCACTATATACTCCCTGACTCCTAAAAAAGCATATGCACAACTTATTTTGCAAGTGGAAATATGATGCCAGTTTTAAACAAAAAAGTTTCGAACTCGCTCGACTAAGGCAATGTTTAACAACATAAAAAAGTCAGGCCCTAACTTTTTTTACTAAAAAAGTTAGGGCCATTTGATATTTTGATACAGCTCTAAATATCTTGCAAAATACTATGAACTTCGTTCAGTCAAACCATGTATGACTGATGAGATAGAGGGCGCATTGTCGAGCTTAAAAGAGTTGACTACAACTTCGTTTCTCTGAGCTAGTACTCGAGAGCGTTTTCCTGAAAAAGGCATGTCTTTCTCATCAACCTATTTCACGTGAATACTCTCATGTTTAAGATGTCTTGGTCGTGCATTTCATTGAGCCTTCAGAATGTCATGGTCGATAAGAATAACCAACGCCAACTTTATGTTATAACCTAGTAGGATTTACGACTTGTGTAAGAGCAATGGCTAAATGGAACCTGTACGTTGCAGCAGGGCGTGGTGGCAGACTTTGCTCACAGTAATCCACTTCAGTAAGCCATATGTTGATAAAATCTTTACGTGCAATTTGCGCAGCGCGGCGTGGTACCATTATTTGTATCTGGGTCGGGGCAATCTCACGACCTGACAGGGTCATAGGATTTACATTCATACTCTGTAACAGCCTACATTCTGAAGTTGTTAGGGTAGGAACGAGGTTGAGTTGGTGCAATATCGGAATGTTTCATTATTCCTCATGCGGGTATTTGTATAGTTTGTGCTTTTTGGGCTATTCCGCTCGATAAGGCGCAAGTTTCGTCGGTTTGGCTCCGTCCGAGTATCGAAGATACCTGTGGAAAAGTACACAGTATAGACGATTCCATTCACATAGAGGCCAAATTAGTTTCAACTTATAAATAAAGGCCAATTCGATGCATACTGAGTTTAAATTTGTTGCTTTCTGAAGGCTTGGACAGAATTAGAAGGTTGCACTGGTTCTATTCAAAAACTTGGTGTATGGGAAAGTCTCAAAATTCACGCTCGAACAATCATGGCCTTCCCCGTCTCCATTTTTATGCCAGTGCATATATATATATATATATATATATATATATATATATATATATATATATATATATATATATATATATATATATATATATATATATATATATATATATATATATATTACTGTGTACTTTTCAGGGTATCTTCGATACCTTGGACGAGCCAAACTGACGAAACTTGCGCCTTATCGAGGCGGAATATATATAATATATATATATATATATATATATATATATATATATATATATATATATAATATATATATATATATATATTATAATATATATATATATATATATATATATATATATATATATATATATATATATATATATATATATATATATATATATATATATATAATACCCTAATTGTGATGAGTAACATCTACATAAAAATCTGAAATGAAAGGTTTTCAACTTGCCCTATTTCTTGAGGGCGTGGCAATGGAAAAACCAAATTTGAAAGCCGTACAATCAAGATAACCTCGTCCGTTTTGAACCCGGATATATACCCTGACGAGAGAACGGGCATCACGGAACTCTTGCAATGGATTGAAAGCAGTGCTTACACCTCTGCAACAAACGTCGACTGAGCCAAGAAAATCAAAATGAAGCGTGGATGAAAGCTCTCTATCGATGAAAGTCTTAGCCTTAATTCATACCTCGATAGGTGTGGTGTTTCATGGCCTGATAAGACCAACAGGTGACCGCAGTAGGTACCCCAAGCTACACAGTGCATACGGTAAGCGATCGGTAACGTATAACTGTAATTTTCATAGAAATTTCCTCTAAACACCGGCATTGGAATTTATAGGTGTATCAAATTACAAACGAAAGGTTAGTATTTATACCGGCCAATACTAGTTTGTTGTCAATAAATAAACTACTGCAGCCTAACTTTTAAACTATGTGTATTTCAAACTGCAAGGCCGGCTTTCTGAGGCGATTATAACAGTGAGGCAAAACTTTAGGATAGTATAAGGCAAGCCAAATCTGTCTGTTAAATTTCACTTTTGCTTAAAACGATAAACATCGCTTTTGGTTCAGATTAAGTAATCAGGAGAAAGTCAGAATAGCTAAATAAGTAATCAATTTGTGTAGAGATCATCAAACATGAACAACAGCAACTGAGTAATACAAATTTAACTCATTTAGAGAACGTCAGACATCATAAACAACAGGAAGTCAGCCATACAAATTTGAAGCGACTCAACTCAACAACAACGACGAGTTGTTAATACAGCATCACAAAAATTCATAAGAGCAATACTGCCTGTTCTTTGGGTAATAACTTTCGGTAAATTATTCTTGTTAATCGTCTGAGTGTTTTGCTTTGTATCGCAATTGCCTTACAATGTTTACACTAGCGCCATGTTTACTCCACTTGGAGGACGTTGCACTTAAAAGGCTCAAATAGGCGGTTGCGCATGCGCAGCTAAGGTGTGATGATGACAGAGAATGTTAGTCTGGTTCCCTGCCCCCTTTCTGCCGCTCCCCTTTCTACCGCTGGCTGCGCTACACTCACGAAGAGAAAGTGGGCAGGGAACCAGACTAAGAGAATGTTTACCTAATTCGAAAAGAAAAATTCGCACTTGCGTACCTTGCATTTCACGCTGTTTAAGATTAATGCCAATTGCATATATAAAATGTGCCTTACACAAGCTGAAAACCATCAATAATGATCGAAAGTAAAAATTCAAGTGGCTTGAACTACTTATGTCATACACAAGTCAGTCTAAAAGAAACTTAAGACACGTATAATCATTTTTGCTCGTTATTTTATTGTATAGAAGACATTTTGCCGTTTGATATATGCACCATAGAATTTCATGAAACGTTCAAAGAGTCGTACGAAGAATTTGAGCTGAGTGTTTCAACACCCATCTGATTACCATTTGTGCAAGTGCTTTTGTCGATCTTATGATCACACTGTTGTTTTTTTTGTAAACACATAATCAAGGTATGAATAATATTTTGGCTTCATGCAGTAGTTTCGCGAGTTTCATGCGTTGCGTTTTAATAAATGTTTACGTCCAACTACAACGAATTTGACTCAACAACGCAAGTCGTCCTTGGCTTGGTACTCAATGCAAAATGGAGACATTGGTCGGTACCGATATGTTAAATAGCACCTCTGCACAATTTACGGCATTTTGAGAAGTGCTGTGCATCTCTTTACTGTATTGACGTTTCGACCTTAGGAACTCTCGTTATTATACAAAACAGTACATTTTAGTACTTTTGTTTAAAAACAAATGTATAGAAACATTTTCCTACTACTACCTGAAATAATAATTTGTACGTGGGCTCTCATTCTCCTGTTTCAGAATAAGCGATCAAGATGGCAGAGAAGGATTACAATATAAATATCCCCAAAAGTCTGCAAAATCATGGAATGGTTGTACATCCACGCAAAACACTTTGTGGGGTTAGTTCTTTATACACTATTGTTTTAACATGTGACGATAAACCTAAAAAATAACATTCATTGTCTTTTTTGTTGATAAACGGTCTAAACGCAGAAATATTGTGCATGCAGAGCAGGTACTTATTTATCAAATACGTACTCTAGTAGCCTCCGAAGACTAGAATTTTGTTTTGTAAGTTTTTCGTTACTAGAAAAATAACATCTTCGTCTAATTATCTTTTGCTGTAGTCGGATGACACACTGACCATATTATTTTTGGATGCCCTCCTGAGGGACACAAGAAAGTACATAGTAAAATTCATTACGTCTAGTGGGAGTGTTGCAACAGCCGAAGGTGTAAGACTGAATGAATATATCCTTAGCGTAAGACTTCCAAAAGGTAATGTCTGGCACATCCCTATGTAATACATATAAACCAAACACACAAACACACACACACACACAAACAAACAAACAAACAAACAAACAAACAAACAAACAAACAAACAAACAAACAGAAAACTATTTATTTAAGTCAATGCTTGAAGAAGACAAATAGAAAACGGTCAATTTCGAACATTTATTCATACGATAGCACATATAATACATAAAATGGCGAACAGGTGTCTTGTTCCAGTAACATTAACAGGTTACTACGAATTAAAAGGAAGAAGTGTGTCTCACTCTAACCATTTGTCACTTTTCTAAAATGTTTTTATACACGCACAATATTTCATGTTTACTTAACAGACATTTCCCTTTGTACATTTAGAGCTGCCTGCTGGAAGCACGAAAATCAACGTCTACAAGCCAGGGACGGTTACCACTCACCTTGGGGAATGCACACTTGAAATTCTACGCAATCTTGATATGGTTTGCGACCTGTTACAGCAATCCTTGAAGCCGGAGAAGATTCTCAGCAGAGAAGTGAATGTTCGTCCAGACAAATTCAAGTCATTCTATGAAATCCTAGCGGACGCTCAAAGGACTATTCGTAATACTGGTGAGCCCTAAACATATAAATATTTAGCGGAAAAAGGTAAAATGTCCCAATATCTTTCGTCAGATTCGAAAATGGAATCTGGATTTCGCCCACGCTTTGAATTCTATCCGACTCTAGCTAACAAGGTAGTTAATTTAAGGTGTGTGCTGAACAGTTCTTTTTTTACCCTTCCAGGACTGGATTTCATTTTTTTGTAGAGTGAATCATGTATGCGACACATCACAATAAACTCACTTGTCATCATTGTATGAAAAATAATACACGTGAGACAAATCCATTAGTTGGTCGGTCATGAGAATTTTTTAGCAGTTTAGGCGGAAAGCAGTGTCAGTTCTTCTCTGATCCATTTTTCTGCACAATTGGTCCGAGAGATTTTACAAAAATGCTGTTCAACTCAACAGGGGAATCTGCAGCTCTTGATTTGGGAGATTTCTGTGATCAGTATCCTACCGACACTGCTCGGACTTTGGAATTGTATAGTTTTGCAGACGTCTTCCAGACCTCCAAGGTGGGTTATCAAATTCATAAAAATATTCTTTCCAAGGATATTTTCATGCGGAGTAACAGTTTCCAAACTATGCTCTCGATGATGGTCCCAAGTTTTTGTTGATTACTCTAGATATTTTATCTGTAGTATGGTATTCCTAAACTGCGGTAGTTCATAAATAATTGAATAAACATATTACATGAGCTTACAATCATTGGCTGAATATAGCAAAAACATTTTAGCAAATATTAGATCTACACATGTTGTACACAATGAAATGTCCTAAATGAGTGGAAAAGTAAATTGTCGCATGCTGATTCATTTCAAATTTAAGCCAAACCCCTTGTACCGTTCGTTAGTCGATGAATAAATATGTGAATGAGCAATAATCTCAAAGATCGTTAAAGGGCCAGTAATGTTAACTTTGATAATTGTTTAGTTTTTTTTGAATATCTACCATAACTCCTTTTTCTACTCCCCAAAGCATGTTGATGTACACAGTGCAGCCTGTCAACACAACTCCTACGTGTGTTAACTGTATTGTTATTGTTGGAAAGTGACTTCCAGTCCGGACTAGAATTCAAATAACAGTGCATTGTACAAATACATAGACGCTAAGTTGACAAGCAAACTAGTGGATGTATCAACATTCTTTGGGGAGTAGAATAAGAAATTGCGGTGGATAGAAAATACAATAAAGAAAATATCAGCAAAAGTTAGCGTTACTGGCCCTTAAGGCCCATCTTCTAATCTGAGAACAAATTTGTCTCAGACTAGTCGATGTCAAATAATCACAAAATCTGTAGCCCTACCCCCTAGTCCAGAATTTTACATTTGCATAATAAGTGAGGTTAAAGTAGGTCAAGAGTGATAGACCTTATTATAATCTTACACAAATCACTGATGAAGCAGAGGTCACATTTAGGGTCAATTATCATTTTTCAAAATGAAGAAAATGTTTTCAGTATAAACAAACGAATTTCAAGTTCTGTTTACAATAACACGAAAGTTAATTTACGGGGCAAAGGTGACCTAATATAAGACAAAAACTGCAAACATTACATGTTGAAAGGGAAAGTCAAATTTCCTGTGTCAAATTCAGTTGGAGAATGACAACAACGAAACTATAAACTCTTAATGTAATCTTTCAGTATTTCACTGCCGACGCAAGTGTTCTGCTGAATTCACTTCCACTATCTGGTACCGGGTAAATCTTGTCACTAGCGCCAGGTACATTTGCATGAATAGCATGCGATTAGAAAGATAAAATTCATATATTATTGAATGCAGTTTATCTGTTGTATTGAGATGCTACGTGTCTCTTTGCAATAAATAGTCTAAATACCAGTACTCTAGTTTGGCCTACATAATTTGCGAAGCGTTGGCCAAATTTACTTGCAAAAGCTTCAGAAGTATTGTAGTTCACAGACACTTGCTATTATACTACTGGTCTTGCAACTGCGCCACTGTTGATACAATTGTTCGCTAATTGGTTATGCAAGTCGACCCTCCTCAGTATCCGTATATAGTTCAAGGTAGTCATCTGATTCACTGAAATCTCTCTCACTTATATGTATTGCATCTTTTCTCTTCTTGTCATAAATCATTTTCTATTGCTCACGATACTTCTCAGTGTGTCTGTAAAATGTTCTTAGGCTCGGTCATGCCTTTCTCTTTCCTAAGCCTTTTCTTCACCTTGAATATATAAAATTTGACCGAGAAATCAACTCCTATGAACGTTGTAGCGTCTATTACTGCGAGGGTCCCACCTTTATATATATGTGTGTTCTTCAGTGATAATATTTTTTTCTAATCGGCGCGAGATAAGATTTTGCTACAGCAGCTTTTGTAAATAACTGCAACTGCTAGTTAACGATCCATGGCCCGAGATCATGGTCTTTCTTGATTCTCAACCCGTGTTTCAAGGATTCTTTGTTAAGTTACAGGTAGCCCCTGAGTCACTGAAGTAGTCTTCGGTAGTTCAACTTGCATCCGTGCTAGCTGCATCTGCAACAGTTTCTATAATGTCATCTGGAGGTTGTAGTCAGCGTAGTCACTTACAGCTGTTCTCCTGGGAGAGCTATCGCTGGTGACGACTTAGTCTCCATTTATAATTGACCAGCATAATAGTCACCTTCTATGTTAGCGCTAAAACAACCATTCCCTCCCTTTTTGCATGTAGCAATTAGACAACTTAAAAAGTCAACTATCTGTCGATATATAGGCTATGCGACCATGTATTTGTTTTTCAGTATTTAGAAGGAATAATTCTATAGATCAATACTCAGCTCGATCCGGGAGTCAAACTGGAGTCCTATACTCATAGCCTTAGTTAATAGATCTAGTACGGCACCCGTTTGTTATGCAGTTCCTGATGAGATCAGAGAGTCTCATCTCATATATCTTAAAGGCCCAATCAAGTTGCTGGTCATCGTAACTTTGACTTTTTCTAATGAGCAGTTTCTTGCTTTTACCACTAGCAAAAACACAACTTAGCCTCTATCTTAAAAGCATTCCTGGCTCCAGTTGAATTCCCAGCTGGATCCACACTAGCGTTAGCATTGGTTGTCATCCTGTATACCTGCATCTGTCAAAATATTATTTAATGAAATCGCCTCGCTTTCTGTTTTCAGTAGATTGAAGAGAATTTCTGCGCAGAAAATTAACCTTAGTCAATTCATAAAAAGTGTATTCCGTTCATTTTATAATTAGATAGTATATATTATTGCAAGGACCGCTGATGTAGCTGCTTCCACAGTCAACCTTGTCTCATCTAGCCCATGTATTTGATTAGGTTGCTCTTGGCGTAATCTGCAATGCCAGAGGTTTTTGCTTTTCTTGTATTTACGTAAGTGTCCTGACCGAGCTTTACGTAGCGCTTACGGAAGCTTGCCTTTCATTAACCACTCTGCGTAACTGTGAGGTTTTAATATCATCATTGCAATATAATTTTTATCAGAGGAAGTATATTCCAATTCACTTTTGTAGCCCAACGATGATAATCATGCTGCTTAGTAACAGGTAAAGTTGAGGCATGATAGCCAGATGTAGTTCTACCTTGTTACAGTGATTTTATCTTGGGATCTTTGTCTGATAACAATTTTTCATCTGCAGCCTTCGAAGGAGCCCAACAAACCGTTTTTTTTTGGTGATAGGACTATTCCACTGTAGGTCCGACTTCTAACTCTTGCCTTGGCACTGGGGACGCAGAAAACATAACATAAGCACTATTGGATAGCCGGACTAGCCATTTTTTGGCCAGACCTTGAATACGCTGTTGTAAAATCCTAAGTATCCCCCTGTATTTCTCATTACATATTTTCAAGCTCTTTGGTGGGTTTTTGCCACTTATGAGTGTCCAATTTTACATACATACTTTTGTTGGTGAGGAAATGGTCCATAGAAATGCGCAATCGATGAATAGTCACAAAACCGATTAAGCAGAAAGACAGACTCATAGAGTCCATTACACAAGCACCTCTCCCTTCCACAAAGTATATGCATTCCTCTCCAAACGTAGAACGGTATAAGTCTTAAGTGCATCGACTTTATTTACGATATCTTCTAATGTTACACCTACACTATCGACACTTGATGAAACAAAATACGCACTGTTGAGTTGTTTTTGCTGTTTATACTTTGTGAAAAACAAGTACAATCCCCATATACATGGTTGACAACATTTACATTCTCATTGAAATTGCTGTACATACTCGCATTGGACGCTTTTGTCATTGACAAAGGTGACTGAGACACTCTTTGTAATATGTTCATTTTATTGGTTTCATATTCCATCAGGAGTTTTGTAAGCCGGTAGCTGGTGCCAACCACTATTGGGTTTAACTGACAATCAACTGATCTATGGAAGACAGTTTGACTTCCCAATCAACATGACTGTCCAGTGCACTTGGATAGATTGTTCATTGCCAGTTATTCAGAGATGCTGTAGTTGCATGGTATATTTCCTGCTGTATGCCAGGATCATTTAGTTATCACCAAGGTTGTTCTGGATGACACATTTAGCACATTTCTTATTTTGTGCGTGTCTTCTTACTGCAGGCCATCTATGGTCATATCAATTCCATCTCTGTAGCATTCAGTAACATTACAAATCGTGAGATCAAACAGTAAATCTCCTCAAATTTGAGCAACTCTCTGTAGATTTTATCATATTACTGACGCCATTATTTTCAAGGCTAGTTATTAGGAGGTAAAAAAAAACACGTCAAAGGTATCGAGCACGAGGGCAACACAACTGTCTATTTTGGACATCACACACAAAGTGTTTCTCCTGGTTTTGCCCGACTTGACTCTCCATATAGTGGCGCGGCAGAAGCAAAATTTTCATAACAATTGTGCATTTTGTGATAAAAGCATGAAATTTTAAATTAGCATGAATGAAGATAATCATAATATAAATCAATTTGGATACCGAGCCACCACAGGTTGAGCCTCGTTCTGTTGTGGGGGCCATTTTAAAATATGGCGACAATCAGACACTATAAAATCACCTACTTGCTGCTCTACCGATGACTCTGTGGGGAATAGTGGATGTATTTCCATCATAAATGCCCATTAGGATTACTATTTGCATATTTTTATAAACATAGAGCCTCGTTCTGGTGTGGCGGCCATTTTGAAACATAGCAATCTTCAATTACTGTAAAATCCCATAGGTGCTGTTCTACGGATGATTCTGTGGTGAATAGTGGACGTATTGTCGTAATAAATGCATATTAAGATTACGTTTTGCATTGTTTATTTTTGCATTATTTCAATTTCTAAGAAAAACAATTTTAGACAATATTGCTGCCACAAGGCCAAAGTGGAAGATTCAAAATTGCTAAATTTAATCTTTTTTTACAATGAGCAGCTGTTAGCTTTCCTGTGTAAGTAGACTATCAGAAGGTACCGTTCGGAGTTTATTATTTTTATTTTTTTGTAATCGTTGATGCACATGTTTCAACCATTTCTTAGGGTTGTAGTTGGTATGTGTGCATCAAAATACGGCACACTCACCAGATTTTGCAAACTATTGGCCTAGATCGGCCCACGGCGGTGGTGGGGAGTGTATGAAGAGTTTGAGCGTAAGAACAGCGTGTCCCATGTTCTGCCAATGGATTGGGGTTCTTGAGTGGAAACATCGAATATGAGCAATAGTTTGACATTCTAATTATCGTTTCTAAACTTTATAATTGGCCATGACGAGTTTTGCAGGGCGTTCTTGCTCATAAGGCCTAACATGGAAATTTTGGCGGGAATTTAACCCTATCCTTCACTCTTGTTCATCTACATTCATACCTAGGTCTACATACAAAAAACATAATAATATTTACTGTATAACAATTTTTAAGTTTGAACGCTGAAAGCAATAACATTTTTTGGGAAAATCTCTCATATGTCCCAATAATTGTCCATGTTAGACATTTTTCATGTATACAATTAGTAGCGCCATTTAGAATTTGACCACGTGGAGAACACGATCATATTTTATATTATTTTTGGCTATATATATTATGTTTTATACATTGCTTTTCATAATCATTTAAGATAATGATCTTGTGTAACTTGATATAAATTTCATGATTTACAAATTAGTTTAAGAGTTATTTCAACGTCACGTCAATGGTCTATTGCACGAACATTGATTCATGCCCATCATGACAGCCCTGCGCCCACACAGAACTTGATGGGATGTAAACCGTCGATCTGGCCTGAAACGACGTTCTGCACCCCGTTTATTAGTTATGCATAGTTTACTTTACTACTTTAATGGAAAATGCGCTTAGCACCTTTTGATCATCTTAGCAAACGATCGGCTGTTCAAGTTATACGGTTTCCACCCCGACTAGAATTTACAAACAGTGCCACTGTAGTATGTAAAAAAATGTGAGAGGCTCCCCACCTTACTTTCCAAAATGTTTAATTTGTGTAGAGTTTGTCCTTGATTCGTTTCGGATATGTGTTCCTACATTCTTATCCGATTTTTTGTGTTAATAAAATGTTTGTTTCGCTTCGGATATATGTTGGGAAGTTTGGATTAGTGTGTACGGTAATGTTTTGTTTGTGTGCAGAAAGATTGTGGCGAGCCGCAGCTGGACCTATGGTGTTTCAAAGTTTGTTGAGTGGCCCTTTGATGCTTGCGTTTCGAAACCCGCGTGGTTTCTCATCAGTCGCAGTGTAGATTCTTCTCTTAGTTTTCTATTTGTTTTGAGTCGTCACTGTCTAGTAATCGTGAATAAAACTGAGTGTTGCGTAACTGCCTTTCGCATTCGCGTACGTAATCTTTTGTGTTGACAATGACGATGCCCCGACCCTTGTCTGGGTTTAATGGTAATGTGTCTATTGTTTGCAAGCCTGTTTATAGCGATTCTTTGGGTACGCGACATGTTTTGTTTCCTTGTTTGAAAGGATTTCTCTAGAAGTTCAAGTTCAGACGAAGTAGCTTCCAGAAAACCTTCAAGTTTTGTGTTCTCTGTTGTTCATGGAATCCAATTTGACTTTTCTTCGAATTGGTGTTGTTGCGATTGTTTGTGTCTCATGATGTGGCGTAGTCACATTTTACGACTATATTTGTTGAAATCCTAAGTAGTTTTATTATGTTTGGTTTTGTTGGTGTCGGAATGTATTTTAGGTCTTTGCCTACCGCTATTATTTCGGTGTTGTTAGTTTGAGCGATGATAGGTTCTTGATGAATTTCATGTTGTTTGTGTGCTGAGACTTTGTTACTGGCAAAAGGAAGTTTAACACCTCACAAGTACAAGGGCCATACAAAATTATTGGAAGAGCCCTTTAGACCAACCAGGGACAAGTTTCCCGAAAAGTGCCAAGTACACCGGACTTACCCAATATTTGAGGAAAAACATTGGAACAATAAAACTAGTCCATGGGCCATAATCCCAAACTGGTCAATTTTTGTGTGGGCGCGGGGCTGGAATGATCATATTTTAAACATCGTGTATTTTTGTCCTAATCTTGACAGTACAAAATTTTTATTCAAATGCAAAAACACGGTACCATAGTCATTAAATTGTATTACTCAATTTTCTTTCGTTTTAACAAACATGAAAGATAGGGAAAGCAAATCTCAAACACAATCCTGCACTTTTGTCAGTGATGTCCCTACTTGGCACTCCCCGGACCCGTGCTTGCTTTTGCATGGCTAGTCAACCGGCGAATATTTTATTCCTTTCCATGGTGTTTACATAGGCTGAGACAAACAAGTTTAGGCCTAAACGACAATCTTAGGCAATTGCCAATCATATTTTGGTTATCCACTTTACACGTACACCCAAGACCTAAGGAAGGTAGTGTTTGGTGGCCAATTATCTGATCAAATGTTATGTATTCCTTCTTATGCAAATAGTGACACTCCAGTCAAGATTGAAACATAAACCTCAGAGATTTGGCTCAGCAGATGACTTAAACGAAGACTGGTTTGACAAGATTGTCAAAATCATGATTTTACAATACCCTTCAAAACATGACTGTAACAGCTATTGCATTCCAATATGTTTCAAGTCTATTTCATATTTATGACGCGTCCCGGTAGTAAAAAAAAGAGATTTCATACAAGGCAGTGCCTATTATTATATTCTAGGTAAAAGGGTTGTAGAATTTGAGATAAGCAGTAACATTAATTTTCAATAAAGTTTGTAGTATGGGTAAGTTTTGGTCATATTTTATAAAAACAGTTGGAGATATTGCATATTACAATTTGTCATCTGAAAGAAGAATAAAATTACTTTCCAATGTTACCCCATAAATCATGTTATGTTAAAATATAAGCTAAGCAGATGACTTGCAAGGAGACACGCTTAACAAAAAAAGATGCGATTCGCAATACTTTGACTTTAAGGTACCCTTTAAACATGACCGTAACAGCCATTGCATCCCAATAGTTGTATTGTTAAAAGTCTATATCATATTTTGACATATTCCTGTAGCAAATAAAAGATATTTCATGCAAAGCATTGCCCTTCGTAAAATGTCTGATATTCCTGTAGCAAATAAAACATATTTCATGCAAAGCATTGCCCTTCGTAAAATGTCTAGGTACAAATCGGTAGAATTTTAGATAAGCAGTGACAGTAATTTGCAATGTAAAGTTTGGGGTATGGGGTAAGTTTTGGACATATTTTATAAAAACTGTGGGAGATATTGCATATTACAATATGTCATCTGAAAGAAGAATACAATTACTTTCCAATGTTACCCTATAAGCCATGTTATGTTAAAAATTGAGCTCAGCAGATGACCTACAAGAAGACAGGTTAACGAAAACGCATTACCGTTAGCAATACTGTGATTTTGCGGTACCCATCAAAATATGACCGGTAGAGCTATAACATTCCAATCTTTTTTTCTGTTAAAGTCTATTTCACATGATAAACATGTCCATGTAGCAAATAAACAGATATCATACAAAGCATTGCCTTTTTGTATTATGCCAAGGTAAAAATTGGTATAATTTGATATTAGCTACAATTTGCATGGCAAACTTTGGGGTATCGGGTAAGTTTTGGTTCTTTTCATAAAAAAATCTATGAACATATTGCTATTTCATATGTCATTTTAAAGACGAATAAAGTTCCATTCTAATGATACAACAAGTCAGGTTAATGTTAAAAACGCTTAGCAAATGACTTACAAGTACTAGTACTACAAGACAAATAAAATAGTCATTTTGCGGTACTCTTCAAAAACAACCGTAAGAGTTAATGCATCCCTTTTTTCCTGTTAAAATTTTATTTTGTATTCTAGGGATCCCATGGCTTCTATAATACAGCTTTGATATCCTAGAGGTGCATGTAGACCCCTCTAGCCTACGGAATAATATTTCTTGACTGCTGACATAGTGTCGTCCTTTGATAGGATCTAATACCGTGCATTTTATGCATAAGAATTGTGTTTTTGTCGGTATTTACCCGTTTAACAAGTCAGACGATTAAGAAAAGTGGAAAAAAATTGTAAATTACTCTTCCCATATTTTCTTATTGAAAATATTCAACCCAAAAATACTCAACGCGTTGTGCAGTTGACATTTACTAGGTGAGAAATACCTTGTCTGGCGGCCATTTTGAAAAATGGCTGCCATGGCAACGCTTCAACAGATTTTCAGTGGCTCGGTATCTGAATTTGTTCAACACATATTAAGGCACATGTGAGCCAATTCAAATTTGGTGCTTTTATCAAAAAATGCATTGTGGATTTGCCATGCCACACACTAATAATGAAAGTTTTGATGGAATAATTTGCAAGATTGCAAGAAAACATAAATGAGTCTTGCCAAGTAATTTCAGAGAGACGCACAGCGGGGTGGAGTTGGCATCAATATGTTCTTCTTTCTGCAAACAACTTTGTACTAATAATAAATATAAAATCTTGCATACCAAAAATAACAACAAAACTGTGAAACGTTTTCTGGGGAGCATGAAAAACCTTTCTCTGACTTTGATGTAGCCAATGCACAGCTGCAAATAGCATTAGCCGTTTTAATTAAGGTTGATTTTATTATCTGATTTTATATCTGTTTTTAAGGAACTGCTCAAAAAGTTTACCAAATTTCGTCTCATACCACCTACTGTTCACCATATCATGTAACGCTGCCTGGGTGATATGCAGGTCAGAATCATTATATTTCTCATAAATCTTTTGGTTCCTCAGTCACAAAATTTATTTAGCGATTACGGGACCTGAAGTGCCTGCTTGACTGGGAGCTTGGTTGAGGTGGCCGTGCAATGTTTTTATTTTATGACCATGTCCCATAAAAGAGACTTAGGGCCAATGCTGCATGTGCAGCTTGGGACAGTAGTCTCACTGCCCTCTTTTTTACAACTCTTTCGGGAGCAGGCTTGAACCTTTCTACGCGCATATCAACGTCAACAACACCGACCACAAAGGCCCCGTTAGGGACTCCCTGGTGTCCGAGGCAGTGATGTCTTGTGCGGTGACGTTCCATATAACAGCAATTAAAGCATTGTATTCCGCCTCAAAGGGCACTCTGTTCTAATATGATCGGCGTCCTGAAACTTCATGAGGAATATCTGCACTTTCTTTTCGTATTGATAGTGGGGTCACTCCACATTGATAGAACCCTTATTGAAAAGTTGAAGGTACATCGTTTGTTGATACTATATTAAACAGGCATCTCACATATTCTCAACATGTTGAAATGGTAAAATCCACTGTCAGGGAAAAAATTGGCAGTCTTAACAAATTTAGACTATACAAATCACAGCATATTCTTGTTTCAATTCATAAAAAACTTATCAAGCCATACATGACATATGGTCTAGAGGACTGGGGAACCACATCTCAATAATATCTAGCTGGCATTCATAGATCACAGAAAATGGGAGTGAGAACTGGAACCTTACATTTTTCTCAACATGGAGACTCTTGCTAAGACAAGAAACATAGTCAAGGGGGACTTCAAAAAGCTGATGAACACTAGCATGTACGACAAGACCATTGAAGATGTCAATAAGCATCATCACTTCAAGTTTGTCCAGGTAAGTTGAAGTTCTGAAGCTACGATTACCAGATCAAGGATAATTGCATACTTAGCGACATGACTAGAACCAACGTTGACACTCAAACGATCAACAGTGCAGAGGTCCCAGTCCAGAA
Organism: Ptychodera flava; assembly: GCF_041260155.1. Taxonomy (NCBI): domain Eukaryota; kingdom Metazoa; phylum Hemichordata; class Enteropneusta; family Ptychoderidae; genus Ptychodera; species Ptychodera flava. The sequence goes on from NW_027248350.1 coordinate 2,814,325, forward strand.
TACCACCTAACAGTGACATCCGATGGCTGTTGATTAAATAAACAAGTATAAACAAGTAAAATAAACAAGTATATGGGCCCATTTGCTGCGGGACGACAGTACTTAAACTTTCTAAATTGCTGATGTATTAACACAACGATGAGGAGTTCACTGCCATATCCAGTCTTGATGTAAGCTAAATTCACGAACCAATGCCAACATTAGGAGTGTGTCTGGCGAGGTCACTACAACCTCAACACCATAGCTGTGCTATATGGACACAGACATAGCATCGTATATGAATTACCATTTATGCAGAACACATTATGCGCAAATGTCTGATTGACCAATTCCGGTGCCACAGAGTTTACAGCCTATATTGGACACTAGCAAGCTGACTCCTGGCATCCGTGACAAGTACTGCATTCCCAACCTGAAGAAGATACGGATAGAATGTCTACTAGAATGAGAAAAATAAGGTAAATCCAAGGCAGATAGTCACCCAGCATATACAAAAGGAAGACTACAGCCCAACACCCATAGGCAGGTTATGCGAGTTGGATCTTTAAAGTCGCCCACAGCGCTTGAACCAGGACCACCCTGAAGTTAAATGCTAATTTTGTACATACCGCATGAGTATAAACATTCATATACGGTCAACTCTAGAAAATCGAAAATTCATGGGGATCCCCGATCAGATGCAAGATGTAAAAATAATTACAGCTATGCCTGATAGACAAAGCAGAGCTGGCAGACTAACAAAGTCACTTAAGTAACAATCAAGCCAGTTTCATGCATGCTCAGGCTACGGACCCTAGGGAGGGCTGACGCTGTCATCCACCAACATTGTCCGGGTCTTTGTCACGGACTCTGTTGAACCCAGACTCCTCGGAATAGCCTCAATATATACAAAGATTGACTCTGCCATTCCACTGGCAATAATCTACGTATCATACTCTGAAATAGTACCACTATCGGACTCAATTTTGCTCTTCACTCAGCAAAAATATTTTATCTGACCCAGCTCGCGGCACTGACATTTCCGTTTACGCCTGAAAGGGCAACCACTTCGCCTATGGCAAAAGCATAAAGTATGTATCATTTAATCCCACATTAAAATAGTATATATTACGTTTAAGTGGTGGGCTGGCTGAGTTTACATCTTCTTGCAGAAATATATGTATTATTATTATTATTAAAAATTGTTTAAAATGCACTACACGTACGTCTCAGTGCATTGTACATAGCTGGATAAAATAATTTAAAAGTACAACCACACAAGAAAATTAAAACAGAAAATTACACATAAAACTGAGTAAAAAGATGGGTTTTCAAATTGCGCTTAAAACTATCTACACTTCTGGCAGTCTTAATTTCAAATGGCAAATCATTCCATAGTAAGGGTGCACATACTGAAAACGCTCTCTGTCCATATGTCTTGTTAAAATTGCCACGGGGCTTGGTTAAACATAATTTGTCACGTGATCGCAGGTCTCTAGCTGGTACATATAAATCTAATAAATCTCTCAGATAAATAGGTGCATTTCCATGGATAATTTTGAATGTTAGCAACAAAATTTTAAATCTGATGCGAGCCTCTACCGGTAACCAATGTAAATCTTTGAGAACGGGTGTGACATGATCGAATTTGCGCGTACGAGAAACTAACCTCGCCGCGGCATTCTGCAGACACTGTAGTCGTGCAAGTTGTCCTCTAGGGATACCAAACAAAAGACTGTTACAATAGTCTAAGTGGGACGTCACAAATGCATGGACTAGTTTTTCAGTTGTAGATCTGTCAAGAAGTTTACGAATTTTAGCTATTCTATGCAAAGAGAAGAAACCATTTCTGCACAACATATTGATATGGTCAGACATGCTACCGTCCTGACTTAAAGTAATGCCAAGATTTCTGACTGAAACTGAAGGGATTATGTCGCTATTGACCAATTCTCAGACTGTGTAGCTTTGTCACATCAGATTTTAGACTTGATGAGAAGTGAATAACTTCAGTTTTGTTGTCATTTAGTGCAAGCATGTTAGATTTCATCCAGCTGCGGACGTCGTCAACACAGAGTTCAATGTTATTCCGGATATCGTCAGGTCTATTGCAGATGACATAGATTTGCGTATCGTCCGCGTATATCATGCAATCAATCCCATGGTGTACGAAGATGTCTTCCAGAGGTGCAGTGTAGAGTGTAAACAAGAGAGGGCCGAGAACAGATCCTTGCGGAACACCGTATTTCATGCGAGAAAATGGGGATGATGCAGATCCAACCTTGACGCGTTGCTGGCGATCAACGAGGTACGAACGAACCAAGATAGACATTTGCCTGTTATACCGAAACGAAATTGTAGTCTCTGAAGCATAATTTCATGATCAATTGTATCGAACGCCGCTGATAGATCTAACATGATGAGAATCACATCATGTTTGTTATTCAAGGCAAGCATTATGTCGTTGTGAACACGGAGGAGAGCAGTTTCTGTGCTATGGTTAGCCCGGTAAGCGCTTTGAAACTTTGTGAAAAGACTAAATTTAGTAAGGTGATGGTTCAATTGCTGAACAACAGCCCGTTCGAGGACTTTCGATAAGAAAGGGAGATTTGAAACCGGCCTGTAGTTCTTCAGAATGTTCTGATCAAGATCTACTTTCTTTAACAATGGACGAATTATCGCTGACGTGAAATGACTCGGAACGATGCCAGTTGTGAACGAATTGTTGAATAGATCCGCAAGGAAAGGTGCCAAGATGTGTACACATTTCTTCAACACTCCATGCGGTAGAATGTCGAGTTCACAAGATTTCGGTGATGACTGTTTCACTAACGCAATTATATCCCCAGGTGACACCGGGTCAAATTCAGCTAAAGTATGGCTCGGCATTACATCATTAATCTCACAGCTGTGCGGTTGTAGACCAATCCTGTCACGAAGTTGCGACACCTTGGTTTCAAAATAACTCATGAATGCTGAAGGAATCTCTTTCATTGGGATGTTGTTTGGCATGGCGTTGGATGAAGCTGTTCTCGAATCCGATAGCTCTGCAACAATGGCAAACAATTTCTTGTTATCTGCGTCTTCAATTCTAGTCCGATGATAGGCTGATTTTACTGCATCACAGCGGCGTGAATATTCCACGCGCTTTAATACGAACATTTGACGATCGATTTCTAACTGTGATTTACGCCAATTTATTTCTAGTCGACGAACCTCTCTTCTAAAAGTCAGTAGATCCTCAGTGAACCATGGTGCACGCACTTATTTAAGACTGATTTGCTTTTGACAGGGGCGACTGTATCGAGAGCATCGGTAACAACATCATGGAAATAAACATACACATCCTCTGGGTTGGTATTGCGTGGATGACCGATCATTTTGGATGAAATAATATCAATCAGTCTGCAATGTGGAGAAGATGTTTGTACTGTGTAATACCAACTGCATTTAGGCAAAATATTTGTCCTTATGTTTTTTGTATCATAATATGTAATCTCTGTTATTTTTCCAGCCACTCTTTTTGCCCTTATTAACTTTTACATTTTTGATTTCATTTACCTTTGGGTTTAAGCCAACTTTTAGTCCATAATCGCATGACATATTTATATGGACAGAAGATGGTTTTCACTTACACTAACGGCATCCTGCTATGCTAGCTGTGTGCTAGCTGAGCGCACCCCAATTTGGCAGCTATTATTATTATTATTATTATTATCATTATTATTATTTGGAGGGGGGGGGGCGAGTTTGTGATATCTATCATCATTTTCTTGCAAACAGGATCATATTTAGAAACGTTATGAATTCTCAATACATTGTCATGACGCCTTTTCATCAGTCATTTTACCAAAAGAGTTATCACCAAACGTTTATCTAAAAAAATCATTTAGTGATTATCATCTACCTTGTTTTATAGAAAAGATACCACCCCAGGCCGAAGAGGAAGTACGATAGCGTGCATACAGGAGTACATCTGTCTGATGTTTCGGTACAGGTTTCAATACCACAAGTAAGTACCTTGTATCATTGCAAAACATTCCCTATCTGTTAAATTCATATTGAATCGGGGTAAGTATATTTAAGGTGGAGCTGCATGTTGCGCACAGTGTTTTTCAAAGCAATGTATCTCATCAAAGATGACAAGGAAACCCCCTCATACCATATATTTTCAAAACGCAGTGACTCTAAAGTTTAGTATAGTAGCAATAGTTTACTCGAAAGATGAAATGCGTGTATATCGGGGGTAAAAATTTGGTATAATGATAAAAATTAAGCTTAAGTCAAAAACTTTCACTTGGAAGAAGAGTATATGTAGAAAGAAGACTATTTGTATTATCTATCCTCATTCTAAAATGGCATTGGTTGAAATAATTACACTCAAAATGATTAAAATCATGATTAGGAAAATTAAATTACCTCTTAATTAAAATTTTTGCCAAACAAAATAACATTTTGTTATATGATGTAATATTTAAAGAACATAATGTAAAAATTTCAGAAAATTTGACCCATACAGAATGGAGTTACATTCGTTGGATATCTTGAAATTTGGAGGAAAGAGAAGCCAGAAAATCGGTGATTTGCATATATTTGCACAAATTAACACTTCTTTATCACGCAATTTACGATTGCTTGGCAATCAAAACAGTGAACCCGGCCAGTATTTCAATCTTGGATTGACAAATTAATTGAAATTGAATGAGTATTTATAAAAAGTGATTCTTGAGCAAAATACGCTGTGTTGAGTGCAGTGCCCCTTCACAAAACGGCTGGAGACCATCTTAAATGTAAAAGGCACTGATGGAGTGTTATCCACTTGCGTATAGACACGTTTTTGCAACGCTACCACATAGATACCAGAAGAAATCTACGTCTCTTATCTGCTTGGCAATCAAAAAAGGTGAACCCGGCCAGTATTTTAATTTTGGATTAGCAAATTAATTATGACTGAATGAGTATTTATAAAAAGTGATTCTTGAGCAAAATACGCTGTGTTGAGTGCAGTGCCCCTTCACAAAACAGCTGGAGACGATCTTAAATGTAAAAGGCACTGGTGGAGTGCTATCCACTTGCGTACAGACACGTTTTTGTAAAGCTACCACATAGATACCAGAAGAAATCTGCTTCTATTATCTTTAAGGAAAGTGTCCGTCTAAATAACACAATGTTTCTCTTCGAAGTGGAAAAAATCGGTGCAAAATTGCGTTTTAAAGACTTTATCACTATTACGCAACACTGTTTACTTATTGACCTGCATATGTATATAATGTTTTGTGTTTTTTACGGGAAGGGCCTTAATATTTGTCTTGATTAATCGGTGCATTGTATCCCTGGAACTGCGGAAATCTGAAATTTTATAACAAATTACCCGAACGATCCAATGATATCACCACAATCTGTCGCCAAGTTTTAGGGACCATCTGTCATGAAAACTGGCCTAGATAAAATTGAACACTTGCATCGTTTTGACTGCAACCCTTCTGTTGATTTCGAAATCGATCATGATAGATTGTATTATTCGAAGTACAAATGACTAAATGAAGTTCCACGTTTCTCTGTGTTCATGAATAGAAGGTATACTTCGAGTGAGTTGCTTAATTCCAGTAATACTAAAGTGGCCATCAAACTTGGTAACATTTTAAAAACACATTATTTAAATGCAAACGGTCGATATTTGACGTGGCGACTGCACGCGGATCACGAGATATCGATAAAAACATGTCCTCAAAAACGTAAACGTTTGAATCCGGTGGCCCACCTAAATTCAGCTTCCGAACGTCGAACGTTCGGCACTGGGGCCATTGTCAACTAAGCTATGGAGTACGAGTCTACGCTAACACTGCTGTACGCCACAGTACCACTCGCGTCGGGGTCGGTCATGCCCGGGGGGGGGGAAGCCGAGTCTTACTGACTCGGAGAAAAAAAAAAACGGAAAACAACGTTTGCTGATCCCACCAGAATTCGCAAAGGTGACTAGCTCTGATACGTGCAGTTGATACCACCGTGTGGTATGCACGCATACCACTCGTCGCGGCGGCCGCTGTGTATCGAACCACGCGTAACTGTGTGGCAGACGACAAAATGTATTCATCAGAGGCGGCTAATACTTAACACGTAAAAACTGATATCCATGTGGTAATGGTTAAAAATATAAAAGAACTGACCGAGAATAATGAAACGACAGAAACTAAGGAGAATTAAAAAACTTACCTGAAGTGAAGGCATAATGCTGTATATAAAGTCTTCGCAGTGGGAGGTAAAATTGCGTTGTTCGAACTTATTATGGACTTCCTAGAATATCGTCAATCAGCACAACAACAAACCTTCGGGGGATTTCCGGTCATAATCAGAAACGATCGTAAAACTTCGGGATGTGAAAAATACGCTCGGGAAATGACATGTTTTTATCGATATCTCGCGATCCGCGCGCAGTCGCCACGTCAAATATCGACCGTTGGCATTAAAAAATGTGTTTTAAAAATGTTACCAAGTGGGAGTGCCTCTTTAATCAACCGTGTGTGTGGGAGTACAACAATGTCCTGATGTTTTGCGGTTCATTTGTTTAACATTCAGGCTGAGGAGTCATTTGAAAACTCGTCTTTCATCAACGAAATGGTGAATATGAGAAAGAAGAAAAAACTTCCTCCAATCCCTGCATACCCGATGCCAACATACGATGGCGCTAGTATAACGAGCATGCACTTGACAGATGACTGGCCGATGAATTATTCCGTTGGAACTCACACAACTGGAATATTCGACTCCAGAGGAGGTTTCCTGTTCATCCAAGATACTGGTGTTGAACTGTTTATTCCACCAGGAGCAATCGAACAGGGAAAGCAGCAGGAAGTTAGTATTCAACTTGACCGCAGACCCCAAAATGCTCCAGCTCTCGGACAAGGCGAATGTCTTGTCAGTCCTGTTGTAATGTGTAAGCCTAGCGGCCTAAATTTCAAAGTAGCTGTGGTTCTCAGTTTCCCCCTCTTTGTGTGTGGTACGACTTTAAATTAACCCCACTAATTTCACTACCAATTGCAAGCGGGGGTCAATCAGCTTGCTATGAAAGCCTGTCAAATGCTAACGATGGCGTTTGCATTACAACTGATGGTCGCTGTATTTTGCTTGTGAACCACTTTACTAACTATACTGTGAAGGAAGGGAGAGTGTCAGCAAAGCATACAAAACTCATGATTTTTGCCGACCTGCAAGATGACGTAGAGATCACTTTACGAGTGTGGCTCCTTCATCCTGATTGTCAACAGGTAAATATCTCTAACTGCGGTATTTACATATGGCATGTCTCCAGTGTTTGTCAAACTAAACTTGTTTTATACAAACATAATACCGTGTTTACATGCATATGTAAGTACTCATGTACACCACATGCATGCATGCATGCATGCATGCATGTATGCATGTATGTATGTATGTATGTATGTATGTATGTATGTATGTATGTATGTATGTATGTATGTATGTATGTATCTATGTATCTATGTATGTATCTATGTATGTATCTATGTCCGTATCTATGCATACGCTCCGATGGTAGCTTGACAAGTTTGATTTCTGCTCAAATTTGTGCTGCTTATGTATGGTTTGACATACAATTTGAAGTGTTCTAAAATGTTTGTACTCTGCACTGTAAATATTTCTTTGTCAAAATCATGACAAAGAATATAACATTTCTTTAGAAATCACTAAAAGTAGCTGTGATTGTTGTGCGGAATATGTGATATATATATATACTTTGGGAACTTCTGTCATCCTTTCCGAATATGCACTGTATGACTATTCTTTGCTTCTCTATACTGTCAGAGCATCCTATGTCTGTTTTTATCACATCAAAAACTATATTCATTGCAATTATTCCATTTCAATGTCTCCAAATAAATATGCTTAAATCGTCAACTATTCCACTCTTCCTTTACGCCGAGGGTTACACAGTCATTGTTGCAGAATTCGTTCACAACTCGACCATCATTTTTAGATTGTGCAGTGAGAGTCATTCGCAAAATTATTTTTTCAAATGTCAGACTCTGTATAGTTCAATTGCCTAATGTAAAAAAGACGGAAACATATTACATGATTTGGTAATAATTCAGGTAGAATATTGAGACATGTTCTTTTGGGGGATTTTCTTCTGTAGGAAGTACTTGATAATGAAACCCGGTTGGGAGGAACAGAAGTTTGTCCCCCAAATCCGTTCGTCGTTGATACGTCGGGCGGTGATGTTGAAGTGCACTTGCAGTGTGACCGTAACTGGGAGGTTCCCATAGAAGTATTGGTATGCATCTCTTTTCTATTGTACCTTCACTCACATTCGCCTAACACTGTGATCATATTATTGCATACACAACGTCAGCCTTCAAAGATATCATGTAAAGATTTTGAGAAATGCAGTATATCATTCATTTGATTCAATATTAATTACAAGCTCAAGCTCTTTGTAACCCATGTAATGGCTTTCTTCCTGCGTTGAAATTTGAAACAGCCTTTCGCTTCTCCTGGCATAAGAATGAGGTTTAGAAAAAGCATGGCATGGTAATAACGTAGAAAGGAAGAAAGTGGATGGGCATCACGAAAACAGTCGAAAGATGTTTATACATGGGCACATCCAGGCCTTCAAGTGCCAGCAGCCGTATTTGTTTATCTGTTAACTCTGAATATATTTTGCATTTAACTTTGAAGACATATTACGGTCTTTCAACATTACTGTGTAATGTGTTTGTTCCAAGTGCCTAAGATGCTGAAGATATTGAAAAAATTGGCAATACTTTCCCTTGGCGGAATTTCTAAATTTCAACTCTTCAAGTGAAACTTGTGAAATCTTTCATATTTCAGGTATGCACTTTGTCAATGTACTAATGACAGCTATGTGGTAATAGACTGGACAATTTTTCATAGATATGGACAAATGTGAATGTGTTTATTTTTCCTGAAACAAATGATTGAGTGTTGTGCATGTTTTCATCGTTTGCATGATCTCATATTGCTTGACTTCCTTCAGAATATGACATTGAGCCGGATTGTCGCAAATTGTGGTCCATTCCACGAAGATGTCATTATGACTAAAGTCAATGACGCAGCTGAACGCGTCCGCGTGGACTTGCACGTATCACAACCGAAGTCACATCAATCTGACCATGCGTCGTTTCGAATATCTAGAAAGATAAAACAAGAACAACCGGTAGGCGCAAGCAAAATGTTTTTCCTAGGAGCTATGTTTCTCAAGGAGTTACGTTTGCGTTATTTTATAATTGCTATTCAAAATACTGTGGTCAATTAATTAGGTGCTGCACTTTCTAACAGAAATGTTCAACAATATATGAAAACTCCAACTTCCCAAAGACTTGCGCTTGGTGAGAATTTGAAGGATTGTTTCCTATAGGCCCAAGTGTTCTCTACTTTCCGCTTTCTAAATGAACAAAGTTATGTTTTATGCTGTGCGAGATTACTTTGTGTTTGCTTAAGATATGAAATACTGACTGCATATTGGACGTCATGCTAAACTTGATTTGCCTTCATCATCGATTTCTGCTATTTAGGGTATTCAGTTACTTGTTCTTGTCCAAGATGTATCTTTCTGGTCTGACATTTTCCACTTAAAACTCTTGTTATGTTGCCATGGTGTATTCTTATACTAATCTATTTTCTTGTTTTTGTAGGCGAGGCCAGTGCAAATTTCCAGAAAGGTGGATACACAGCAGCGTGAATTACCAACAATACCCGAAGGTCTCTGCGTTGCTATATGTCAGCTGATGGATCCGAGCAATCCGTGCGGGCGTGACTGGCGACTTCTGGCAGATAAAGTGACCGTCAATGGTAAATCTCTTAATTGTTGTGACCGACAACTTCTGATGGAACTCTTACCGTTCCGTAGCCCAACATACCAATTACTAAGCATATGGCAGTCTTTTAGAAAAGGCTTTAGTCTTCGTTACCTAGAAGAGCTGAAGGAGTTGTTCACATGTATAGATAGGACCGATGTGGTTGAACTGCTTGAAGCTTTTTCATGTCTTTGCAAATCAGAGGGCATAGCAGCTGCGGATGCTGGAATACGACCACCTGTGCATTCCCAAATGTGTAATAAACATTTCTACACTGTTGACAGTATTGCCCGCTGTTGCCACTCCAATGATCAAGAGCGCAATCAGCAGCCTTTGCAACTCGAGAGCGAAAACGGAGCGTCATCAAACGAAATGGAGGGTGAAGCTGCTGCAAAAGGCATAAACCAGAATTGCCAGGGTGAACTCGACAGCCACTCAAATGCACATGCAGGTACTATGCACCAACATGTCAAAACCGAAGTAGTTAAAGAGACAAGGACAAGATTGCTTGATATTGACTATCTACAGGACGTAAGCCATGAACATGATGAACAGCATGGTATAGATGTAAATGAGAATATGAAACGTGATCCTCAACTAAGCAGTGGTGATTTTGTCACAAATTTGTCCATCTTGACCAATCATCTGCCAAACGCCACAAATGATAGGATGCGTACCTCCACATGTTCAGATAATCCTAAAGAAGAACGGGATGAAATTCTCGTCGAGGGAAGTATATGTAGAAAAGATATGGATGCACCGAGTCGCAAGATATTGCATCCATCTCATGCTTGTCAACCCATGAACGGATCATCCTTTTGTGTTTGTCTCAACAAACACGAAAAAGCGCTATCGCCTACACGGAAACCACACGCCTGTGCGGGACGTGTCTTCTCTGAAGAGGCACTGGAATATTCCACGGATGCAATTGAGCAAAAACACCTCCAATCCAATAATGGAACAGTATACCAAAATGACATTGGGAATTCTGATATCGCACGAGATTCAGCATATGATTCTCTATGGCAGTGCGAAAGTCAGTGTACAAGTCATCGATCATCAGGATCTGGTGAACCAACACCAAACATGTAGTGTAACGCTTTCCTCCATTCCCTCCCTATGGTTTCTAATCAACTACGTCGATAGTTACGATTACGACATACAAACTTTACCATGATTCATTAAGCTTGCTTACGCTTCACATCCTAAAGTAACCATCTGTCTTGGGTTAAGTGATTTGTTATTTTAACAAATGACATGGTTATTGGAAATGACAGAAGGCTGATGCTGATTCCAGATTCAATTTGAAAGTTCATCGACTCCTTTATTTTGGCAATATCTTCTATACTTTAATATATTTGAAATCATGTGAATTTATGTAAAGCCAAGTTAGTCATTATATATTCGTAGATTTTGAAACTATTGAAATAGCACTTTGGGTGGAGGGTTTGAATTTGGGTTATTGTCGTGCTGATTTGTAACACTAATCTTAAGTGTTGCTTATAACCGACAAGTGTTGTGTCTGCAGCTTCAGGTACTGAAAGTATGATGCATCTAAACTGGTACTTCAGCAGACAAAGGGAGAAGTGTAGCAACGTTAATGCTTGCGCGTATATCATACTAAAAGTATGGAAGACAGCAACATTCGTTTAGGTGAACTTGTAAGTAGGGCGCTTATTCGAATATTTATATTTTTTGACAAGATGCAGGCAGAAGGATTATGCACGATCCCATAAACTATATTAAGAATCCTTACAATAGTTACTTTTAAACTTTTCATTTGGAAGTACCTGTTTCCATATACATTTTTGTCGACTGTTGTTCGGGGATGAAGAAAGTTAGATTGGTATGTTTATTTATTAATCATTTAAAAAATTGGTTGATAACGAGGTTACACTTGCAAATGGTGAATTAATATCAATGTTTAGCTTGTTTTCTGTTTCTAAGGCAGGGATTTTAATGCAACAAGATTTTTTTACTGTACAATCGATCAGGCTTCAATATTATCGTACCAAACTATTCATTTTTTTGATTGCTAAACTGCAACATTTAAAACAATATAACAAATTCATGGTATACTTACATATTAACACGTCTAAAGCGTTTTCTGAATTTAACTTTGTCAGCAATTACTGGCTTTACACATCAGTATTTTATTATCAATTTGCTATATCTCTTATTTGTCAGTGTTGACGCAAGTGTTGATACCTGAGTGTGGCGCTTATTGTGAATTTACATGGTTTCTTTGTTGACAAAGTGCAGGCAGAAGGAATATGGGTTACACTTGTAACTGGTGAATTATTATCAATGTTTAGCTTGTTTTCTGTTTCTAAGGCAGGGATTTAAACGCCACAAGATTTTGTTTTCTGTACTATAGATCAGGCTTCAATATTGTGGTACCAAACTATTCAATTACTTGCTTTACACATCAGTATTTTATTATCAGTTAGCTATATCTCTTTTTTGTCAGTGTCGACGCAAGTATTGATACCTAAGTGTGACGCTTATTGTGAATTTACAGGCACATAGTGCAGGCAGAAGTATTATGCACGATCTTATAAAGTATACTTAGAACCCTTGCAATCCTTTTACGCTTTTCATTCGAAAGTACCTGTTTTCAAATACATTTTTGTCTACTGTTGTTCGGCGATGAAGTAAGTTAATTTTATACTCTTGTAGCAACAAAAGTTGCAATGGCACGCGCTTTTGTTTACAAATCTATGTTGATCGCGTGACCGAGAACGCTAATATTGATAATATCATCACGCTCGTAAGATCCCATGGACCATGCTACCCGCGCAATCTACGTGTACACGTCTTGCTTTCTATAGCTGGCTGAATAACCGATGAATGAATTTATATTGTACTTGTCTATTGAAATACATACTGGTGTGTTCTTGAGTGTACCGAACTTTTCCACAAAATGTAATTAAGGAAGACTTTTGTTACTGCATTCAAAATATCGTTTTTTCCTTTCTATACATTGTTCGCTATAGCAAAGTTAACGTACTGTGCTCGTTATACAACATATATTTACTTGACGGAGTTGAGCCTTGTCATTTATTTTCAACGAAATATTCATAACACTGCATAATGGAATAACATAGAGTCCAAGATTACAACTTTAATTTGTTACGGAGAAAACTCAAAAAGTAACGGAAAACCTCGATCTATCACAACCAAAGACAAGGGGCAGGGGCGTCAGGTGTCAGCGGCGACGTAGTTACATCAATTATGTGTTAATTAGGAACAATAACAATCGAGTGGTTGTTTCGGAAAATTGGCCGTTTATCACCTACGAACCCTTCTCTAAGAATACTTATCACAGAAATAATTTAAAAGCATTTTATAATAATCCCCAAGTCTATTCTCTGCTTGGTCTCTGGTATTCTACTCGCAAGAATTCCCGTGAGAAAACAGTGGTAACACATGTAGTGATTGGTTTTTGTTTTTGTTTTTGTTTTCGTTTTCTCTCTCTCGTCAATTCATTGAGCAAACTTGACTCCGTATAGTCGTCGATTCTAATACTCTGTAGTCAGTGCATTGACGTAGCATACCCTTCTCCCTCCATAATATGGCTTTACAGAACAGGCGCGAGCGTAAGTGTGTGTATATCTGTGTGGGTGGGTGCGTAGCTAGGTACTGTGTTGAATTATTTGTAAAGAAAGTACATGACGTTGAGTTCAAGTGATGAGCACAGAGGCCGTGGCTCTATTTCCGAAACATTATCGCTAAAACTACGTTGTACTACTGTTACAGTAATATGAGGTTATTACGAAAATACCGCGAAGGATGCACGAGGACATTGGCGCGGAGGGCGATGCGGGGCGCCAATATCCGAATGCATCCTTTGTGGTATTTTCGTTATAACATTTATATTATTCATCTTACATTTGTGACTAGGACATTAAATTGTCAGAGTAATGACCGTTTTCGTGCAATGTCAACAAGTTTTCCTTCCGATTTATAGCGCAATTGTGGAACGCTATCTCGGATGCGCTTCAAGAAGATCTGGATAGTGTGTGTAACAGCACGAAAACAATTTCCCAATTAACGAAAACCACACTTTTTTCAAATATTTCCACTTAAATAACTGGTTATAAAATTCAGTTCTGCTGTACTTGATAATTTCACCATGAATTTCTGATTTGATCAAAAGTGGTTGAACTTTCTTGATAGTTTAAGATATTTTTATGGAAATAACTAAATTAATATATAATATATCCTTTAATATGATTTTCCATGGAAATATGTGCAAATATGCAAGCAAAAGCCATTTCGTTATTTTTCAAGTCAAATTACAGTCATTATTTCATTGCCACAAGTTCATTCTTTGTGAAATATCTATCTGTTGGGTTCTTACCCATGTCAACTTGTCAGTTGCAGGAAATTTCTTGCAAGGATGGGTGTGTCAATTGCAAGAAATTTCTTGCATGGGTGGGTGTGTCCATCGCAAGAAATTTTTTGCATGGATGGGTGTGTCCATCGCAAGAAATTTCTTGCAAAGGACACACCCACCCTTGCAAGAAATTTCCTGCAACTGTGAGCCATGTCCGTTGCAAGAAATTTCTTGCATGGATGGGTGTGTCAATTGCAAGAAATTTCTTGCATGGGTGGGTGTGTCAATCGCAAGAAATTTCTTGCAAAGGACACACCTATCCCATGCAATAAATTTCTTACAAGGGACACACCTATCGATGCAAGAAATTTCCTGCAAGGGACACACCTATCCATGCAAGAAATTTCTAGCAAGGGACACACCCATCCATGCAAGTTTTCTAGCAAGGGACACACCCACCCATGCAAGAAATTTCTAGCAAGGGACACACCCATCTATGCAAGAAATTTCTTGCAGGGACACACCCACCCATGCAAGAAATTTCTTGCAAGGAACACACCCATCTATGCAAGAAATTTCTTGCAGGGACACACCCACCCATGCAAGAAATTTCTAGCAAGGGACACACCCACCCATGCAAGAAATTTCTAGCAAGGGACACACCCACCCATGCAAGAAATTTCTTGCAAGGGACACACCCACCCATGCAAGAAATTTCTTGCAAGGAACACACCCACCCATGCAAGAAATTTCTAGCAAGGGACACACCCACCCATGCAAGAAATTTCTAGCAAGGGACACACCCACCCATGTACGAAATTTCTTACAAGGGACACACCCACCCATGCAAGAAATTTCTTGCAAGGAACACACCAATCTATGCAAGAAATTTCTTGCAGGGAACACACCCACCCATGCAAGAAATTTCTAGCAAGGGACACACCCACCCATGCAAGAAATTTCTAGCAAGGGACACACCCACCCATGCACGAAATTTCTTACAAGGGACACACCCACCCATGCAAGAAATTTCTTGCAAGGACACACCCATCCATGCAAGAAATTTCTTGCAGGGACACACCCACCCATGCAAGAAATTTCTAGCAAGGGACACACCCACCCATGCACGAAATGTCTTACAAGGGGCACACCCACTCATGCAAGACATTTCTTGCAAGGGACACACCCACCTGTGCAAGAAATTGCTAGCAATGGACACACCCATCCATGCAAGAAATTTCTTGCAGGGACACACCCACCCATGCAAGAAATTTCTAGCAAGGGACACACCCACCCATGCACGAAATGTCTTACAAGGGGCACACCCACTCATGCAAGAAATTTCTTGCAAGGGACACACCCACCTGTGCAAGAAATTTCTAGCAAGGGACACATCCATCCATGCAAGAAATTTCTTGCAAAGGACACACCTATCCATGCAAGAAATTTCTTGCAAGGGACACACCCACCCATTCAGGAAGTTTCTTGCATGGATGGGTATGTCCCTTCCATAGCAGGAAATGTTTTGTCCATGTCCCATCCGAAAAAAAGGAACTGAAGGCAAAAGCGGTTTTCCTAATTGTACGTTCACTTCATATTCACGAACTGTGAAGAATGTTAATAAAGTATAAACATCAATCAAATTGTTAGTATACAAAGTAATTAACAGAAGTGACACAAACATGTAATTTGTTAACAGCAATTATTTCAAATGTTTATTCATAAAAATTTACTGAAGTTTAAAAATACCGTCAATATTATTCACAAAAATTACGTGTCTAAAATTTAACAATAACAGTGTGTCACTCTCATTTTAAGATGGGTTGAAATTACTATATCTGTACCTTGAAAGCTTCATATGCACATATTTGATGAGTAAACTAAAAAATACCGCAATTATACGGTGTCGCTCACATTTTATCAGAACTGGTACATACCAAAGATCAACCAGAAAAATAAGAATGACAAAAGCAAGTAAGGACTGCAACTTAGGTACTGGAGGTCATCTTTAGGAACATGCATATCAACTTCTATAGCATTAGGACAAGCAGATCCTACATACATAAGCAAATGTTAAGAAAAAATTAGCCAGAGCAAGCTTGACAAAAGAAAAGGTGGGAGAGGGGGGGAGAAGAGTAGGAAAAATATAAAGGGATCTTTTAAAAAGGAATGCTACCTCATCAATCTTCTATCCCCTACCCCTCCTGTATATCAAATGTTCCAGCCCTTGGTTGACCATGTTTACATAAGACCAGCTGGCAGTATATTTACAACTTTGGGGATGTTTTAATTATGCTATGAGTGCTATTATTCAATGTAAACAGCACTTAAATCAGTTACAGATAGTGAAATTCCTTCCACTGTGGGGGGATTATGACATCTGGAATTATCCTGGATCCAAATTTCTCATCAGTTCTTAGTGTTCTTACATGCAAAAGTTGCAAAAATTGGTTCGCAATGAAAAAATTTACCTCAGCTCTGTTTTCAGGATCAAATTTTACTACAAATTGATATTAAACAAGACAAAATTATGTTCACAGCCTTCGAAACTGTCTCACAACAAATCCTTGGTTGGTGTAGGTCATTTAAGGTCACAAAAGAAAATTACCTAAAATATAACTATTTGGGGGTTTCCCAACACTTTGAGCAGAAAATTTATCTAATAACATCCCTCGGGACTTTTGTACCAAATTACAAAGCTATCAGACAAGTAATTTTGAGAACAAGTTTTCTTTACCAAATATGACAAAATTGTCTTAAAAATACAAATTGGTATATTTCAGGACAATTTCCATATATCTTACTATTGTCATCCCTGGACATCTGTACACCAAATGTAAAAGCCGTCTGTCCAGGGGCTTTAAAATGAAAATATTTTTTTACGATTTTTTGACCAAAAATAACAAAAATTACAAATATAAAAATGTCAATTCAATTTGTATACACTTGACTGATGTCATCCTGAGGAACATGTATACCAACTTTCAGAGCAATCAGATGAGTGGTTTCAGAGTTAAAATTTTTTTGACTAAAAACTGAAAAAATTACCTGAAAAATAGAAACATGCAAATTTCATCCTAAATTTTACACATCTGCTTTAGAATACCTAAAGGAACGTGCACAACAAGTTTCAACCCTATCTGACCAACGGTTTCCAGTTGATTTAGTTTGACTACCACCAAAGTAGAAGTAAATTTTATGTGCAGTCATCAGAGTCTGACCTGTAAAATAAAACACAAACACATTTGTTAAATAATGAGTTACAATATAACAGCACTAGCCAGTAGGTTTGATTTTGGCACTGAGTGGATAATTGAATTTTTTTATGGAAAGGAGTATTGAAGGGGGGAGGTTACCCAGCAATCTTTGGTTCATCAATAACAAATCTTTAAAAAATAGAGACAATTGTCTCTGAAGCTACTATAGACGTGAATGGTCTGGAAGACGTACACAGCACAGTACAAAATAGTACCCACAATTCTCCATGATTTGTACCAATGAAGGTTGCCATTCTAATAACTTTTTCTGTTTTACCTACTAACAATGATACAAAGTGTACATAAAATTATTTAAATTTATCTGAGTAAAGTACGTTGAGGAATAAGAGTGAAAATTGCAAAATCAAAATTTAAATGCCATAGAAATCACAGTCTGTATGTACTGCAAATATCACACTTTGGACGAAAAAGCAAATGACTAACTGAGGTGGCCAGTCTCTGTTGAAAGTTAACATGTAAATTTCCTTTGTCCTATCAATAGAAAAAATCAATATCTTTTAGTTTGACTAAACAGGTGCTTCAAGTACCCCCATTTTACTTCAAACTTTTCTGTATGGGTGGTTATGCAATTGCTTGGAAATCTCCTCTCTCAAACTTGCATGATTTTCAAAAAAATTTCATATGTTAATTGACAATGAGAGTATCCTACAAAGTACGTTTTCAAAATTTACATTAGTAGTCTACAGTTGCCT
Organism: Ptychodera flava; assembly: GCF_041260155.1. Classification (NCBI taxonomy): domain Eukaryota; kingdom Metazoa; phylum Hemichordata; class Enteropneusta; family Ptychoderidae; genus Ptychodera; species Ptychodera flava. The sequence continues at coordinate 2,832,446 of NW_027248350.1, forward strand.
CTACACATGTGAGCTACGTCTGGCTTGGCTGGGGAATCTCTGATTGTACAAATCAGAATGAATCATGGGATATTTCTAGTACTGTGGACTGCATAACACCAGACACCGAGCACAAAGGTCTTCTTTTCTGACAGCAGTTTCAGTGAAGCTCAAATTAGAAATATTGGCTGCTATGTCAAATAATCCTCAAATACAGCTAATGTATTCCGTTTTACAGAATATCATCCAACTTTTGAAGGCAGTTTTGCATTCATGTCAATAAGTCATATTATATCTAACATTTTACTTTATCATTCCTTTGCAACAGATTTGGTCTATAAAATTCAAGTGCATAATTATGTGTTCTCACTGACGGCAGCCATATTTGGCTTACAAGTCAAAAGTATTTTGTTGTCAAAAACCCTAATTGTGTGTTCTTTACCAACATTTGAAAATTTTCTGTGGCCACACTTTGAGAAGAACTTTGGCTTCAGTTACCTTTGATCTGAAATCATGTTAAAACAACTGTAAAAGGAAAGAGCTAAGGGGTGGAACATTTGACATTCAGGGAGATCTGGACCGGTTGTTGTACAGCACTGTGTCAGTGTTGAATTTACAGGGCCTGATACAGGTCTGAAAATTCGCATGATTTCAGGGTGTTAATTTTTGTAAGATGGGTCAATTTTGATCACAGAAGCGAACAGAAGCATTACTGTGTGAACTTCGAAAAAATTCAGACCCTGCCACAGGCCTGTGTTCACAGCACTGTGTACAGTCCTGAAATACAGGTGCTGTGACAGGCAGAAATTTCAGACCCTGTCACAGGTCTGTGTGTACAGCACTGTGCAAGTCATGTTCTCATAGCACTGGCCACAGACCTGTAATTCAGCCCCTGGCACAGCAATGGGACGTCTTTGCTGACACAGACCTGTGCCACAGGGTTGTGTCAGGAGCTGTGCAGGCCTGTTACAGGTGCGAATTTTTTTTTGCTGTGTACACTGAAAACTTGTTGCCACAATTAACTGAACAGTTTTGTAATGCTTATTATTGCATATGTACTGCCGATTACGTAGCTGTTGCCAGTAAAATAAAACTGGTATTTTCACGGCAAATTATGCAAATGAGATAAAATAGTCCCTGTTGATATTTGACATATCCGAAAAAAAATTATGATATATGAAACTTTTCATTGTGCTGAGGACTCGATTCAGCCAGTTGTACGTTTTTGTGAAACATTTTGCCACCAGCAAACGTTTCATGGCATTTTGGGGACGACAACCCGTTTCTAAACAGGTCACGTGTCCATGCAATAATGTTTACATAGAAAACCATGTTTAAGAAATTATTTCACGGCAAATTATGCAAATGAGCAATACCCGGAACTGCTTTGTTTTTGTAAACATTGCCTACAATGTTACGATCGATGAAACTCGGCGATTATTGAATAATTGGGCACGTAATTCAAATATCCTTCCAATCTGCTCTCTCAAAAACAAAATAGTAATCGCAGATATATATTCAGGAGCCTCCAATTTTACCAAAAATTTACTTGCTTCCATCAAATATTCGTTGTATTTGCCAGCGCGATCTAGCGAAGCTTACCAAAGGACTGACGAACTGACCTAACATGACCTCACTTTGTGCGTGGCTGGGCCAATCAGAGAGCGTCTCACAGTTGCGTCATCAATGCCTCTTCACCGTATCAAATATCCGTACGCCATGGCCGATTATTCCATTTTCGTCAAATTTGAGAGGACATATGCAAAAATAACAGAACTTCATGACCTCTGCTAGCTCTGTTACGTACAGAAGTTATTTTCACTCGTTACGCGGCCTGTTCTGCTGTATTTTCACTCGCTGCGCTCGTGAAAATACCGCCGCAGAACATGGCCGCTTCACTCTTGGAAATAACTTCTGTACGTCACAGAGCGCGCGCAGAGGTCATGAAGTTCTGTCATAGAATGTACAAAGTCACAGTTCTTAGTGAAAATATACACACTAGTGATACTACAGCTGTTGAGTGAAATAATGTTCCAAAATGCCCTTTCATCTATTGTGCTATTCACAAATTTTTGTTGCACTCTTTATTAGCAATTTAAAATCAGGTGTGTTCAAATAATATGCAAAATTAAAACTGTTTAAATTAAAAAAACCCTCATCCGGAAGCATCAAGTTCTGAGTACTTTTTCTTCAGTTCATCAGCTGTTGCTTTTTTCAGACATCCCTTCTTTGTAAGGGTGAAATCCCAAAGTATACACGACTCAACTGGAATAGTGTCCGTCCATGGCGTTCTGTAGGTTGCAATGCCATGATAGGCCTCCTTCCAAGTACCATTGTAACTGCCAACTAACCAGTGGATGTTGAGCTCACTGTTGTTTCTCTCTATAACCTTTGCTATCTGTGGCCTGGCATCATTGTCTGGAGCCCACACTGTGCACTACACACATTACGTACAGAGCGCTCACGAGACATGTTCTGGCACTCGTCCAATGAGTCCAGATACAGCCGCAGGGGATGGGGCGCCTTGAAACCGTACGTGTTACGGAACGGGCGTTCTGTAGGGCTTTTTTAGCGCACGCAAAATTCTATTGTTCTCGATGGTAGATGTATAATAATGTAGTGTATCAGTGGGTTGATAAGTGTCATAGTGAGCGATGCGCTCTAAGGATACGCAGACACCATGAGATATCCGTTCACAGTGTTGTATAGCTGGAAAGAAGAGGCGTTCGTTTGACTTCGATTGGTTAGGGATGAATGATGTCAGATAGAATTATAAACATGTGTAAACACTGCATATTAGGGAAAAACTGAAAAGATGGCAAACTGTCTTCATTGTCAACGAATTAAAAAGTAGCTATGTCACCACAACATTTCTTAACATTCTCCTGTCCGATAGATACGGTATCAAAGTCTAAGATATGGCACATGGAGTTGCAATCTTCTGGTTAGACAGGTCAAGCGGTTGTGGTCCGTTTTTTTAAAGATAAACTGTATTTACATATTTTAGAACCAGTATGATTATGATTCACTTAGAAAAACCATCGCTCCGGGTCGATGCACCAAAAGATGAACACTTGCCTTCAATATTGTGATAGTTCATAAAAGCGTAATTATATGAACTCTTTAATCTGTCCAGGTACGTGATTGATAGTTCATCTCCTACAAGTCTGGTAAACCCTTGCTTTATTCGACTGATTATATCGAGAAGGCATTGTCATGCCATACGTGATTCTCCTGCCTGCCATCTTTGGCTTTGTAATGCATGGCGGATACGTCAACCCAAGCCAGCAGTTTTCCTAGCTGAAAAATACCGCCAAAAAGACTTTGAGACGAAGACATCTTGTAGTTTTTAGTATCTCTTGCCTACTTTTCAGAAACGCTTATAAAAATATTTTTCCTTATACCCGTAGCTTAAACGTTGCATTCTAATGGACCTTTTCCTTCACTTTCTGCGATCTAATATAGCAATGGACGGATCTACGTCACGTGTTTCTGGTTTATTGTATCTTGCATAATGAAGACTTGTTTACATTTTTTTTGGCTCACATGCAAAATCGCAATAAGTAAGGGATAATGTATGAGCTGTGGGTTTGATGGCGTTGGACAATTATTGGTATCTCATTTGCATTACCAGTGTTTGTATTACTAATCAGTGTATATAATAAATGAGCGCACTGAAGATGATCAGATATTAGAGAGATCTGCGTATGTGTTTATGTATCTGTTGTCCAGGGTTGTATATGGTAAAGTTCAACTGAGGCCTGTTGCTTTGGTGACAATGTCCCACAGGAAAAATATAAACCTTTTTTTCAGACAGCCCTTCTTTTGGATTACGAATTTTGACAACTGGCCACTGTAACCGATCTTATGGAAATTGATCAAAAGCAAAACGTTCCCTTGAAAGCCCACCATAAAACCAGTCAGTCAACCATCAATAGCTGAGACAGTTGCAGATTTTTAGTAGGCTTATACTTTAAATTTTAAACAGAGCTTATGATCGATGAAGTCGGGTAACCGGAATAATGGTGACCATGCCAATGGCAACTTTTATGTGGTTCATTTTGGCTCAGTTCTAATAAAGAGAATGTTTTTCTGACCTTTTTTAGTCGAGGGAATTATAATAATAATAATTTATTTAATCACAATGTACTTTGGCCACCGGCCTATAGAACAACAATACATCAAGCCATATACATTTGCGTCAGAACACAGAGGGTATCCTAATCTACTTTACGAATCCCCACTACATCACTACAATCTGGACTTAAAATTTTCAGTCAACCAAAATACATCGGTCTCTACGTTTGAACGCATAATAAAGAAATCCTGCAAACTGCACTGTGTTGCGATTTTCTTCTTGCATCAGTTGAACAAATTTCTGATATGTATGATTTCTATAAAAATAGAGAGGTAAGTATTTTTTTTTGCTTAAATCATCATAATATGGACAAACTAAAGAAAAATGAAACTCATCTTCTACTGAGCAAAGATTACAATACACACATAGCCTCTCGTGTATCGGCACTCGATGTTTGAGATCACATTCAACTCTTAACTGATGTGAAGATGTTCTCAATCTACAAAGAGAAATTCTTAAGTTTCTATCCTCAATAATTGAGAGATATGATTCACACTTGAAATTTATCTTAAAATCAGTATACTTATCCAACTTAGAATATTTCATAATATCAGCCTTCCATGACTGAAAATAAACATCATATATTCTCTTATTTAGAATGTTAATAAATGCATACTCATCTTCAACACCTTGGTTTAACCAAACAAAACCAAAACCATATGAAAATAATAATTGCTTTACCTGTAATGCCCAACATTTACGACCGTTTTCAGCTTCTCTAAACTGGCAAAGATAACATTGATAAACTAAACGCATATCTGCAAAATTTACGATGGACTTTTTCCACACAATCTGCAATGTGAAAACCCCAAATTTCACTCCCGTACATAAGTATAGGCAAAATTTTACAATCGAATACTTTCATCATAATGATCGGATTTACGGACGTAAACTTTGCTAACGCTCTTTTTAAGGCAAACGTTGCTTTAAAGGCACGTTCTGATATTGTTTTTTGGGCAACACCCCAAAGACCACTACTAGAATACATGACACCAAGGTAACTAAACTTTGAGACAACGTCAAGCTTAACCTCGATATAAAACCAATTTTCATATTTTCTTAAATGACCTGCTTTTCTAAATACCATGACTTTAGTTTTGTCGATGCTAACTTTAAGCTTCCATTTAGATGCATAGCTCGCATGCATGTTGTATCCTGAAGTGAGTTCAATCTGTTCCCCCGTCGTTTACACCCCCCACTCCCCCCCCACACACACACAAAGAACACGAGAAAGGACAGATGATTTCTGTGCAGTATCAGATTTTTATTCCGAGTAAGATATGGGTAATAATTTATCAGTCACAAAATTACATCAAGTCTTTTTTATATTGACGTTGCATACCGTTCCTTCATATTTCAAGGTTGTCCGTAAGAGTGATTCATATATGCCCAAGAGAACAGCAAATGGAAATACTTCATTACATTTTGCGCTCTCATTACGTTTTGATACCAAGCTTTCTCTTGTTGTTCCGCATTCTTTTAAACATGATGAAATTGTTATCTTTCTCGTATACCGTTTCCGAGAACTATTTATCTTTCTCGAATATCGTTTCCGAGAACTATTTCTGCTGCCGCTTGTTGCTTGTTTTATTTTTAGAGCTCTCATTCCATATAGTTTTGAAAATTTCAAATATTTATCTTTTCTTTCTGTCAGATGTTGATATACTTTAGGTGATAAAAGGACGTCATACACTGAACAAAACCAATTATGCCTCCCGCAGTGGAAGGGCCACACGATGGTAAACGTCGCATATATGCTATAGATTGAATTCAGACTCGAGAAATCATCATTGAAGTTTGACAGCGACCAACGACATTGTACGACTAGTCTTAATCAAAATTGAAGTTCCAGAATTTGGCATTTACATAATATTGTCCCAAACGATCTAAATTCGATACTTTTCAGTCAATTTAATGGTGTGACGGCCATGTTAAATCAATACGTCTTTCACGTAATCTTTGCCAAGCATTACGTAATTTATGTAAGCAATAAAGCACACCCGGCGATGGTATACCATAAGATTTTGACCAGTGCAGGACATATATGCACGAGCGATAGCGAGTGCATATATGAAGTGAACTGGTCAAAATCGAGTGGTATACCGTCGCTTGATGTTATTTACTGCTATTATATCATAACAGTATATTGAAATTCTGGCTTGGAATGTCATAAACGGATTTTTGCTCAAGCTGAGAGCTGGCGCGTATGCCAGCCGCGGTATATCGCCAATATACAACGGTTATTTTCGCATCTCGACCAATCAGATCGCTGTATTTGCGCCATCAATATACTGGTATGATATAATAAGGCATAAATCACTCTGCGGTGCGTTCCCACGACGAAAGCAATGTTAATCTCTCTTATTTCAAAACGCGTTTATAGATTCATTTTCTTCGTATTTCAGGAGTTTTTGGCGCCATGATAATTGATTTTGTTACACAAATAACATACTAATCATAGGGCAACCATAATAATGCAAAAGCTCATTAATGAAAGAAGAGTGGACATTTTTATCCAATTCAAATAAGGAAATTTTAAGTATGGGAATATACATCAAATCAGGTCCAATAATCGTTATCATTCAAGGTAACTAAGAAAGTTACCAGGTCCAAGGAACACATTAAGAATGACAAAGGCAGTGGGGTCATCTTGAACCACAAAATAGTGATGGTACCAGGTAATAAGCAATTGATAACATAATTAATTTCTCGAGTCATTTTGAAAACAAAATTAACAGCAAAAGCCAGCCTACGACTTTTCACTCAACCTCATTTTTAGTTCTACTGTTGCTGTAAAATATCCTGTTAATAAATGTATACAGTTACATAATACATACAAAATACGTAAAAATAACCCATTTTAGTTATAGGATGATCGATCCACTTAATACAGTATCAGAAGAACACAATTTTGCGGAGATCACTGAAGATATGTGCTTTTTAAATTGTTATCCATGTGCCCTAAAATTTAAGGTAAACTTAATTTATTAACATTGTATTTCACCTGAATTTTGTATATACTTGGTTATTCTTTCATCAAGTATAATGATACAAAAAACATAAACATAACCATTTTTAATTAAGCTCTCCTGAAGTACCCCTACAATATACAAACTATATTACGTTTAGCTTTTGTGATGATTTTGTCAAAATAAGTATAAACACTTCTCAGCTAATAATGTCATTTGCTGATTCATTCATGCATTTTGCGCTGACTAAATATATTAATCTTAATTTCATAGCGCTTTGTAATGAAATAGTCTCAACGCCGTTTACACTAAAAATTTACAAATAGGAGGAGGAAACGTAAACTTTTTATAAAGCACATAGAAAAAAACCACAGGAAAAAAAGAAGGAGGCATTATTCAACAGTCCGGTGTATTTTCGCCTATTTTTGTGTCCATAAACGTTGATTTTACTTTTGAACTATCGACGACTCCCCTCAAAAGTCAAGATGAAGGTCACATAAATCCCAGGCCAAACATTTAATTGAGCTGCTTAAATTACGCAGTTTGAAATAAAGCTAAGCAGGCAGTAATCGAAAGTAATTTGTTCAAGAAAAAAACAGGCGTATGTCAATTTGCGCCGATCACTCATTTCAGGTAAATCGTAATCGAATATGAAATGGTGTAAAACACACTAAAGAACAAATAAAGTCGTTTAGGACTACAGTGCAAACTAATAAGACAAATATTTCAGAGGTATGTAAGTAGTACATGTTTTTATGTTAATACAAATATTTTGAATAAACATCTTTGTAACATTGATTGTTTTCTAAGAAATATCTCTCATAGGATTGTTTTCTAAGAAATATCTCTCATAGGCTCTAACAACGAACTACAGAATATAATATCATTAATTTGTTATGTTTTCTTAGCTGGTTAAGAAGAAGTGACGGCACTAAAAATTAACATGACAAGGGTCACCGTGTCTTGTACCACTGCCATCAATTTTGACTTTTTAAGCATACGACATTAGTGGAGTACTTTATTTTTTTTCAGCTGTAGTTATTGTTATTGTTGTTGTTGTGGTTGTCGTCGTCGTTCTTTTATTATGAAGAGTTGATGCCTGCCTTCAACCGAAGAAATCTGTCCATCCCAGAAGAAAAAAATGTTCTTATAATATATTCAAAGACTTGTATAGTCAATATTTTTTCTTATATCACTACTACTTTTGTTAACCGATTTAATATTTTAGGAGATTAGCACATTATTAAAATACAATATTTGAACTGTCATTATGTTCAGTACTATACGAATCAATCAAATACCTATTTTAAAAATATGTATTTAAATTCTAAAATCAGTAACACATGATATCCCGTAGCAAACTTATCATGAGTATCAATATTGAATTCTATGTAAGTGAACGAGCGAATCCAGATATATGATGTTTCATTCATGTCAGTCAAGTTGCAGTGTCTCATTCTTCGACATGTTGTTCTTCATCGATTTTAATGGCTGTCCTGTTGATAAAATATAAATGAAACAATATATATATATATATATATATATAATATATATATATATATATAATGCTCTGCTTAGTATCAAGTATATATATATATATATATATATATATATATATATATATATATATATATATATATATATAATATTATACAAGTGATAATTGTCTAAAAAGACAAAGCAAAGTAGGTTTCACATTAATTTGGCCAGTAGTGAGAAGGGCATTTAGCTGTTTTAGATGGTCAAGATGTCAATCGAAAACTGGAAAGCAGTTTTGCAAAGAGAATGATGAGATGCTCGTCAGCTGTCAGAAGACAAGCAGAGATCCCGCGGATGTGCAACAGGGTCTTACACCTCTGAAAATGACAAACTGGCTTGAATTATGTAAGCCAGTCGTCATGAACGAGTCATTAACTATGTTCTCAATTTCTGTGTATTATGAACGAGTGGATTGGAACACGATTGGAACTGATTTTGGATACTTGGATCTTTATAATTTTTAAATTTCCCAAAAATATTGGGTATCCTGTAGCTGACTTTTGCAATATTACAAATAACTCATAAAACCAAGTGCATTGCTTAAAGGGAAAGCATATGCGCTTACATTTGCAGCATTAACCCACATTAGTTCACTATCAATTTATCCAAAATTAATTCGAATCGTGTTTTGGGCACACATTCGGATGCCCTTTATTCCTGTGTGAAGGAGAAAAATATGTTCTTCATTGATAATGAGAAGACATGCTGAATGTTGTGCAATATTTGCTAGAATGTAATAAATATTTAGAGGTAGACGAAGTTTGGTCGATATTGCATCCTATTCGAGAGATGTGTCCGTATGTTGACAATTTGCGCAGCAAAGAGTAAATATGCGGACACATCACTCAAATTCGCCGCGATATCAACCAAACTCCTTGTAATAACCCATTTATCATACATGCATACTGTGATTGTGACTTTTTTCCCGCGGACGAGATCGATAGAAGTCGACCTTGCTTGCTCCTTGCTGTACTCATAGAACGTTGGTTGCTGAGTAGTGATGGCAACCGTATCACTTGCTGATATTATTGCACTGTTTTGCCATTCCTCTTCAATGACGGGCTGCTCTTCACTTTCAGAGCGAAGTAATTGAACATCAATATATTGAAACAGGTTTCACACTATTAAAGGCGGCGATGTTTAAGTTTAATACGACCTCAGATGTAAAATACTGGCTGAAGTGAGTAAGGTATGTACTAAGTTTTCGTATCGTGAAAAACTAACCTAAGCCCTTCGCAGAAGTTCTGTGGCCCATCACCAATTGGGTAAAAATAGAACTCGTGCCAGCACCACCCAACTGTCCAAGACAGTGATCGCCGTGGCTGGCCGTGCAGCGCATGGAGCGGGCAGCTCTACTGTATCTATCTTGTGTATATACAGCACTCGTACTAGTCAGTTTATCTCTAAGAATTATTCACGTCCTTAAGACGACCGATTGCAACATTTATCTTCTTAGAGGAATTTGTGAGAGAATCAAGGAAAACTTGGTTGAGTACGTAACTCCGTAATCGTTTAATGTAATGCACATTTTGTTGCAATATTAATGTACAAAAATTAATTTCAAAGAATTTATATGTTTACATCATCTGGTCGTACATTATAGTTACTGGCTTGTCTCAATATAACTAATCTTTTTTTAACGACCTATATGAAAATTTGACTTTCCTCAGTGGAGCACCTTATGCTTTGTATCAGAAACGTAAATGGAACAGGATCAGGACCTTGTTTTGTCACTCTGTGTTCAGTTTATTATGTATGAGTCGTAAACCATGGTGTTTGCGCCTTCTCTGTTGTGTCTTATCAATGGTCTAGTCGGATTTTCATTGCTAATTTATGCCTATACTCAATATAATTCACCACCAGCAAAATACTTGTTGTATAGCAGTTATGTCAAGATGCAGTCCACCAGGACCATCATCTGCAGCAGTGTAGACATGTTAGGAAGCATTCGCTTTTTTGCGGGGAGGGGGAGGGTCGGTGGAAATCAGGGGGGGGGTGACTTTTACGAAACCGCTTTTAGGGGGGACAAATTTACAATCAATGATTGGAAGGGGGTCAAATTTTACAGAGGTTTGCATGGAGTTTTGGAAAAAGAATTGACTTTGGAATTTCACTGAAATGTTGCTTGGTCCTCCATACATAATCTATGAGTAGTCTATAAGAAGCAAAGAATAACGTCTTTTAAATACACAACTAGCTAAATCTGTGTATTTGTAGACCCTTGATTATTGATATTAATACACTTGATCAGACTAGGGTAGTTACCTGTGTATGAATAAGCAAGAAATTTGATTTTGGAATTTGACCGAAATGTTGATTCACTATCTTGTCGATGAGGTAGCTATGAATAATTTGTTTTCCAATACAAAACTAGCTAAATCTGTGTATTTATGTACGCTTGATTATTGATATTAACGTACTTGATCAGACAAGGGTGGTAACAAGTGGATGTTTGTGCAAAAAATTAGATTTTGGAATTTCACCGAGTTGTTGATTTACTATACATGTAGGTCTATGAAGAAACTATGAATATATTTTTCCAATGCAAAACTAGGTAAATCTATGTATTTATGTACTCTTGATTATGTAATGTAATAAGGGCAAGTGGCTTCACACATCAGCCATCTCGTCTTGTATGTGCTTTGGTGTGTTTAGTGTCTGAGTTGTGTTTTCGCTGTTAGTGTGAAGATTAACAAACGAGTCGTTAGTTTTAAAATAAGCCATGGCGAATGTAATAAAGGGAAAGTGGCTTCACACATCAGCCATCAGCCATTACAGTGTACTTGATTAAACTAGGGCGATTACAAGTTCATATGTGTGCAAGAAATTTGATTTTGGAATTTTACCAAAAATGTTGATTCTCTATACATTCTGGTATGTGAGGAAACTTTGAATATTTTTTACAATACAAAACTAGCTATTAAAATCTGTGCTTTAAAAAGGTTTGACAATTGATATAAATGTAAGTGACGAGAATATTATATTTGAAAGAGTAGATCTGAATAACCAATATGATATTGGCATTTCACCCAGTGATTATTTGTAAAGTTCAATAAGGATTCTTTAAAAGTTCAAAGGTCAAACGGGAAATTATTGATACGGACTGTGACATCTCATAGGGTCGCCAGACCCTATGAGCATGAAAATTGGGGTGGGTAACTCTTTCTTGCAAACACTTTGAAGGGCCAAATTTTTCAGCCCAGGGCCATAGGGTGCGAAGGGTTAAAGAAGCAAATCTGATGGCGATTCATGACTTTGGGGGGGGGGTCAAATTTTAGAAATTTGATTTGAGGAGGAGGGTCGCTTTTTAAATTTCATTTGTTGCTCAAGTTCCATTGACCCGCCCCCCTCCCCTAAAAAACGAATGCCCCCTTAAGACCCTATGGGCCAGACTGTGAATGATTAAAGGTGTTGAGATGCTGGCCGTCATGCATACAAATTTCAGATGCGTCCGTTAGTCTTTTTAAGAACACTGTGATTGTACTGAAATACAGTGCCAAAAACTGAAAGAAAGTATATATAACATTACAATTTTCACTGTAATATTTTAAATGACATTTTGGAATGAAAAAATTGTGTTTGCTCAGCTTTTCTATGTATGCAGTATATGAACTTAAAAACGTATACGCGTAGCTGTAAGTAGTTCTGGTTGCACTGAAAATATGATTCATATTTCAACATGTTAAAATAATTTTTACGGTAGTATCCTATAAACAGGAGAATGTACATACAGGCATAGCATGTATGATAAAATTGGGCGGCTATCGGCACTTCTGGCTTCATCAGCACACGGCTGCAGCACTGCATGCTGTACAACTCTTGGTACGATGTTACAAAAGAGAACAACACCATCACCTATCGCATTTAAACTCGGAAAGAGAAAAAGATTAAAACTGCAAATTAAAACTACAACATCGACACCCTAAGCAAAGGGCAATGGCTGCCAGACAAGATCATCTTCGGAAAGATATAGCCAACAGGCAAAGTGTACTGAAATCTGGCCAAATAATGGAAGATCGACTTTAACATCGACATGAGCTTTGCACTGCAAGTTGGTTTCAAAAAGATGATTTTGGACAAAAGCAGAGAGAGCCACAGGAGGGAGGACTTTGTCAATGTCGAAGAGTACGTGGTCCCCTGCGATACAGTATATAAGGCGAACAATTATGCAGCAAGGCTGACCTCCACTGCAGGGCTATGGGAAGAAACCAGCACCTTTCTAAAAGATTATCGGAAAATTGTCCCCGAAGGACACCAAAGAGATCAGTGAAAAAGTGGTCTATGATATTAGCAACCCCCTCACAATGCCACTCAAGCAGGGTACAATCTAAGCAGTATCAAGCTAGGGATTACAGATCAGGATTCAATGATTTCCCTTGCACCTTGTGTCTATAATTGTTAATAGACATCAAATCAGGTCCAATAATCATTATCATTCAAGGTAACTATGAAATTTACCAGGTCCAAGGAATATATCGAAAATGACAAAGGTCATCTTGAACCACGAAATAGTGGTGGTACCAGGTGTCAGGAATGGGTAAGCGTACTCTGCCAGCTAGCTGAAGCATGGCCTAGCTAAAGCCTGGCCTAAAGCCTGGCCTAGAGCCATGCAGAGGCAGCACTTGAGGCCAAGCAGTGCCAAAGCGAGATCTCTTATGACCAAATGGAGAGGGTTCTGCTGTATCAAAAAAGGAAGCCGCTGCAAGCATGGATCTTCAGCCCAAAATGATCTTGTAAGGATTCCTCAGCGAGAAGACTGGCTTTCCGAGTTCCTTCTTTTTCAGCCAGCAGAGCAGTCGCTTCACTTCTTTTTTGTCCAGCTCAATCCCGTATTTCTGATGAAAGTCTCATTTTCTGTGTTGCTTGGAGTGTAGAAAAGCATCGCAATCTTTTCTGAAAACACATTGCTAGCTGGTGTATTTCAGTGTCAGGATCCACACACTGAGAATGCTGTGCTGGGCGCTGAACCCCAAGTTGATTAGTTCATCGCTCTGCTTCTTCACGTCTTTTGACATGGCAAAGTAATCTAAGACAATCAGCATCTGTGTTCTTGTGTATACTTTGTGTGCAGTATTTAGCCACTCATTCAGACCTGTGCAGAAGTCCAGGAGGGTTACGATGTCATCGTCTGTGAAAAGGAAACTCTTGTCGTAGGCTTTGTTTTTCAAATAAGTAGGGTACAAGAAAACGATGTACTCAAACTTCTGACAATAGGGCCGTGAGCAGGCTCATCAGGTACTCTGTCTTGCTGCAATAGTTGAGCCCTGTTATAATCATATTGAAGGGCGGCTAAACCAACAAACAAACGTCCATCCATCTTCTGTCTGCAACAAGCTGCGCAGGTCTTTACTTATAAAATGATACAGCTGAGATGGTTTTGTTTCAATGAAACCTGCTGGTCGGCCTGCACATAGACTTTCACAAGCAGCCATACCTTTGTTTTTTCAACAGATTTCCAGCTGCACCCAATCCTTCATGTTCATCACTTTCAGACCGTTGCCATGGAACATTTCATGCATGAAGTTTCTCTAGTCCATGAACAGGCAGAACTTGGGGTTCTTATGGAAATTGATCTCACAAAGAAATAGGTCCTGGTATTCAACACCTTCTGCAAAGTATCAGGGGCCTCTCTCCAGAAATGCCTGGGGTGGGGTTGGGGATTTGCTGGGCATAAACTTCGGTCACAGTCCCTTCGATTGTCAAAATAACGCTATCAAGGTCTGGATACATGTTCGTCTCGCTGACTTGCCAGGCTTAGGCCTGCGCCTTTGTGGACAGGATGAACAACCCTTTCATACTTCGGCGACGGACCTCGACATTCTCATTAATGATAAAGTTGCTTTCTGGGAAAGAAATCATGCAAAAATGGTGGACATGCTTGTACAAGAAGCTCTTGCCACTGTTAGAGTAGCCAGTAGTGACGTTTTGGGCCAAGCTTTTGTATTTGATCATTTCGTACTACATATGAAAATTTATGCATCAGTGAGTATCCTTAATCAGTGGCGTCCTCAGAGACTATCTGTTGCGCGGCTGGGGATGGCAGCGCCATGGCCACTCATGAGTGGGTGCCAGATCTTGATTTCATGCTATTTCTGATAAACGCCATATAAGCATTGTCCTCATTCTCTTCGATTTGGCATCGCCAGCTCTGCTTCTCAGCCTTATCTGGTTTGGGACTCAGAAGCCATAAACGGTCATATTCTTTCTGTCTTTCTTATGTCATTAAAGATCTCTGTACATCTCGATCCTGTGATATTGCAACAAAATGAGCAGGATCTTGCCTTCGAATTTGAGGACTAGCAGGCTGACTATGTTCTTTTGCTAAGGAGCCAGCATACTAAAGTGCCAGCATACTCTATTTATAGAGGGTTTTCCTCCTTTAGGTTAGCTTCGAGAAGGGCAGGCCAGTCTGTGACCAACATTCGCAAAGCTGATTAGCCAAGCGGTTGCTTGGCGATACTTACCAAATGGTGCCCCATTAGCACCAATGACAATTTGAAAACTCCGCTCTGGCTTGCCATACCAATTCAAAATATGAGGTTGGTGTTTACATTTTGTTAATACAGGTTGGCAATTTTAAGAGCATCTGCTCTATATCCCTTTTCATGCCAACAACCTTTCCATTATTAATTACAGGGTGGAGGTCACCTATATCAAGTTTGCGAACATAACTGACGACTTTATTATACGGTAGCAATCTTGGTATTTTGCTACCTGCATGCAATTATAACACTCTTTCGGGTTGTTTTAATCTGGAAACTGAGTAAAGCTGACTATTTCTTATGGCATTGTATTTACGTTTCGCTAATACCCCTATTTTTCTGTACAAAACATTGATGCTTCAGGTGAGATTATTATCACTTTCTTCAAATTTTGACGCAGATTTTCGTAGCAGTGATGGCATAATTATTTCTTTGAATTTATCTGAACATTAGAGGTACTTTTCAATCTGATTAGGCTAAGCAAAATTAATAAGAATGACCAACAGCCCCTTATTTGCTGGCTGTTGGGTTTTGAGATACAAATAATGCTATTTGGCAGTTAGGCTTTGCTGACGGTTGGTGTATAGCTGTAGCTGCAAGAATTTTCTCTGGTTGGCGGACATGTTGAAGACTAAAAGGTACAGTTAGACAATCAGTGTTAGTGGGACTCACTTGACTGCTCTTTTGAAGGTCGTCACAGGATTACGCAATGAGATCTGTAAGATGTGAAGATGAGCAAAGTCAAATAACAGTCAGAGGTAACACACAAACACACAAACACACACACACACACACACACACACACACACACACACATATATATATATATAATATATATATTTATATATATATATAATTATATAAACACTGCAGAACCGTTATATATATATATATATATATATATATATATATATATATATATATATATATATATAATATATATATATATATATATATATATATATATTTGAGAGAGAGAGAGAAAGAGTGAGAGTGAATTATCTTACTGACTGACGCTTTCTGCTTACTGACTTACTTTTCTCTGTTTATCTCTGAGTGTCCTTAACTGCTTCCTTCCCTATTTCTAATTTCTTTTGTTTCTCTCTGATGTGGTTGTTCTCCTCTTCGATCTCAGGCTTTTTTCAGGATTCCATTTGCCTGATTTCAACCTTACTAACTGACCTTACTAATAGTAAAGCACTGTTCTCTTCTTTCCCCCTCCAAATACGCTGACCTGCAAGTAGTTTATGGTCTTCTTCCTCCCCAGCTATCTGCTTTGATCTTTTTGGTTCTACTGCCCATCGCCCAATGTCATAATTACTTTTTCTCATCTTTTGTGGCATGCTGTTTGCTTAAGCTATTGATATACACGTAATTTGTAGATGTTATGTATGAATGCTTACCTCAATGGTGATATATTCAGTGGATCATCCTACAAATTAAATCACAACAGTAATATTATGTACGGCAATGGCATGTTCTTGACAAATTATATATTGTAATGGAATAGACAATACATACATACATACATACATACATACATACATACATACATACATACATACATACATACATACATACATACATACATACATACATACATACATACATACATGCATACATAGATACATACATACATACATACATACATACATACATACATACATACATACATACATACATACATACATACATACATACATAGTATTACATACATAGTATTACATACATACATACATACATACATACATGCATGCATGCATGCATGCATGCATGCATGCATGCATGCATACATGCATGCATGCATGCATGCATGCATGCATGCATGCATACATACATACATACATACATACATACATACATACATACATACATACGTACATACGTACGTATGTACATCCATCCATACATACATACATACATACATACATAGTATTACATACATACATTGAAAAAATAGCATACTTTATATACAAATTTCAAGAATGATATTTAACAGCGATATGAAAAGAGTTTTACACTTTCATCTCTAAGTTTTTCATACCCCTCTTGGTGCCAGAGGTATATTCCCCGCACCCACAGGCTGAACTCAAACTCAAACAAACTGCATGTTTCAAACAGTTCATCGATATGAGTGTTAGGTATGGGCCGGAAAAAAAGAGTCCCTTCACTTGTGTCAACAGCCATAATCGCTGCCATTAACATAGTTTATTTTCCAAGGGACACATGGCGACACACGCTAATGGTCCGTACGCGTTGCCATTATCGAATCGAGCGAAAGCAAGATATGGACATTCTTTCAGGTTTTTCTAACGGTAATATTAAAGTGCTCTTGATTTCATTTGGGAATTATAATCAATTGTTGGTTTCAGAATTTTGAATTTCGACAATAACGATATAAAAACAACAATCTTCTCTCCTGTTGGTAAAATCGATTTGTAAACTGCCATCGTGGTCATGAAGTAGCAATACTCGTTGACATGCAAGGTGGATACGGCGATTCAGCCTGGCTTAATTCCGACAAGAGTTATAATAAATAGTGAAATTAATAGTTTAACACTCAGAAATTACTAATAATGACGTTTAAAGTATTGAATCATGGACATAAAACTTCAAGTAGACACGATTTTCTGGAAAAGGTGGTTTGTTTCTATGAAAATAATCGCAATCATACCAATCCATAATCTAATAACACTAGGTCAAAATTTGTAAGACAATAGTTGTAAACATAGACACAAAACAGCACAGAACAGACAGTAAATAGACGGTACAAACAAAGTCAAATTCATGAAAGAAAGATATATGGACCTCTGGCCAAAAGACCAAGAAGTGATGTCAGGTGTTTCGAAAATAGTAAGCGCATCCTGCCCCACATGTGGCACCCGCCATATATCAATCTGTAAGTCAGATAGGTAGTGGTCACTAACTAAGGCCCCATGTCACCGATGCCATCAGTGATCATTTGTCGAAGAGAGATATTGTATTTATCTACCAGCTTGCGATACCTGCCAAAAAAGCGTTTGAATGTAGAGGCAAGTCTTGCTCTGGTGTAACCTTGATTTAACAGTTTGTAAGAGAGATGGCCATGTCTCTCTACAAAATCACCATATGAACTGCATGCTCTTGCATATCGAATAAGCTGGGAAATGTATACCCCATAAGCAGGTGAGAGTGGAATATTACTGATGAGGTGTGGAAAATTATTATACTAAAGTTGAAATCATCTCTCTTGTCATATAGCCTAGTAGAAAGGTGACCATTAGAGTCAAATTCAAGTAAAATGTCCAGATATGAAGCAGAAGAGGCCGTTTCTGTAGTTTCTTTAATCTCCAATTCTGGAGGATAAATCATAGCGAGATATTTACTGATTCAGAGTTTTCAATGAAATAACATCGTCTATGTATCTAAATGTTAGGTTGAAAGTACGAGCTACAGAGACCTTTTTCTGCTTGATAAGGTTCTGGATAAATTCTGCCTCGTATGAGAACAGAAATAAGTCGGCAAGTAAGGGAGCACAGTTAGTGCCCATGGGAATTCCTATACACTGTTGGAAAATGTGTCCTCCAAATTCAAAAACAAATATATGTTGTCAATGAGGAAATCAAGCATACTGATAATGTCTTTCTCGGTATAAAACACTTTAGCGTTAGTAATATTTTTAACAAAATATGTAGAATTATACCCTAATACCACATATTTGTAACGGCGTGAACCGTTTTGTAGAAAAATGCTTGGTTGATGATGTTTTTCAAGCGTTCTTTCAATTTATCTTGTGGTATTGTGGTATACAATGTGGAAAAATCGAAAGTTTTAATAGATGTTATTTTTGAAACAGATCTTAATTTCAAATTTTCCAAGAGTTCCTTCGAATTTTTTAATATCCACATTTGATTTATACCACTCCGAGAAAAGACAACATCACAGTATGCTTGAAGTCTCCGGTTAACAGTACAAAGAACAGAAGTCAGTATCTTCGATAACTCTGTTGTTGAACATTTTGAAGATCCTGCGATAAACCTAGCTTTGTAAGGTGTTTTGTGGAGCTTTGGTATCCAGTATAAGCTAGGCAATTATTATGGTCATCCTTTGTCGTAATATTAAAATTATCCATGAATGACTTACGATTTGCCAAAATGTCAGATTTGTTGAACATTGATTGTCTGTAAGTGGAGTTGGTGGAGGTCTTAGTTACACCAAGTTCGTCTATAAGACATTCAAAATAATACTTCTTAAAGATAAATGCAATGTTATTGGCAGCTTTATCAGCAGCGACGACAACATATTTGTCATGAATATCATTCAAACACTATACAGCATCAGGATCTTTAAATTCAGAATAGGGTCTTCTGCAAACATGTGATCAAAGTCGACCAATACGGTCAAGCACTATTTTCTTCACAGATTTGACCCATTCTGACAGTGTGTCTACATCCTCCCTTTAATATTCTTCAACAGAGTCCATAATGATCTTTAAATTATGGTTCCAGTTGATCCTGCGAGGTTCTCTGAACTTTGGTCCACAAGATAATATCTTACAAAGGTGGTGATGTTCAACCAAGTTCAGATCACCAGTGATGACATGGCCAACTGGAGTATATTTGAAGGGAGATGTAGAGCAGTCACAGGATGCTGGTGTTTGAAGGAATTCATCAATTTTTAAGTGCCGCAATGCCTTATTGTAATTGAATATTTTATTGGAGATTGTCTTGGTGTATTGATATGACAGAATATGGTTCTTAAAGTATTCAGGTATAGTTGATGTAACCTTTTTGTTTTGAATTATATTGCTGATATTAATGCATCAATTCATTTGTTAGTAAATGGAAGATGTATGAAATGACGATGATCCTCAGTCATAGGTTCAGCGCGAACAGGCTTGTATAGTCTGTATAGTGCAATGTCAGCAATAATACTGACCAGTCTGTACGGTTGTTTGTTCGGATCTGTCAAAGACAATCCCAATGCATAGACATGCAACCTTCTCAAGTCCTTGATGGAAAGAGCAAATAATGAAGTACGAATGTGATGGAGACCTAAAGGCTTCTGCAATAAAAGAAGCAGTTCATGAAATTTGTCATGGCAATTGGAGGTAGCTGATGTATCCAATTTAGGCCGATGGTAACGCCTATGTCAATGACACGTCTTCTACGGACAGAAGATTCAAATAGGCCCATCACATTCACTTCTGAACAACCAGAACTTGAGAGATTGCCTATGAAGTTAGGGCTTGCCTAGTAACCAATGCAGAGGTGAGAAATAGTGACATTTGGCAATGTGCTGAATCGAAGATTGCCAGATTTATCAGGGGGAAAGTACATACAGTTAACAAACTCTTCAAAGTATCAATGTAAATATACTTACAAGACTTAAATTTTTTATACACTTAACATAATTGGAGTCAGTTTTGCTTTCGCTGCACCATTAGTGAGCGCGCCATTATACCTAATTAATATTCATGAACCAGAAAATAAGGGGACGTACCATTGGACAAAGAAGGCGCCTCATGAGCCAGCTTGTTTAAAATAGTAGACAGTGATAGCCCAGAAGAAAATATGCTGAAAGACCCAGTGGTCAAGACGGAAGTTGAGGGGTGATGAGCACCTGTGGGTGATCTCAAGGCGCTACTGACGGGCTCGATGTCTACTTGACCAGGACAGAAAAGTTCGTCACCAACCCAAAAGGCATATTCATATTCGTATTACCTGTCAAAAACCCTCTCGTACACCGGGAGCCTCTCTTGTTGGGGGATCTGAGAGAAACAGCTTACACTGTATTTTAGGATAGGTTCATCGAGTAAGTGCAAAAGTATATATACTAGCCGATAATTTCCTTGAGCTTTCTGGTAAAGTCATTTGCAAACAATATGTTGTCGGGTGAGTACCTTCTAGTAGTAATTATATCCTTACCAGTAGAATATCTCTCAGTGATTTTTTTCATATATAAAAACTCGGGGGGATATGCGTGCTCCTCTATGGTTAGAGATGGATCGATTGCAGGTGCTATATATATATATATATATATATACAATATATAATATCCGAACTGTATAGGCTATATCCGAACTGTATAGGCTATATAAAAGGGCAACTCGTTCTTCAAGGTATTCATATGCTGTTTTCTCTCCCTTGCATCTCGCTCCAGTTCCTATACCAGACTTTGTTTTTTCCCCTTTATACCCGCATCCCCTACACAGAGAAAGCTTATGAGGTACTTCAACCCCACAACCTATGCATGCCATCTTGCCACCATCCTTCTGCAATTTGGCCTGGTGAATGCAACAATACTCATCCCTAAAACTCTGGCTGCAAGTAAGGACAGATCCAAAAAGTGTCCACTTGCACTCAACTCTGCCCTTCACCTTACCAGATATGTCTCGGAAGGGTATAAATCTAATACGGATGTGTGGTGCCATGGTTGAACTAACAAACTAGAAGTTTCTGTCTCCATAAATAGATGCTGGCATGTAGTCACCACTGAATTTTTCGCTCACTGACATCAAATGCGATCAAGATGAGCCACAACTACAATCTCCCCTGTTGCTGTTGTAGTCATTTTGACTGCTGATGACGACAATGATAATACTGCTCTGCCGCTTCTTGAGAAACAAGGCTAGTACCACGAGTATGACTGCGACATCGGGAATACCCTTGGAACCTTGATGCATGGGAAGGATCAGGACCAAAGGGGCTAAATGATGATGGGGGTTTAAAGGCGAGTGGTTTCTGTGGCAGAACTTGTTGTCCCTAAGCAAGGTTGTCGAAACTTGAGCTGTCCTGACTTTTATAGCGCTCTAGTAACATTTTTTGCTCCACCTAAGGTAAAAAAGAATAATATTACACCTCACTCATTCAGCGTGCACTGCCATTGGTTAAACACGACTCACGTGACATGTAAAAGAACGTGATGATGCCCTCTGCAAATGTGATGATGCCCTCTGTGACTTGATGATGCCCTCTGCATTTTATATTACATGGATGACGTCATTTTACTTACTGCGCATCCTTTCTGCGCAAAACAAATTGTCGTTCGCTTGTTGTACTTTGCAGTTGGCAACTTATGGCTGCGAAACGTCATGCAGAGCTGTCACCGGCACAGTCAGACGATATTTTGATGCAAGTAAACAGCAAACGAACGAAAATGGCAACAAGGAATGCAATTTCTGTGTTCAGCGACTATGCAAGCAACAAATTTGGATACGCCACCGAGGAGATAGGCAAACTTTAGCGGCAACCCTAGACTCGGCACTGACAACATTTTACGCTGAGGTCCGGACTCAGAAGGCGAACTGTACTCGACGAAGTATTTGTGTTTTCTGTTTCTTTGCATGTTTGCTTGTTCGGTGTAATAACAATATAACACATGAGAGCTTGGGCAAGATCATGATTTACTGCCTGCCCTCGGGCTGGTGGTCATGATCGAAATACTGATGATGCCCGAGCCATGACCACCATCCCTTGGGCAGGCAATAATTGTGATCTTGCTCTCGCTCTCATGTGTTATTATTTAAATATTCGCTCTTTCAACTTCATTTATAGCTGCATGGCTTATCCCGGTGAGGCTCAAAATGATCTAAACATATATGCAGGGTCTCACAATGCTAAGGGTTTCTGAGATACGGAGAGGTTCCAGTGGTTCTCTTTCCCTTCTCTGTTGCGGAAGGCCTTGCTCTTGCGTATCACGAGGTGCATCTGGGTTTCATTGCTTGCTTGGAGCCAGTAGAGGTAGTGATAGTTATACTGCGGGCCTTCTCCTAGAAGGCCAAGCATGTGTCCTGCAGGATCATGACCAGGTCTTTTGTTACCCAATAGCAGTGCAAGGTTGCAAAGTCTGGGCTCTAAGGCGTGAGAAGCACCAGCACGACCGAACGGCCTCATATATATATATATATATATATATATATATATATATATATATATATATATATATATATATATATATATATATATATATATATATATATATATATATATATATATATATATATATACCCAGTTTGATCTGGTCAGGGAGGGCCCCAGGGCTAGCCCACTGGCTCTGCAATCACCCAGCCCAAGCCCCACTGTGTCCACTTTTCCAATACTTCCAAGAGGTGGAGGATGATCACGTCTTGCATCTCATCAATCTCACTGGCCTTAAGAGTACCACTTTCTTGTGGCATAACATGGACTGTTGGAAATCCGGGAAATCATCTGTTTTGTCAAGCCTAAGTTGAACCCTCATCGCTTACTGGAAGTTTAGGCTGCCATGGTCCACAATATCTTTGGTGAGTCTCAGTCTTATCTGGGGATCATACGACATCAAAGAAAGCTTGGGGTCAGATCGGAGACAATGCGCTTGGGCAACACCCCCTCAAGCTCAACAGGTAAGTCTTAATGATATAATGTGTACGAAAGTAGGTGAGGTCATCTGCATTAATACCATTTTCATTTGGGAGAGGTCGTTGAGGCATGGGCTTTGGGAGGTTAATCCTGGTGAGTGGTAACCCCTTTGATACTACTGCCTAGATGATTGTTCAACACTTGCTTGGTGGTTCCTCTGAGAAATGAGTGAGTATCACCTTTGCTGCTACTCTCTCAATGGTTGCTTAAGACCTGCTGGGTGGTTCCTCTAAGTGATAAGTAGGTTACCCCTTTGCTGATGGTCACTCCCTTTGCTGCTACTCTCTAAATGCATATCCAATATCTGGTGGGCAGTTCTCTCTAAGAGCCTAATCTTACATAAAAGGCCATTCCATTTCCGCAAGTAAGGTGTATTCCTTTTCAAATATACTTTAGTTCCTACCAAGATCTCTGTAATCTCTTTGCCACTGTTGCAACACCTCATTTTTGTAACCATAGCCTCCTCAGAAAGAAACCGCTTTGTCAAACCCCTTACCACACACATAGCAAGGTTATGCACGATTATTTGTGTCTTTGAGATTTACAAAAAGGTTAATTTAAGCCATTCATTATTGCTGCGCATTTTTCGAATACCTCTCAGCACCGGATGTTAGTTAGAAACAACAAGGCATGCTGCAAGGGGGCAAATTGTTAGTTTTTTGTGCAATTTGGGCGAAAATGCAACAATGGGTGCTGAGGACTCAATACGTCAAATCAAGACTTATTGCATCCATCCACTCATATGGGTCTGGGGCTTCAAATCACTGAAACTATGCTCTCTTCTCACAAAGTGGTCATAAAAACATCTGTTTTTACGGGATATGGAGCTTCCATTTTCCAATTTAAGTCGCCTTTACTAAATAGAGCTTATATTTAATTGGTAAATAAGGCTCCATGGCCCTTTACAAGTTCCTTTATTTTCGCCTTTTAGGGGTGGAAGTGTCCTTTTGCAAATGTAATAGTCCCACATCCTACTAGTGGTCGAGAACAAACATTCTGTATATTACTCGTTCGCGTAGCTGGTACTTGTTCTAGTTGCAGTGATGTCAAAATACAGATTGGTATTAGTACTCTTTAAACAACTGGAAAATGACATACGGCATATCGTGACGAGACACTAATACATTCGTGCACATACATACATACATACATACACTATATACATACATACATACATACATACATACATACATACATACATACATACATACATACATACATACATACGTACGTACATACATACATATATACATACATACATACATACATACATACATACATACATACATACATACATACATACAGACAGACAGACAGACAGACAGACAGACAGACAGACAGACAGACAGACAGACAGACAGACAGACATACATACATACATACATACATACATACACATACATACATACATACATACATACATACATACATACATACATACATACATACTACATACACACATACATATATACAGACCACACAACAGAACCAATAGACAACAGACAAGAAGAACTATGGACAGACAGACAGACAGACAGACAGACATACAGACAGACAGACAGACAGACAGACTGATCAACTCAAGACAGATGTCGACTGTAACACATGTATTGATGGAAACCCACTGCGTGATATATTTCCATGGAAAACCTGTTGTCAAAACCATTTTTCATGTCAGAATATTACCTTAAATAAGCGTTTCATAAAATATATAATGCTTACATCCATTTCTCCAATATTCTCCTCGCTCTCTTGCTGAGGTATACTTCTATTATTCCTGGCAGTGCCTTCTACTCTAAGTCGATATTCCCAATCACCTTGAGGCTGTCGGAAGGTTATTAGTGTATCAGGCGATCAAGGATTAGAAATAAAAAAAAAATTCTGTGCATATTTTGCGTTTAATGTTGTCGAGTATCATCCACTTAAAATTGTTGCACAAATTAAAGACGCACCTTTGATTATAAATGCCACTCGGCAACGGTTATCAGATTGGTAAACTCATTTTCCAATTAGTTAATTTAGTTTCAAATTTAATGTTTGTTATGTTCCAATGGACAAGTTTAAACTTGTAGATCATGAAAACTTTGTAGAAATTATTGAGAGTAAAAGAGGCAAATGCACTTCTCGCTGTTTATTTTTTTCAGAAATCACAAGTATGAAGTACTCTTAACTACTATTTCAATGAACACATGAGCATAACAATCTTTCCTACGTATCCGGAATATTTGGTAGTACCATGGTCTGTAATGGTAGGTTTCTGCCTCAGCAAGTGTGTCCTTGTAGTGATCATGATATTTATCTGAAAAATAATTTATGTGCAATTTGCGCGCCAAATGCAACAATGGGTGCTGAGGGCTCAATACCTAAAATGAAGACTTATTGCACCCATCCGCTCAAATGCGTCTAAGGCTTAAAACCAACGAAACTATGCTCTCGTTTCACAAGGTGATCAAGATCAAAGATCAGTTTTTACCGGATTTAGAGCTTTAATTTTCCAGTTTAAGTCGCCTTTTATAAAAAGAGCTTATATTTTATTTCTAAATGAAGGCTCCATGGCCCTTTACAGGTTCCCTTAATTTTCGCCTCTTTTGGTTTGGGATCGTCCGTTTGCAAATGTAAGAGTCCCACATCCAACAAGTGGTCGAGACAAAAATTCTGTCTTTTACTCGTTCGCGTAGCTGGTATTTGTTCAGGTAACAGTGATGTTAAAATACAGATTGATATTAGTACTCTTTAATCAACAGGAAAATAACTATATGGCATATCGTGTATGAGACACTCATACATACGTGCACACACATTTATACATACACACATACAGACTTACATACATACATACATACATACATACATACATACGTACTATTCATACATACATACATACATACATACATACATACATGAATACATACATACATACATACATACATACATACCTACCTACCTACCTACACTACCACCTACATACATACCTACCTACCTACCTACATACATACATACATACATACATACATACATACATACATACGATACATACACACATACATATATACAGACACACCCAACAGAACCAATAGACAACAGACAAGAAGAACTATGGACAAACAGACCGACAGACAGACAGAAAGACAGAAAGACAGACAACAAACAGACATACTGATCAACTCAAGACTAATGTCGACTGTAACACATATATTAATGGAAACCCACTGCATGATATATGTACATGGAAAAACTGGTGTGAATTAAAACCATTTTTTATGCCCGAACATTACCTTAAATAAGCGTTTCATGAAATATATAATGCTTACATCCGGTTCTTCATTATCCTCCTCGCTCTCTTGCTGAGGTATCTTTCTGTTACTCCTGGCATGGCGTTTTACTCTAAGTCGACATTCCCAATCATCTTGAGGCTGTCGGAAGGTTAATAGTGTATCAGGTGATCAAAGATTATATATCTAAAACATTGGTGTGCATATTTATCGTTTAATGTTGTCGAGTATCATCCACTTGAAATTGTTGCACAAATTAAAGATGTATTTTTGATTATAAATGCCACTCGGCAAGGCGGTCATCAGATTCGTTAACTCATTTGTCAATTAGTTAATTTGGTTTCAAATTAAATATATGTTATGTTCCAATGGACAAGTTTAAACTTGTAGATCATGAAGACTTTGTAGCAATTGTTTAGAGTAAAAGAGGCAAATGCGCTGCTCGCTTTTTATTTATTTCAGAAATCACAAGTATGAAGTACTCTTAACTACTATTTCAATGAACACATGAGCATAACAATCTTTCCTACGTATCCGGAATATTTGGTAGTACCATGGTCTGTAATGGTAGGTTTCTGCCTCGGCAAGTGTGTCCTTCTAGTGATCATGATATTCATCTGAAAAACCAGCTAAACTATCTGCACAACAATTTGCGACCAATCTTAATCATCTATCACAGCTACAATATTAACAAACCTTAAAATCAAACTTAAGCTAAAATACTATTTTTAAAATAGTATGAGCCGAATTGAATGAAAGTAATATATAATACATGTATAAATAAAGAAACGCATAATATTTGCTTTAAAAGTACTTATAGAGATTGAATGCCTGATATACCTAGAATAAATTAGTCTAGCTACAGAACAAGAGAGACAGCAACCGACCAGAATCGTTTAATTTTCGCATCGTTAAATAAGAAACGACTTACATAATGCTTTTCTGGGAGAATATGTAATAGGAAATAAGGACTGCCCTCATCTTACAACTAAGTTAATGCAAGGGAAATTAGAAACATTTAGACGCATTAAAACGCAAAGAAACGATCACATAGAAACCAAATCTTAAAATAAGACTCAGACCAGAGCCCTAATTCGGTAGAACTTATTACCCCGTCAGACAGATCGTGAAAATATGGAGTATATTTAGGGAAATGGTTTTGAAAAACTAAAGGAAATGTTCTTTAGTATAAAGTACAGGCAGAAACAAACATATTGTAGGCAGCTCCTTTCTTCGGTAACCTTAGATTAACTTCAATTTCATTAAAAGGTTTCCTTTAGACTAAGATTTTATTTGTTAGTTTACTTTTGCGTGATTGTGATCTGCTTCTTTGTCTTGACGTCTGACAGGTCAGGTGACTTTATTCTTTCTCGGTGGCATTTCTCGTCAGATTGCACCTTTTATATCTTAACTGAGGTCAATTTGCTTTTTGAGCCTTGAGCACATGTACTTGTGGATATGTGCGCTATACAAGAACCCAATATTATTATTGTACTTGGGCCTCAGCCCAAGTACATTTGTTTTCATTCCGTGGGAAAAAACTCTGTAAGGTATAACCATTTCTGGCTGAGACCAGGGAGGGCAAAATGTCTTGACTTCATCTTTCTTGGCATAAATAATGGCGTAATGATGTTAACTGAATGGAAGTGCTGCTCTCAGCCAGTCTTGAATAAGTGAGATGTGAATATTAATGCTTCTCTATCTGAGTTTTTGCCACAAAATCTTCTGAATATAATCAAAATGTGCATCGAAATGCAACAATTAATGCACCCTCCGTTTCCTAGGCGATGGCACGACCCTTGCTACACCCACTGGACGAGCCAAAGTGGGAGGGGAAATTTCAGTTTGGTCGAACAAGAGGGCTCGAGACCAGAATTTAACATTTAAACTTGAAAAATGTTTAATCGCTGACAAGATATGGACCAGTGTTAATCAAAGCAAAAGTGTAAAACGGAAAGGTTTTATATCCCGGACACTATGAAAAACATTACGACTGGAAACTGTCACCCCCAGTTGAGAATAGTAATGCCCACAGCGATGGAGAACACTTATCCTTGAGCTGAGAAAACCAGACCATCATTTCGAAATAGAGCTGCAGATTCGAGAAGCTCGTTCAAAATAGCTAGGTACACCCCACAAAGGAGTGATTTCGAGTTTTGAGGGCAAATTTCGCCTCCTTCATATAGAAATCGTACGTTTGTTTTTCCAGGAGAACACACCATTTGACACAAAATTTGCATGTAAAGGGGTCGCCAGTAAGCACGTGGTCAAATCTGGCATAAGAAACAATATGAAATGTTGGGTAAAGCCAGTCCAAAATAAACTGATTTGAACTTTTGTGTTTTGTAATTTATACCACTGCAGTAACATTACCTTTTTTTGACAACATCACACAATGTAATACGTTTTGAAACTGAATACTACGACGTATTCTGTGTCTCCTTTGCTAAAAAATACGGCATGCCGATTACCATGTAAGGAGATAATGACGTCAAGACAGATTTGTAGTGCGTTTGGTCCTTGATGGTGCACGAAGTTTTGTCAAGGTAGCTTGTGTATTTATTTCCTAAATGGGAGAGCTTAGGGTCGATCTAAACGAAGGCCGAAGAATGTTATGATACTCTAAGAGAGCTGAACTCTAACGCGAATGGTTGGATAATTTGGAGGATGTTTAGAATGATCTCGTCTCATTAAGATTATTTGGCGGTCAGTATTGAATTTCAACTGCGTCACAAGTTTGCGAAATGAGTATTCCGTCGAACGGTCAACGAACGATATTTTAGAAATCTGGAGACATGGCACATCGCAGTTTTATTTTAGTATTTTATATTTTACAAAAGATTTAAGAAGCAATGATTTTGTCGAAAATTCTGAAAAAAATATAGGAAGATTTGATCGGGAACACATTTTCACTTGGGGTCAACTAGCCCTGCGTACGATGCTGTGTGTTCCGCCAGCTAATCGCCCGCTCACCACAGCCCTGCAAAGACCGTGACCCGTACGTAGGGTCGGTGACTTCAAATCCATTTTGGGACTTGACGTAAAAAGCCAAATTACTGCCTAAAT
This sequence comes from Ptychodera flava, assembly GCF_041260155.1. Taxonomy (NCBI): domain Eukaryota; kingdom Metazoa; phylum Hemichordata; class Enteropneusta; family Ptychoderidae; genus Ptychodera; species Ptychodera flava. Next base: position 2,862,269 of record NW_027248350.1, read on the forward strand.
TCAGCGTTCTTGGGCCCAAGTCGTATCCCAGCCTACCTCAGCTACTCGATCGCTTCCAAAAAGACAGTCTTTTATTCACTTCTCGTAAATAACCGTCGATGTCGGCAACTCTCTCGCTAGCCCTGCGTACGATGCTGTGTGTTAGCTGTAGAACATGCATCGTACGCAGGGCTAGGGTCAACATGGGGTCGCAGCCATGTTGCCTCAAAACTTATTTCTGTCTGCACTCTAAACTCAAAAATGTCGGATATGAACCTGAAAAATCTATGCAATTTTGTCAAACTTCGGCGAAATTTCAGCCTATAGACAAAATTTCATCTAGGTATTAGGTAAATTTACTGAAATTTGATCGACAAATAATCCTGAGCTTGAACGTGACAGCTCGCCTTCTCCGGGAAGTCAAGTATCCAGCTGCCCATACACAGTTGCCAGGTTTATGAGATTGTTTTCAAGCGACGGCGGCAGACCGTACGGGGCTCTGGATATGAACCTACCGCCGGTGTAGCTGTGCAGTGTAATAACTGTTGCGTTGTTTTTAGTGCCCACGGACGAAGTCCTGGGGGAGTTATAGATTTGGTCATGTCAGTCCATCCGTCCGTCCGTTCACGCAGATATCTCAGACATGCCCTGGTCAATTTCTTTCAAACTTTGCACAAGAATAGTACCCAACCCCATACAGATGCACGTCGATTTGTTTCACAATGCGATCGAATTTGGCCGTGTTAGAGGACTTTTTAGTTTACACCTCCATAGACTCCCATGTATAAGGCAGTTCTCCATAGACTCCCATGTATAAGGCCAAGAAAAATAAAAATTTAGTTTCTCATCGTATTCATATTGCCTAAAGGATGCAGTGACACAGTTTTTTGTCCCCACGGATAAAGTCCAGGGGCTTATAGATTGGGTCATATCCGTCGTGAGTCCATCAGTGAGTCCATCGGTTCACGCAGATATCTCAGACCTTTTGACAAAATATCATGTGAGCTTGGTGACCTTTGACCTCAAATATACATTATTGTCCATAACTCAGTAACCACAAGTGCTAAACCTTTCATATTTGGTGTGATGGGATACCTTATGACGCCACATATTGTACCTCATTAATTATGCGCATATCAAATTTTTAGCGAGCCAATAGAGCTAGAGGTCTGATTTTTGGTATATAGGGATATGATTGTTTGACAAAACGTCACCTGACCTTAATGACCTTTGACCTCAAATATACATATTTGTCCACAACTCAGTAACCACAAGTGCTACACCCTTCATATTTGGTATGATAGGACACCTTATGACACCATATATTGTACCTCATTAATTATGCGCATATCTTATTTTGAGCGAGCCAATAGAGCTAGAGGTCTGATTTTGGTATATAGGAATAACTTAGCAATGCAATTATTATGACAAAATGTCACGTGACCTCAATGACCTTTGACCTCAAATATATATGTATTTGTCCACAACTCAGTAACCACAAGTGCTACATCCTTCATATTTGGTATGATAAGACACCTTATGACACCACATATTGTACCTCATTAATTATGCGCATATCTAATTTTGAGCGAGCCAATAGAGCTAGAGGTCTGATTTTTGGTATATAGGATAACTTAGCAAACAATTATTTTGACAAAATGTCACGTGACCTCAATTACCTTTGACCTCAAATATATTATTTGTCCACAACTCAGTAACCACAAGTGCTACACCCTTCATATTTGGTATGATGGGACAGCTTATGACACCACATATTGTACCTCATTAATTATGCGCATGTCTAATTCTGAGCAAGCCAATAGAGCTGGATGTCCGATTTTTTGTATATAGGGATAACTATAGGGTAGAAATCTAAATATGCCCATCTAAATATTAGACAATCTACCATCGAGAACAAAAAAAAATTGCTGTAATTTGAATATTAAGGAGTTTAAGCAATTTCCACTATAAATAAAGAACCCCTGCCTCAAATTCCACAAAAGTTGCTAGACATATTTTGCCGTTGTCATGCCATTGCTTCGTTTAATAACCAGTTAATCAAATGCCTAATTGACAGGAGGAAATTCAAGACCATATTTGAATAGTAGTATATATTGTCCTCAAAATTACTCTATCACGGCCCAAGTACTCATTGCCTTCAGCAATACTGCCTTGTTATTATTATTATTATTATTATTATTATTATTATTATTATTATTATTATTATTATTATTTGTTTTTCTTTATGTGCTTTGTAACAATGTTTTGTCACCATGTCCATCTCCTTCCGTTTCATCGCGCACTTGATCAATGCAGTCATTCAATATGATGCATACGATCAAAACAAATTGCCGAAAGACAGTTCCACTCAGGACTGATTTGCGGGTCATACTTTCAGCAGTTTGAATATAGATAGATAGATAGATATACTTTATTGTCCATAAAAACATGGAAAGTTGTCTTTAAACATCACGGCCGCTATAAAACACCAAATACGGACAACACCATACAAAACAATACAATAGTTACAGACAAACACAACACTATATTAAAAGTTCCTACTTAAAATGGTGTTTGCTCTGGTTCTCCGGATGGAATCAGACATATTCAAATTTAAAACAGCAACTGCTGATGGTATAAATGACTTCTTAAAAAGATTCTTCCTAGCCCTGGGCACAAGTAGACGGCGTCCCGAAGGCAGATATTGAAACTTGTCATTCAATGGGTGAGATTTATCACCAAGGATGGATAAACCTTTCCTACGAAGAGCATAAGTATACAGTTCTCCAAGATCTTTTAACTTTGTCCCGACAAGTCGACTACATATGTTTACAATTTTCGTTAGTCGCATTCTCTCTTTAACAGAAATATGACCAAACCATGTGACAATGTTATAAGTTAGAATGCTTTCAATACAGCAACGATATACAGAAACAAGGATGTGACTGCTAACATTGAAACTCTTTAGCTTCCTCAGAATAAATATTCGTTGGTGAGCTTTCTTATAAATTTTGTCTGTATTCTCTTTGAAACTTAACTTCTGGTCTACTATGGACCCTAGATATGGAAATGATGATACTATTTCAACCTGTTGGTTGTCAATAGTAACAGATTCTACTTTTTCTAGCTTTCTGCCATTATTAAGAACCAACTCTTTCGTTTTTTTGATATTTAAGGTAAGAAAACTGTCTTTGAACCATGAACACAGGCGATTAATTTCAGGAAAGTAGCGTGACAAGGATACTTCGCCTTTTAATCTGGCAACTAGTGCCATGTCATCAGCAAACTTAAGCAGAGTCAACAAATTATCCGATAACATGATTTCGTTCGTGTAAATTGAAAAGAGTACAGGAGAGAGGACGCAACCTTGTGGCGCACCAGTATTCAACGTTTGTTCATCGGACATTGCACCATTTAAACTTAACGTTGAGGTCGATCGCTTAAAAATTGCCTTATCCAGAGAATGATAGAATGATTAACGCCTAAATCCAATAGTCTTTTTATCAAAAGTTGTGGTTGTATTGTATTAAACGCGGAGGAAAAATCCATGAAAAGAATGCGTACATAATTGGCTGGATGCTCAAGATGGTCAGCGATTAGATTTACTAACATTAGACTAGCGTCCTCTACCCCTCTTCTGGGCTTGTAGGCAAATTGTAATGGATCCAAGCGATCAGCCACAGATGCCGTCAACGTGTTACTAGACCAAACTTTCCATACATTTAGCAAGTATCGAGGTCAAGGCCACCGGTCAATACTCATTTAGTTGTTTTGGGTGTGGTTTCTTTGGGACAGGGATCACAGTGGATAATTTCCATGATCGGGGTACAAAGTGGGTGTTCAAAAACAGTTGAAATAAACGAGTAAATACGTGACTTAACTGATAGGCAAATGTTTTTAGGACTCTACCTTCAGGCCATCTGGACCAGAGGCTTTACAAGGGTTGAGTTTCAGAAAAGAATTGACGACCTCTTCCTCTCTAACGTTAATTGGCGAAGGAATGAGAAGTTGACATGTCATTTCGCATTCTTTCTTAAAATCATGTACATCAAATCTTGCATAAAACTGATTTAATTTGTTTGCAAAACCTGTCGGATCCTCAGTACATATTCTGTTTTTCTTACGGTGTTTACCCATCATCATATTAAGACCTTTCCATGCATCTTTCGCCTTTCAATTCGTAGATTTTTCTCAACTTTATCTTTATAATTAATTTTAGCTTGTCGAACCTCACTCCTAAACTCTTTCATTACCTCTTTAACCTTAATTAAGTTTCCATCCTTAAACGCTTTTTTCTTCTCGATCAATTGGCTCCGTAGGTCCTTACTGACCCACGGTTTATTATTAGGAAACATTCTCACACGTTTTGTTTCAATCAAAGAGTCTTCACAAAATTGAATGTACGAAGCAATAGTATCCGTTAGTTCCTCTTTGTCTGCACAACTTTCGAAAAACACACACCAGTCAGTGCTTTCAAAACATGCTTGTAGTTTCTCTATACTTTCAGTCGTCCACATCTTGATATCTCTTGTTTCCGGTTCGTGGTCTTTAACTTTTGTCTGTATTTCGGTAGAAGGTGGATGACGTCATGATCAGAACGACCCAGTGGATATGCGCTGCTTACGAAAATGCATTCGCGATGTTGCCATAGCATTTATCTAGGGTACGGTTCAGGCGTGTCGGGCATGTAACATATTGCTCCAAATTAGGCAGGAGGCGGCTTATGTCACATGTATTGAAATCACCAAGAATGAAAACTGGTTGATCGACTGATCGATTAACAGCTGTGTTGTAACTTTGCGCAATGCGCTCAGCTGCGGCTACATTGTCAGGGCCTGGCACGTAAACGAGAATAATGTCACCTGTCCGAATTCCCGGGGCAAGTAAAAAGGTCGAAAAGAGACGGTCAAGATTTCAAAGTCTTTCGTACTCACTGTTTCACTGTTTCATATTTATTCTCATCAAACCAACCTTTCCAAACAACGAGGCTAATGATAGAATATGTACCTACATATCGTCTCGTCAGTGCAATTAGGTCTTACCTGCAAATGTATTAGGTACGCCCATAAAAGTAAGTTGTAGATATTTGAAAGCACATTCTCAATGCAATATATTTTTATTATATTTCCTCACTAGCATACGTGGATTACACATAGAAACGGGAAAAGAGGCATAAATTGAAAGACCAATGAACTGCAAGAACAAAACCTTTTAAACGCATTTTTATTGAGTTCATCAAAATAGTTTGCCATCTCAATAGTGGGAGAGTACATACATGTCTATTAAAAAAACTACAATTCAGTGATATCAGTAAATGTCAGTTAAAAAGTGTTAGAGACTATATGCCTATGAATAAATAATAGAATAAGATTATCAAACTACGTGTAATAAGTTCACTCTACTGTGGTTCAAGGAGTAAGAGTTCTTTATAAATACAACCCCATTACGTGCTCTGTAAAGTCAATTTCTACTTTCTGTATCTTTGGTAGTACAACAGGTAAACAATAGAATGTAAAAACTATTATATATATATATATATATATATATATATATATATATATATATATATATATATATAAATAGCCATAAATATTGTTTTTGTAAGCATATAACCTGTTACATTGTAGATTTTCCTCAACGGTCTTTTTCGTTGTCCATCCCTGGACTTCCTTATGAGTAACAGTGTACTACTCATAGTACCTTAATTTGCCAAAGGTTGCAGCGTGCGCATGACACAACTCGGAAAAAATGCGTCCTTGTGGTTTCTAGGCGCCCCATCCCCTGCGGCAGTATCTGCCCGTTCACTGTTGACCGGTTTCAAGGGACCCTAATGACGAGTGCCAAAACATATCTCATGAGCGCTCTTTACGTACGTGTGCAATGCACTGACTCCAGAACTAGCTGAAGCGCATCCGAGATAGCGTTCCATACGTAGCACTATAAAATCGGGAGAAAAAGTGTCGACATTGCACGAAAACGCTATTCTGACACTTTGATACCCAAGTCAGGAATGTAAGATGTAGATTCATAAGGTTATCACAAAAATACCGCAAAGGATGCATTAGTCCTGTTTCATAAGTCAGGTCCATGGCATATATACCAACATCAGTGATTGGTTCATCTGGTAATTTAAGGTCCATTTGCGTTACGATGATTGGTGGGACCTCATACATTAGGTCTCATTACTGTATTACTATGTATTATTCACTTTACAGCTCCGAAACATTAACCAATTAACACATTAACCAATCAGGAAGCTGTAAATTGAATAATACATAATAATGAGACCTAACACATGAGGTCTCCCCAATGACTGCTCCAAAAGTGGACCTTAGAGAAGCGGATTAACCAATCAGAGCATGCAGTACATGTGTGTAGGACGTGTAATGTAGGTCATTTTGAAACAGGACTAGTCGGACATTGGCGGAGCGCATCGCCCTTGGCTTTGCGTCGGGCGATACGCTGCGCAAATGTCCTCGTGCATCCTTTACGGTATTTTCGTAATACCCTCATAATACGTAGCCTGGATTTTATCGAGTTGAGCCCGAAGTGAGCCATAAAATCCGACTTCACCACAGTCACAAGAGAAAAGGTGCACACACAATATTTTACGGTTCCCTCTACAATACATACAGTGACTAAGAGAAATCGTTTCCCGTTCCGTGTAAGTTTGGTACACAAAAAGTTAGAAAGTCAAACTTTCGTGTTGGTATTTTTGGTCATTTTTAAAAAATGTCAGTGATTTTTATTAACGTTGAAGCGCGAGTCGTACTGTGTAACGTACACACTGTACGTGTTCTGATGAAGCACGCGCCAGCTGTCCAATGGCAGTTGCCGTTTGAATTTGATTGACGTACAGAGCAGTGTTCTTTCAGGTGTCCGTCACCCTTGGTGTTTTATATAAGAACAGCGGCAATGCTCTTTATCTTGAAAATACTGCTTTTACAATCAGATGGAAATGTAAACATTGACATTTGATATATTATTATGGACAAGAAAACACGAAAACAAATGCCGTAAAAGATCGAGTCATAGTGTTCGAAAATGAGTACTCATAATTCCAACACTCGTCATAATTCGTGTAGCGCATATGGCATGGCTACATTCGAAAGATAACGCGTCCCTTTGCTGGAAATCGTTCGTTTTACGGAATGGGCATTCCGTACGGCTTTTTAGCGCACGCAAAATTATATTGTTCTCAATGGTAAATGTACAGTAATACACACAAAAGAAAGAAGTGTTCACAACAAAACTGTCTACGGAAGTAACAATGTATTAACACATCAAATGTTTTTGAAAGCACCTATGTTTGAATTGAAGGTGAAGCTGACTGTATTCTTCTAAAATGCGAGAATAAGCTCGCCTTTCAAAAACAGAAAGAAGCATTGTACCGGTTGAGGGATCATGATCATTAATTGCATTTCGTATTGTCACACGAATTGCAATTTTAGCTGTCATGAAAAATAAAATTTAAAAGCACAAACGTTTTGTTGTCCATTTACGATTTATCAAAGAGGTGGGCCTAAAACAAACCACCAAGAAAACGGTGACAGAGTTTACGAAGGAGAATGAACAAAGGAGAAAGACGAGGGCATTCTAAAAACATTTGTAAAAGGTCATCTCTGGCACTACAGAAAACACATTCAGAGGATGAGTTATACCCAAAATGGAACATATAGAAGAAACCAATGGAGGCCAACGCCACTTGGGCTTACAACTACAACAACAACAGCAAAAACAAAAACAACAACAACAACGAGGACGACGACGACGACGATGAGGACGACGACGACAACGACGACATGTTGTTCTGAAATTATATTTGTTACTTCTTTTGAAATTATTTTAGTATTCATCTCTTGAGGGCCTTAACATTGTCTGAAAAACTACCCAGCGTTAGCCCCCTGAGAATTATGTTACATAGGAGAATGTTTACATTTGGTGTGAGAGTTTTTAGCGGAAGCGAGCATATGAATATAATCAGACAAATATATAGTGTCTGTCAGCATCTTACTGCTATCTAAAACGTCAGTTACACTAGCCCTTGTCTGAGGCGAATACTTCCCAACCAAACGATCTCTTTTATACTTTTTCTAACCTTACAAAGATTTACATTTTCAATATATAGCAGAAGACTTACTTTAATTTTCACATTAAAATCCGGCGCCATCAAATCTTACTTTGATTATTGTATGAAATTTGATATTACTGTGTTCACGTACCGCAATGTTAACTGCAATTATTTGAAATTTGACGGACTTGGGGTCAACATGGTCCACTTCTTTCCATTTGAAATCAGTATTCCTATTCATATTTTTTGATGTTGCAATCGTTATGGTGCTGTATGCAGGCAGTTTCGAGCCTTTTGGGAAGATGAACTCGACGGGTTTCCCTTTGGAGGTAGCTGTAATCTTGCAATATTCCAAGTCGATTTCCTGCAAATGTAATGAATACGTTGAAGAAGGTATGGTGCGTGCTTTGGATTTGTAGTTGAATGCAAATTGAAGCTCTGATAATAGCCTAAATCTGTCCTTCTTTGTACTATATAGAAAAATAATCTTTCTAATGAATAAAGACATAAATAAACAGATATTGAACAAGTCAAGTATATTTTGAAATACGGTAATACTTGTTGGGGAAACATATCATACTAAGGTTAGCAAATACTGTATTTGGCGTCTTCGAAGGCCCAACTTTTGGTAATCAACGTAGACAAGATGTTTCCAAAAACTGAATTAAAAGGCAATAATTACGGGTTATTACACGAAGTTTGGGCGATACGGTGTCGTATTCGAGTGATGTGTCCGTATTTTGACGAGTTGCGCAGCAACGAGTCAAAATGCGGCCACATCACGAGATGTGGAAAACTTCGTGTATTAACACCTTTATCATACATGCATAATTTGGTTAAGGCCGTTTTCATTAGAATGTTCAGAAATCTGCTACGACAGAAATCGACATTGCATGCTCCTCGCTGCGACTCATAGAAAGTTGGTTACCAAGGAGTGATGGTAACCGTATCACTTGCCGATATTATTCCGCTGTTGGGCCATTCCACTTAAAAAGAGCATTTATGGTACAATTTTAGAGCGAACAATTTACATGTTAAGATTTCGACACAGGTTTTCACACTTAGAAGAACGTTTATCTTGAAGTTTAGTATGGCTGTTGATGTAAAACATAGACTGGAGTGTGTAAAATGAGTGTAATTTTAGTGTTTTGCAACATAACCTCATTATTTCGCAAACGTCATGAGACCCGTCAAACATCGCTTCGATTCCATGCGCGATTTAGTTTGATCAGCACAAGCCAAGACATAGAGCGAGCATGTCTATGACATCTATGAATGCAAACTGGATGTAGTAGCCGTACCATACAGTTTATACAATTACTGCAGAATATGGGGCACGATTCATTTATGCAAATGAGATTTCATTTTATCTTTCTTTAATCTAATTAACAATTGATTAAATTATATCGCTTGCTAAATGTCAAACAATCAACCAAACTAGCAACTTTTAACGTGTTAATTAAGCACAACACAGCACCCACTATATTCTGAACTCGTACGGTTATATCTGCCCTGTGTGCGTAACTAGCGCGAACAACTTCGGCCAGCGGGATCGAATGTACAGCACATATGCAGTACGCTAACTATGTTCGTGATTTTCGACCAAGTTGAAGAAGGAGAGTTGTAAATGCCCACTGTTTTGTATTCCTATATGGCACTGTGCGATGGTTATTAAGCAAATAACCCTTTCCCGTATTTTTGTCGTTGGTAACTTGTGAGCTGCATAACTGCAGCGGCTTCTAGTCACCTCGACCCCTGACCATTTCGACCCCATCAGTCCTGGCCACCTCGACCCCCTCTGTATGAATAAAAAACTTGCATCATTATCATCTCGAAAGTATGTCGTCAGTTTTTTTTGCTGCTCGTAGCACTTTGAGGCACTTGAGCGGAATCTTGAAACGTTGGGAGCACACCCAAATTTGCTCGACAGATACATATTGTATGTGGTGGGAGGCCGTATAAGACCAGGAACACACAGCACAGTACGCAGGGTTAGGCCCAGCGTACGTTACTGTGTGTTCCCAGCCTTATATGGCCTCCCCGTATAACTCCAGGAACACACAGCATTGTACACACGGCTAGCTGCAGTACAGTAGCTCGACGTTTTGCCAGGGTATTAGGTCGGATGGCTGGTTTTGCCGTCCAAATACCAAGGCACATCATCAAGCTAATGTATAGCAGCTTGGCTAGGCCGGGCCAATCATGGTCGCCACAAACTATGGACAGTAATTATGCTGTGCTGGGTCGTAAAAGTGTCTGCTCTCTTGGGGGAAAAGATTGTGCCTCGAATTCTGGATTGTATAATTAAATCTGCAATAATTATAGATGTCCTTAGACGTCAAATCTGCCGAATTTACCATCTTAGAAAGGAATTGTGAACAGATAAAAGAAAACATTAAGTGAGTACGCTGTATTATCATAGAGTTGTAAGTCGTTCATGTACATTTTGTTGCAATAAGTTTACCATATATAAATAAAACATTTCAAAGGTCTTTAAATCGTCTATTTTTGTAACTAGTTTGCCTAAATATAACTAAACTTATTTCAACAACCTGAGCAACAGTTTGTCTTTCATTGGCGTACCCGAAACCCACACAGAACACGATCATGACCTGTGAATTTCGGTGTACAAATAAATCGGAAATATTGTAGTAGAAAAAGCCGATTGGGCACCCCCGCTCGGACTCACCAGACAAAGAAATAACCGGGTTCGTCAGCATTGTCGATTGCCATTAGTTCCAAGGTATACCAGTACCTCCACCACGCCCGGGCCAAGTTGATCAAGCCTCCGATCACTCACGTCCACCGTACGCGGGGATCTCAGTCGATTGAACTCAATCATCCGAGCGAATTTTACCAGGGGTCACAAGAACTGCAAGCCATGCCGAATTTAGCAATCCTTCCATGCCAAGACACCGGCAAGAAGTCCTATTGGGGCATGCACACTGTATCTATTGTCATAGAAACCAAACTCGTGCTACGACATCCCCCTTTTCTTTCCTTTTCGGTCCCCACAAAAATTCCACTCCCTACCATTGAGTCCTACCAACAGGGCAATAACCTTGCTTACATGCAAGAGCCCTCCGTAGTAGTACAACAAAAACTCATTCTGGTAACATCCAAATAATAAGGATATATGTCTGTTGCCGAGTGTTAGTAAGTCATTAGCGTCGATCATGTAAAGTTAGTGTTGATGGTAATTAAAACCAAAGTAATCATCAGGCAATCACTGCCTCAAAACACGATTCGAACTAAAAAGGTGGTAGCTGTGACACAGTAACAACCCGCACTGGTCAATCAACAGAAATAAATCACAAGGTGAGGCTTATCACATTGAAATCGGTAGTTGCTGTACCTACAAACCTGTTAATTGCAGTTGATGGAGTCCAGACTATAACATGCCCTCAAACTTATGAAAAGAAAGGAAAGCAATGATGTGTATCTACCATTGAAGGCAAACACAGTGCCAGGACACATCCCTTATTTCATGTCAGATTTTTTTACCATTTAAAGGGAAATAAACAGGGACTCCTACCGACACATGATTCGAGATCAATTATTGTTAAGCTAAAATGGATAGACACCAAGTAATATCAACAATTACTTAAACAAGAAAGTTTTGCACAATTCAACAGTCTATCTATGTGTGGGTGTATGCGAGTAGAACCATTACTACTACACCCAGAGTCTAATAACTCAAAGAAAACACAAGACAAATTGACTAATCGTGGTCTACATTACTATATCACTGGTTCAACCAGTAATAACTCAACTACAAAAGTATCGAGTATCACTGCAAGCTAAAGTTACACCTCAGCCCAGTAAGGTATTTCTAATCATACCAGTAAATCCATAGTACTGAGCAGTTTTCCTTTATCTCCTAGCATAACGATTAGGGTTCACTTTGTCAGTATTTGCAGACTGATCATTCAAATCATCAGATTTCTCAACGCTTAAACTACCCTCCTTACTGTTCTCGTCAATGACCTCTGACTCTTGAGTCGATAGATCACCGTCTCCTGACAAGGCAGAACAACTGACCTCAGGGTTGGACAACTGGTCATTTTGAACGGTGCTGGTATCACTGTCTATTTCCACAGTGTTTCAACTGGACACTCAATGGCATCATGTCCGCCACCTTGGTCTCCAAACCAGCACTTTCACCTGGCTTACCAATTTGTTGTCGTTGATCTAAAGGTAACAACTTCACCTTTTCGAACCAAAAGTCCAAGGGTTTCCCACTATACCTTTTCAACTTTTCGTAAAGAACCACCTTAAGTTTAGAACAGGGAGTTTTCTGGATCCTGTACACCACAGCTGAAATCCTGCTTAAAACCAGATATTGGCCCTCAAACATCATTTGCAATTTAGGTGCATATCCTTTTCTCCGCCGCTCATCCCTAAGCCATACAAAGTCACCAACTTTGAAACCTCTCTTCGCAACATTACGATCATAACTCAACTTCTGTTGCCTCGCTATGACAAAAAGCAACTCTGGTGCATGCTCGTGTCTCCTGCAACCTTTCTCCTAAACTGATTACAAAATCCAAGGAAACACCTTCCACATCATCTGGGGAGTAAATCTCCATCAAAAGCATCAGCATATTTGGTGTCTCCCCTGTAAATGGATGAGGAGTACACTGGTAAGCCTCAGTAGCCAGGCTCAAATTTTCATCCAAATCAGTTTATCCCTCCTTGGTGTCAATATAAGACCGTATGTACGCAACCAAGAAATGATTATACTGTTCAATCTGTCCTTCAGTGTAAGGATGATGAAGTGTGGTGTAAGTCTTACATGTTTCCAACAAAGCACACACTTCCTTAAACATGTTCGACACAAAAGTCCATCCCAAATCACTGTGACACTCCAAGGTTGAACCAAAACGGTTGATGAAATTATCCACCAAAACCTTAGCAACAGTACGCCTCCACCAATTTGGTGAAATAATCTCCTACAACAACAATCTTATGTTTTCTGTCTAGGACTCTGGGAACGGTCCCACCACATCCAGTGCTATGCGCTCCATACAAGCCCCTACAGTGTAAATCTGCAAAAGTGCACACTTACTGACCCGAGAAGGCTTATTACAAGCACACACATTACACTGTCTTATATAAGCTCGCACATCAACACTCATACCAAAACAGTAGTACCCTAACCTGACTTTCGCTTAAGTCAGAGTCATACCAGAATGACTCCCTAGCTTTGAATCATGAATCTCTGCTAGCAACGATATATCATACACCTTTGGCAATATCAATCACCATCATACAGCTTTTCCGTCAGTAGTTTCATACAACTTGTATAAAATTCTGTTGCACATGGGCAGCTGTGCATAAGACGCTTAGTATGTTTTAACTACTGGCGATTTGGATGAAATTTCCTCCCAAGGAGGGCGCTCAAGGCCCTCATCAACATAATTCATAATTACTGCTATGTCTGAATCAGCAAGCTGTTGACGTCTAATCTCCATGAGAAAATATGCCGCCAGGAATTGTCCGGTTTCGCAGGCTCGTTATGTATTCAAATATATGGCATAAAATCAGCATAATGAGGCGTTAGCTGATGACGTAGGACTATCAAGTACGGTTTCCCTTGATTAGTGGGAGGAGAACTTCGATGAGGTGCTAAATGGCCCTCGTTAATTGGATTAGCTGATGAACAAAAGCGGGCTCCAGATCCATGACGCTCTTTTGTACTCTTTGTATAAACACCAACTGCTACTTCAGTCGACCGAACGACGGTAAAATTGTAGTTCTTATTCCATTATTCTCTGTGACAGCGAATTCTCGAGTTCAACGTTTATGCTGTATAAGAATTAACAAAAATCGTACACACGACAAAAAAGAAATACAACATTAAAAAAAAACAAAATCCAAATGATAAAAAACGGTAACAGACAAAATGGCCGTGGAAATAAATAAGCCATCTTCCAAAGAAAAGCCGACAACAACATGAAATTCATCAAGAACCTTCCATCGCTCAAACTAACAAACACCGCAATAATAGCAATAGGCAAAGGCCTAAAATTCATTCCGACACCAACAAAACCAAGCAGAATAAAACTGCTTAGGATTTCAACAAATATGGTCGCAAAGTGAGACTGCGCTACATCATGAGACACAAACAATCGCAACAACACCCATTCAAGGAAAAATCCCCGAACAACAAAAAAACACAGAACTTGAAAGCTATCTGAAGCTGCTGAACTTGCACTTCTAGAGATATCCTTTCAAACACAAACAAGGAAACAAGAAATGTCGCGTGCCCAAAGAATCGCGATAAACCAGCTTGCAAACAGTAGACAAATTACCATAAAACTCTTCGACAAGGGTCGGGGTATCGTCATTGTCAACACAAAAGATTACGTACACGAATGCGAAAAGCAATTACGCAACACTCAGTATTATACTCAACTGGACAGTAACGACACAGAACAAACAGTAAACAAAGTACATAAACTGTTTAAGAAAATGTACGACAAGAAATACATCGACCATGATACTTATAAGTATCTTGATCCAAAAAACATAAAAATCCGTACCCCGCAGTGGTACTTATTGCCTAAAAGTTCACAAACCGCCGCAAAAAATCTAAAAGACACGCTAGTCTAAACAAAATTTACAAAAGTAAAGAAACATAGAACAAACAAACCGAACCACCAAACGGACTCACAACGAGACCCAAACATTAATATACTAGTACTTGCCTCGCTACTCGAAGAGCAAGACCACTAAAATGCATTAAAATAAATTTTCACAAACACAAACTAAGGAAAGAATCTACACTGCGACTGATGAGAAACCACACTCGGGTTTCGAAACGCAAGCGTCAAAGGGCCACTCTATCAACATTATAACACCCATGGATGTTACATCCATTGTAACACCATAGGCCCGGCTGCGTCTCGCCATAAGCTTTCCCCACACAAACAAAACATTACCGTACACACTAATCCAAACTTCCAAAACTATCTACAAATATCCGAAGCGAAACAAACATTTCATTAACACAAACAATCTGATAAGAATGTAGGAACACATTTTTGAAACAAATCAAACACAAACTCGACATAAAAAAAACATTTTGGATAGTTAGGTGGGAGCCTCTTTCACATTTTTACATACGAAAGATTTGGATTTTTTGTTTCACTCAAGGATTTACACTGATACTTGACTTCTTTTGTCACCAAGTAAACAATCACTGTCTTGAGTGACAGCTTACGCTCAGCATATATGCATAGAAAATGAACACGTCATGGCTAATCCATGCATAAATGCATGTCAATTAAACGGGTTCCCCGTGGTTTTCACGGGTTGAAGCAGTTTGAAACTGGACACTTCCTGGCGGCAGTACTTGGCATGTCCTCCTTGGACCAGGGGCACTCAAGGGACAAAACTTCGTGTCCTTACTATCTAAGCCAGTTACCTTCCTTGGCAGCTTCTGGGAACTAATCAGAATAGACTTTCTGTCTCTTGAGACCACACACTCTACCTTTGTTTCCCACTGAAACATAACCAACCAGCTCACATCCACGATCTACATCCTCCAAACAATCATGGGTCTCATTTCGAGGCGAACGGTCTCTCTATTCATTGCCACCATGATCCCTACCACAATGTTTACATGCCTTAACAGGCATACAGCTAAGGGCGTCAGCATTCTGGTATCGCTTACAAGCTCTATGCTCTATTTTAAAATCAAACAGCCAGTGAGCTAGGTGCCCTTCCAAATTCTCGAATGACAACAGCCATGTCAATAAGAATGGCCAGTGCGGACAACAAATAGTCTCTCTAGCAAATAATGCTTTTAAAAAACGCTTGACATAATAAGTCACGATCGCCAACAATTCCCTGTGAGTAACACAGTAGTTTCTTTCACTTCTACTCAGTACACGACTCACATACGAAACAGGCCTCTCAACCCAGTCCTGAATCTGACTCAATACTGCTCCAATACCGGTCAAACTGGCATCCGTATCCAAGACAAATGGTGCTTCCGACAAAGGGAACTTTTACCACTCAAAGCCCAACTGGCAGTCCTCAGACCACTGAAACACAGTGCTCTTCTTTGTTAAATCATGCAAAGGCTGGGCCAAAACAGTGAACCTTGCACAAACCGTCTTTAATAGGACGCCAAGCCCACAAAACTTTGCACTTCATTCAATGACTTTGGTACTGGCCAATCCTTTACACACATCTTTTTGGGATCAGTTGTTACTCCTTTCTTCCACACTCTGTGTCCAAGAAACTCAACTTACGGTGTAAATAAAACACATTTGTTTGGCTTTAACTTAAGGTTAGCTGCCTTCAGCCTCCGAAAAACTATGTCCAACCATTCCCACTCAGATTCGAAAGAATCAGCGAAAACAATTATGTCATCTAAGTACAACAACAAAATGTTCCTCTGCAGCCATCGAAACATTTTCTCCATTAACCCTTTGAAAGTCGCTGCTGCATTACAGAGCCCCATCAGGAGTACTGTCCACTGCGAATGTCGACCAGTCGGGGTCACAATGGCAGTTTTCTATCGGCTGCACTTATCCAACTCTACCTGGTGATAACGCATCTGAAGGTCCAGAGTGATAAAAACAGAAGCATTATACATGGCTTCCAAGTCCTCTTGTATACGTGGAATGGGTTTGGCGTCCTTGACAGTGACCGCATTGAGTCTAAGAAAGTCCACCACCAAGCATTGACTCCCATCTTTCTTGGCCATCAAAAGACAAGGCGAAGACCAAGGATATTCAGACTCAACTACCAACCCTTTATCCACCATAGACTGTACTTGCTTCTCTATTTCATTCTTCTTCAAATAGAGGCCCCTAAAAGAAGCAACCTTAATTAGCTTCACATCCCCTGTGTAGAATCTGAAAATTCTACGTTGCTATGGCCCCCGATGAACACTCTCAGGAAACTCGTATCACGTTTGACTCCTTTTAATTCCTTTGAAACTGCATATACACACATGCAGACTCAATACAGAGTGTATACAGAATACAGAATACGAAGTTCAAAACACTGCTACAGCGCACGGCATACGGCATATGTCATACGGAGTACGAAATACGGTTCTGAATAGTAAAGAAAAGAAAATTACATGGCAAATAAATTTGTGCTTAAATGAAATTACATGGCAGGTAAATTGAAACGAAGAAATTACAAAGAATTCACTTCAAGTAACTTTAAGACTTGTGTAATTTTCACTGGAAACTAAATTGGGTCTACGGTACTGTAGTCTGCCGACGGCCATTCTGTATACGTACATATAAATGCCACGTCATCGCACAAGGAATAATGTCCGTCGACCTGCACACTTGAAGGAAAGAAAAGTATACAGGAAAAGCCTCTTACTTACCTCAGATTGTGACACTTTCGGGGGACGATAGCCAGTTGTACGTGTGCAAATGGCAAAGGACTGAAATCTTGACACCGAACACAGTGTTACGAGAGTCTACACACTCAAATTTACCGAGGTGGTCTGAACTGCCTAATTCAAACTCGGCTGTATAAAGGGAGGGGGTAATTTACATGTTTCAGCGTAACACCTGCACAAAAGCCAAACGCCTGATATGCGGGAGAGAATGCACACCTGCACAACACTTGAACACAAAGGGAACTTGCACGCACATACCGGCCCCAATAAAGCGCACAATCCAAGGAGCATTTTTCTAACAACTTTTTGGTGCAAGACCTGAAATAGAACAGAGGAGAACTGTTAAAATATTTCAATGACAATAAATTGAACTGCTGCAGTAACTAGAATTTCGACTTTAAGTCTTATTTTCATCTTTGCATTACTGAGCTTCTTCTAACAAACACAATTTCCGCACATCTCGCCGAAGTACACCATTTGCAGTTTTGACTATCACTTGGCGAGTGTTGCCATACCGATCTGGAAATGTGTGCTGTATTACACCTTTCAACCAGTAGCCTCTTGGTTGGTTTTCATCCATGATAATCACCAAATCCCCTGGTACAAGGTTTCGTCTCGGTCGTAACCATTTCTGCCTTTGCTGAAGTGAAGGGAGATATTCTGTGGTCCATCGCTGCCAAAAATTATCTGCCATACTTTGTGCTTGCCTTCTCCGATCATGGAGAGTTAGGGCTGCCGGAAGATCACTTGAGGTACATGGGTTACGTCGTAGCAGTAACAGACTGTTTGGTGTTAGAACTTCCATGTCATTGGGATCATCAGACTGCTGTACCAATGGTCTGTCATTCAGTATTCTTTCAACTTCAGATAACAAGGTAAGTAGAGTCTCATCATCGACTAACTGGTTGCTCATGAGTGATCGCAGAATTTTTTTTACAGACCGGATCATTCGCTCCCATACTCCTCCAGTGTGACTGGCTGCTGGTGGGTTGAAATACCACTGGATATTTCGTGAATGCAGAGAATCTGTTATTTTGTCCTGGTTCCACTTTTGAAGAGCTTTCTTTACCTCTTCTTCTGCTCCACGAAAATTGGTTCCATTATCACTATATATCGATACTGGTGGTCCACGACGACTTATGAAACGCCAAATAGCTTGAATAAAAGAATCTGTTGACAGGCTGTGAGATACTTCTATGTGGACTGCACGAATAGCCATACATGTGAAAAGGCATCCATACCTCTTTGCTGTTCCTCTTCTCCATTTTACCATTAGAGGACCAAAATAATCTATACCAACTGAAGAGAATGGAGGTTCACCTTGTGTTACTCTTGGTGCTGGAAGTGGAGCCATTATTTGTTTTACAGGAGTCGCATTCAATTTTCTGCAGAGGATACACTTTCTAAGCACTCTTCTTACTGTAGAGAGACCTCTGGTGATCCAAAATTCCTTCCTGATGAGAGAGAGTACGTGACTGGATCCCACATGGCCTTCCTTCTCATGGAAATGTCGAATGATTATCTCTGTGACATGATGACTATGAGGTAAAATCATCGGATGTTTAGATTGTTGACTGATTGAGGCATTATGTAATCTTCCTCCAACACACAGAACACCATTTAAGATGACTGGATTTAACTTACTAAGAGGGCTGATATATCCTTTGCTATCCCGTCTTCCACTTGGTGGTTTCATCGTCGTGATTTCCTGTGGAAATGCTTTCTTCTGAACCAGTTTAACAATTTCCTTTGTAGCTAGAGTAAGTTCTTGGACTGTTAGTCGGCCAGCTTCGATGGTACCACCATTGCATCTTCCATATTTGGTGGATAGATACCTTTTGTATCGTAGTAACCAAGCGACTGATTTTTGAAGTTTATACCATGATGAACATCTGTACATTAGGGATTCAAGGCTATCTGAATCATCAGGAGAGGTGTTCTTCTGCATTGCATAAACTTTGGCTTTCTTCAGTTCTTTGTCATCTTCAGAAATTTCTGGTAAATCAGTAGGTTGGGTTGGCCAGCTTGACCGTGGTTGCCACAAAAACTGTGGACCTTCATACCATAACTGCAATAATCTACCATTGATATGGTCAAGTTGTATACCACGTGATGCACAATCTGCAGGATTCAGCTCAGATGGTACATGATGCCATTGGCTTGGTGTCGATGCATCGTGAATCAATTGAAGACGATTAGCAATGAATGTTTGGAACCTCCTCGTTGAGTTGCGAATGTACTGCAGTACTATGGTAGAGTCTGTCCAGAACTGCTCCTGATGTATTGGTAGTTGTAATTCTTCACGAAGTTGTTTGCTGATTTTCGCAGACACAGTTGCAGCTGTCAGCTCTAGTCTTGGAATTGTCACAGTCTTCATGGGAGCAACTCTAGACTTTCCCACTATGAGACAACAATGTATGCTACCATTGACATCTACGAGGCGAAGATATGATGCAACACCGTATCCTTCCATGGATGCATCTGAGAAATGATGAAGTTCAACACTTTCTAGTCTTCCGAAGTGTGGGGGTTTGTAGCATCTTGGAATAGCAATATCTCTGAGTAGAAGTATTCCGTTGTACCATCTCTGCCAACCAGCGAGATACTCTTCTGGTACCTTTTCATCCCAGTTGTAACCAATTTTACACAGCTGTTGGAGAATTTGCTTTGCTGGTAGGATAAATGGTGCAACTAAGCCAAGAGGATCATAGACAGAAGCTACAACAGAGAGCAATCCTCTTCGAGTTTCATCTTTTACTTCTTTACCCACCTTGAACTTGAACACATCTTCCTCTACATCCCACTGCAACCCCAAAGCTCTGTCCACAGGTAGATCACTCAGGTCGAGGTTCATGACAGATGGCGCTCTTTCTGCAGCCGGTATTGACGATAAGACTTCTCTGCTGTTTGAGATCCACTTTGTTAACTGAAATCCTCCTTCTGATAACAGAGAGGTTATTTCTTCGACGAACTTCTTTGCTACTGAAGAATTGAGAACAGATTTCAAGAAATCATCAACATAAAAGTTTCTATACACAGAGTTAATAATGTCTGAATCAAAGTTGCCTCTGTTGTCATCTGCTGTCCTTCTGAGAGCATACGATGCACAGCTTGGTGATGAAGTTGCGCCAAATAGATGAACTAACATTTGATGGTCGATAGGATCTTTGGTTAAATCACCATTGGGCCACCACAGAAATCTCAAGACATCACAGTCTGATGGATCAACTCGTACTTGGTGAAACATTTGTTTTATGTCAGCTACCAGTGCTACTGGATCCTGTCGAAACCGAAGTAGGACTCCAATGAGAGAATTTGTCATATCTGGGCCTTGAAGGAGCTGATCATTCAGAGATGTACCACAATATTTGGCTGCACAATCAAACACAACTCTACATTTGTCTGGTTTGTGAGGGTTGATTACCGGATGGTGAGGTAAGTACCATACAGGTTGGTCATTTACCACAACATTTTCTTCTTTAGGGACTCTCCTTGCATGGCCTTGTGAAATATAATCCTCCATAGTTGATGAATATCTGTCAAGTAGTGTGTCATCTTTAAGAAGGCGTCTCTTTAGCAAGTGTAGTCTCTTCTCGGCCAACTGTTTGTTGTTCGGTAATGTTGGTGTATCAAACTGCCATGGGAGTTTCAGTTGATAATGCCCATTATGCAAACAAATAGAGCGATCCATGATTGCCTTGGCTCTTTTATCTTCAATGACATACATACCTGGTGTCATGTAGAGATTCACTGAAGTCTGTATTGTACATCTGCTGCAATATAGAAGAATAGTTTCTGCACACTGGAAAGAATTTTCACAGTTGAGGGCTTGGTCCATCTTTACGTAGTTGACATTAGCATCAAGTGTCTTTGATCCAGCCATTGGTCCAATGAGAGTCCAACCAAGGAGTGTTTTCACTGCATATGGCTGTTTTCTTCCTCCTCGTCTTTCTTCCAAAATCCAATGTGCTTCAGGAACGTCATTGCCAATTAGGATGGTCACCTCTTTATTCTTCAATTCGGGCAGTTGAACATCTTTGAGATGGGACCATCTCTGTGTGTCTCTCGCAGATGGAATACTGTT
Organism: Ptychodera flava; assembly: GCF_041260155.1. Taxonomy (NCBI): domain Eukaryota; kingdom Metazoa; phylum Hemichordata; class Enteropneusta; family Ptychoderidae; genus Ptychodera; species Ptychodera flava. Next base: position 2,883,779 of record NW_027248350.1, read on the forward strand.
TTCTGATATTGGAAGCTTGTCTGTTGTCCAAACTGTATCCAGATATACAACCCATGGAGTCGTGTAACGATTTCACATCAAGCTGGACTTCTAGACCATGTTTACTCTTTTCATCATTTAATGTTGATAAAGTGTAGTTGACTGACCTCCCATTAAGCTCAAGACGGTCCACTAGGCTATCAAGACATATTGTAGTGTCAGATCCACTGTCGAGGAAGGCATAGGTTTCGATTTCTGGCCCACCATTTGGTTTACCGACTCTGACAGGAACGACTTGAAGACTGATGCGAGGTCTGCTAGTCTGAACAGTACCACAATATGATGTACCACTGGCACCATTGCTCGAGCCTGGAGTATCTTCATTTTCTTGCCTTTCCGTTTGTCTTCCAGATGTTGGCAAAGATGAAGGACTGCTTGATAAAGGATATGCATTATTACTTGCATTATTTGCTTGGCGTGTGTCAGATGAAGAAATGGGATGTAATAGAGCATGATGGCGTCTTCCACAATTGGTAACAGGGCAGAACAAACCACTCTTACAATTTCTAGCGATGTGTGGAGGACTTGCTTCAAGGCAACAATCACATAACTTGTGTTTCTGATAAAACCTTTCTTATCTTCGTACGATTTTCCTGCAAATCTCCAGCATCTGTCGATTCTGTGTCGACCTTTACAAAACAAACACCCAGTTTCTGTGTTTTGCCTGTCAGCACGATCAGATTTTGCTGCTGGGTTCGCAAATGTCCTGCTGGTCTTATCAACATTACTACCCTGTGTGGTTAAAGTTGTTACCTTTGTTGATGGTTGCACAAACTTGCCCTTTGTCTTTGGTCTTGCATCTTTATCAGAGTCTGGTTTGGATCCAATCAATTTACCAAACCTCGTGTTAGCTATGGCTGCTCTACTTTCCACAAATTGCGTCAAATGGGAGAATTCAGGTTCAGTTCCAGAATATATCAACTTACCAGCTTCCTTTGCCCAATCAGCTTGCAGATATGTTGGTAAGCGCTTGACGATTTTTTCTAGAGTATCCATGGAGTTAATGTCAGCTCTGTAATTCATATGAAATGAACTAAGATTACAGCTCTTCATGTTCCGGGCTAATTGAAGCAATTTGTCGGTTTCAAACCCTTTAAGTTGTGGTCCTTTAACAACTTTGTCTATTGTAGCTCTAACAATAAGATGTTTTTGCCCAAAGTTGTGATGCAGTATTCTCTTTGCCTCTTTATACCCTTGATCCGGTGGCAAAATGACGCAGTTCTTTATTGCCTCCTTCGCTGGTCCAGTACAGTGCTGTATCAGATATGCTAATCTGGTATTGTCATCTGTGACCTGTTGTTCGACATTCACTTCAAAATTTTTAGTGAAGACTGGATAAGACACAGGATCTCCATCAAATGACAGGAATTCACGTTTTGGCATACTTAAATTAAGTGTAAGTGCCTGCATAGTTTCACGTTGGTGTACAAGCATACGTTCAATAGCACCTTGCTGATGATCAAAAGGTCCCATTTCATCTGGCCTATATCCTCTATAATTTTCTGTTGGGTCACATGGATGCCATTCTTGTGCATTTGGATTCAAACCTTCAGCTTTTTCACATTCAGGTCGTGAGTTAGTAATATCATGGTCAGGTTTCTGACTTTGAGAATGAACAGGAAAGGACTGGAAATACCTGTTTACTTGTTCCATACCACTTGGCATCTCTGCAGTCTGAGAAACGGCTGACTTATCATCTGGCAATTCTTCAAGTAATTCACCGTCCATTTCTGCTAATTTCACTCTATGCTCAGCTTCCATGACTTTCATTTCTTGCTTCAACCTATCAAGTTCGAACTGTGCAATTAAAATCTTCTTTGCGGACTTCGACGCACAACTTGACTTTGAACTTGACACAGAAAAGTTTTCACTCTTGACAGAAGATTCTCGACTACCTTGAGCTCTGTTAACATCTTCTCTAGGAGCACTTTCTTTCTTACGGCTAGAAGTAGAATTTCTCGAATGTTCTTTACATTGAGAACGATGTGAACGAACTGAAGCTTCAGACAGTGTTTCACAAATGGTTGGTGCAGCAACAGTACTCACCTGGGCATTCTTCATTGGCAAATGGCCAGTAGACTGGTCGTGACAAACAATTGTTCGTTTCTGCTTGATTTCTGGAGGTATTGTACTGCTAGTTACCATCCAATTTCAAGGCGCTGATCCAAACATTGTTTTCTTTTAATTTCTGCTTCATACTCAAGTTCAACGTTGTCTCTTTCTTCTTGAGAAACATACTTTTTGTATTCATGACATGTCCTTTGATAGGAGTCTAACAGTCTATCTATATCCACGCACTTGCGCTTAACTTCTTCGTAATGGGTGGACTTCATTAACAGAGTTTCAATTTCCATGTACACTCTAGTCATATGTCCACGGTAAGCAATTGCCGATCTCTTTAACTTATTGAGATGATCAATTGACTTACCTTCAGTCTTCGGGTAGCTGGTCTGGTTCTCTTCTTCCACATCTGATGAAGAAGTTGAACTACCACTACAAATGTTACCACCGTGGTCCGAAACGTCTGAAGTTGCCCTTGAGGGTTGCTGGTCAACACCACCTTTGCATGCCATGGCTCAGAACTTGACTTGTTTGTCTGCGAAATCTGAGAACTATGTAGAATCTGAAAATTCTACGTCGCTATGGGCCCCCGATGAACACACTCAGGAAACTCGTATCACGTTTGACTCCTTTTAATTCCTTTGAAACTGCATATACACACATGCAGACTCAATACAGAGTGTATACAGAATACAGAATACGAAGTTCAAAACACTGCATACGGCGCACGGCATACGGCATATGTCATACGGAGTACGAAATACGGTTCTGAATAGTAAAGAAAAGAAAATTACATGGCAAATAAATTTGTGCTTAAATGAAATTACATGGCAGGTAAATTGAAACGAAGAAATTACAAAGAATTCATTTCAAGTAACTTTAAGACTTGTGTAATTTTCACTGGAAACTAAATTGGGTCTACGGTACTGTAGTCTGCCGACGGCCATTCTGTATACGTACATATAAATGCCACGTCATCGCACAAGGAATAATGTCCGTCGACCTGCACACTTGAAGGAAAGAAAAGTTATACAGGAAAAGCGCTCTTACTTACCTCAGATTGTGACACTTTCGGGGGACGATAGCCAGTTGTACGTGTGCAAACGGCAAAGGACTGAAATCTTGACACCGAACACAGTGTTACGAGAGTCTACACACTCAAATTTACCGAGGTGGTCTGAACTGCCTAAATTCAAACTCGGCTGTATAAAGGGAGGGGGTAATTTACATGTTCAGCGTAACACCTGCACAAAAGCCAAACGCCTGATATGCGGGAGAGAATGCACACCTGCACAACACTTGAACACAAAGGGAACTTGCACGCACACCCTGTGTCAATGTGATGAGTCTTCACATCCGTCCTGCCAATATCTATAGAGTTCTTACTAAACACATCTGAATATTCAATTAACAATTCAGCTACCTTTTGCTTTTTTCCAAACTCTCCAAATTCTGAGCAGTATGATCATACAAGTCCTTCAAATGTGCTGGCACCTGTGGTATGACAGCACCTTTTGTTACTCTGTCCCCAACCACAGTCTCCTGCAAGCTACTAGAATGGCCTCTTTAGGGCGCACTCTCCGACCCTTGTCTGTCAATATCAACATCAAATGGGGACGGTCTAATATCAAGATCACTAACACAAATCAGACTCAATACGGCCAGTGTCTGCCCTTTCTTTTTTTCCCATATGTCACAACCTGGCATGAACACCCAAACAGGATGTAACCTTGGACCCGGAGTCACCAATGCATCCGCAGTACAGTATCCTATTTTAGAATGACGTGTCAGGGCTTTGGGTTCTACGATTGCTGTCAACTTCGACTCAACCTCCTCTGACATACTAGCCACCAGTACCTTCTTGGCTGACCCCTTTCCCAGGTCATTTCATTCTCTCTCTGTCCAGTACGAGGAAAAGAAGACATCTTAACAGGGACGATTGACTCATGACCTGGGGGTACACATTCATATGATGCCACTTGTAACTAACATACAAACGGTCTCAAATTTCTGTCAGCTGTGGGTACCTCCCTACCATTTATGGTCACTGTACCTTTCTGTAAATCCAATTTACAATCAAACAACCGCAACAGATCCATCCCAAGTAACCAAGCACTACCATCTATTAAATCTATTATAAAGATAGGGTAACTAACACTTCTCGCACCACTGGTAACACTGAGGACTGTGTACCCCTTTAATACCATAGCCGAACCATCAGCCTGTATCATCTTGATACCATCTCTGATTATCTTTGGCCTTCTGTTCTCTGGTATCTGACAGTACCATCTGTATGCAACAATAGTATGGGTGCTGCCTGTATCGACTAACAAGTTTTCCTGTATTCCCTCAATGTTAACATCTAGCATCATCATTCGTCTATTGCTACCATCACTACACAGTTTCCCATCTTTCTGTCTCTCAAGATTTTTTCCATTATCAGTACTAGTGCAGGTCTCGCCAAAAGGCTTACTTTTAGACTGTTTCCGGGCTGAACAACAACCTTTTTGTCCAACCTTATGGCTTTTACACCCTGACTTTTATTTTCTCGAGTAGTCATAACTCTCTTACTCTTATTTGCACAATTCTTACGAATATGTCCACTCTGGCCACAAATCCAACAACCACTTTTCACACTTGAAACTCAATCTTTCCTTTTTCAAGTCTGCTACAACGGCAACTATTTGTTCAATCAGCTACAGCTGCTTTAAACAATCTTCACAATTGGTTTTAGGAGATCTCCCAGTTTCATTTATTTTTCTTTTTATGGTTTCCTCCCGACAGCATCAACATATGCCTCAATACATAACTGCTCTCGCTTTTCACCCCATACTTCTGGGTAGGCTTTCCAAATGGTTTCCCTTACAACCTGTGCCAAATCCTGTAGTGACTGACCTGGTTGCCTGCGAATATTGCGAATGGCAAGACTATACGCATCCTCTTGTCCACCATCCTCCTGTTCACGCACGTATTTGCATAATTCATCAAAGGTTAAATACCACCGTGGCCTATGCTAGTCGATGCCACCTTCAGTGCAACACCCTTTAACCTAGCCAACATCACCTGAAATTTACTATGATTATTCCATCCATTTATTATAGCAAAAGCTTTAAAATGAATTTCATACTCAGCAAAATCTGAAGTACAATAAACAGATTCCGGGCGAATTGCACAAAACGCCACTGAACGGCCACTTTCCTACGTATTTCTCCCATCATTCAATGGCAGAGACACGTGATCATCACCCGACTTGCCCTCTGGCAACAGCCCATCACCCCTGCTCGACAGACCAGGCGACCCCATACTCTCTCCACGTACGCATCTACGTGACTCTGTACTGCTTGTCAAACCATTAAAACTGTCTAAAACGAGCGGAGTCAACTCCCCATCAAATGTAATGCTTTTTCAACAACCTCTACCACGCCCGACTGACCTCGCTGGGGTTCTCTTTGAACGTAAAGGTCGATATTTCTGCAAATCTGCAGCGGACCTCTGTCCCGGCATTATACTTGCCATACCACTGTCCTTGAAATTTCACCTTCAGTGCTCTGTTCAATCACACTTCCATGCCTATCAAGTCCCATCGCCATAACACACACACACACAAATAATAAACTGTATAAGGGCCCTGGACTAAGACATTCCTGGAAAACAGGGTGACACAACCATAAGCACAATGCAAAAATGTGAGAAAGTCTCCCTCTGTTCGAATGTGGCTGCAGGTTTTGTACAGGGTAACCCACACCACACACCACTCTCCAGTCAAGCCTTGGCGGAAAGACTTGTTTCACACGCTCTGATCGTGCAGGACCCCACAAACACTCGAAAACTCACTCTGTCTGCACTCTCACTGGCGACTATGAACCCAACAGGCAAAAACGTCACGCTGAACATCCAACCACTGCCACCAATTGTCATGGAATTCCCAGCCGAACGGGCACCCTCGCTCTGACTCACCAGACAAAGAATCAACCTGGTTCGTTCGCGTTGTCGATTGCCTCCGGTTCCAAGCCGCACCAGTGCCTCCGCCATGCCCAGGGCCAATCACTCACAGCCATTGTTTGCGGGGACCTCAGTCAATAGAACTTAATCGTCCGAGCGAATTTCACCAGGGATCACAAAAACTGCAAGCCATGCCGCTTTCAGCAGTCCTTCCACGCCAAGACACTAACAAGAAGTCTTATTGGGGCATGCGCACTGCATCTGTCATCATAGAAACCCACCTCGTTCTGTGACAATATTTTGTGCGCACCTTTTCTTTGCGAGTATTTTCAGTGGGGTTGGATTTGTGGCTCATTGATGGCTATACACTATACCCTTTTACTACCTTGATATTTAGACTCGTCCACAGGAAATTTGTTGTATAGTGGTTCTGTCATGTTGCACTGTCGACCGGGACTGTAATCTTCAGCAGCATAGACGACATAAAATACAACATGTGGGCCATAAATAGCAGAGGGGAACTGTGTGAATAACGAAAGGTGTCGGTTGCAATACGTACAAATTTTCAATGTGTTTGTTTGTTTGTTTGTTTATTTTTGGTAAACCTCTACTTGTACCTAAGTGCAATGCGAATGAACTGAATGCAGTCAACAACACTTTGACCATAAAAATCAATGACGTTTCGGAGTGTCATAAGTCCTATTTGCTCAGCTGTTATTGTACATGCTATATTCAAAGGTCACACATACGCATAGCTGTAAATAGTTCCAGTTATAGTGAAAATATAATTCGTATCTTAACATGATAAAATACGGTCTCATATCAGTACCCTTAAAACAATTATAGGAGAATGGCAATACAGGCATGGCATGTATGATAATGCAGATAAATTTACTCTGTATTTCTTGTATTTAAGTAATAATGTACCCTCTTCCTGCCCATAATGGACAAAAGCAAAGTTTACACTACATTCGCATCGTACTGTATGTCGTTGAAAGTTTGCTTTCTTCAATTATGGGCCGGAAGGGGGAACATCATTGCCATTTTTATAGCTTTGGCAATGCCAGTGAATTTGTAGATGTAGAAAACGAATAACAAGGCAGTGTAAACTGAGTTTGAAGCCAGTGAGCATTGTCCGGCATGATCAGCCCCGAATCTGTATACATTTACACACACTCTACACTGCACTGTACACGCTGTCCATGATTCTATTTGGAAATAAAAACGATGTATCTTCCAAGGAAATGAAAAGAAATTGTATCCGTACCGTATACATCGAACTTGAAACAACAACTTTCAATATCATGACATTCAAAATGCTGTAACATGGGAAATGCCAGTCATAAAAAACTGAATGTTCATACATCGACATCAAGCAGCGAGCTGCATGGCATTGGATGGTCGATACGATCAGTAAATGTCGGTCATAGTACAGCATTCAATTGCAAACAATATCAACAGAGTACAGCATTGTTATTCAAATGTTTAAATTTCGTTAATAATTGTGTCTATAAATTTAAATGTCCATGGCTTCTTGCTATTTTATTTTGTCGAACGGGAAAACTCAACGCAAACTTGTTCTTCAAAGGTACAGTTGACAAACATACTTGGGTCGAGAACAATGCAAGGTGAAATCACTGAAAAGGAGAAAAAACGATGAATGAAAGTTGTCGCCGATTACAGTTGGTGCATCTGATCGTGGTAGCCGAGATATTAGATCAACAGAGAGTCAACGGTCGTAATGATTGTTGGTCGTAGGTAGCCTTGTCAACACTTATAATGGCCCCGAGTCATTTTGGCAGACGCTACCGGTCAAGGTTGATGACAGCTGCTGTTGTTGTCCCATTGATAGCTTGTTCGAGTAGCTTTACACACTTGCTTCTTTTACATGGCTATAGTATGCCATATGTTAAACACAGCATACTTAGTTCTGAGCGTATTGAGTTCTGCTTCACCTATACATCAACGAAGCGAGCCATGTTGGGATGTTGTAAACAAAGTAGTAGTACCGCATAAGCCAGGTAATCGGACGGGGACAGCTGAGCGCGAGACGGACAGAGCAGACGACAAGTGTATGCGGGAGGATTCAAAGAAATTGATAAATTACTCAGTAAGGCATTTTTATCGATATTGTGCGCCATTATCAAGATTTATCGTTTCATGTATAACATATTTTATCCCTGTTTTCCTTCTTTTTAAATGCGCAGTCCTTTATTTTCAATGCTCGCTGTGGGGCCGCAACAATCAGATAATCAGATACAAAAAAAAATCAGGGAGTATGACGTCAGAAGATTCACTGGTATTGACAAAGCTATATTGTAATATAGAATAATACACGTTAATTATTATAGTCCGCATGAATACAGGCTTGCTGAATACAAGCGATGGATATTTGACTTTGTTCATCTGTTAATGCACAATGCGGCTAAAATGCAGACAATAATAACATGCTGATACTGTTAGTGTATTAGGGTTTTCATGCATTGAAACCAGACTATGATTAACATACCTTTCCGAACTTAGAAGTGATTGTAATGGGGGTCTTCTTCTTATTATCTACGTTTGTGTCGACATCAACGACTTGATATCCTCTGAGACAACAAAATAGAAAATCTCATTTATAGTCAAATAAATACTGCCGCTTTTCTTTACCAAGCATAAATTTGAATTGACCTACAGGATTCACATTAATTTTTTTCCGGGTATTAATTTTGTGTGCCTGAGCTTCTGTTCAATGGAATAAAATATCCGCCTTGACGGGTGTCAGGGTATACTTAAAGGGTAATCAATACATTATGATTTTATTTTGATTTAATTCCATACCATGGGGACAATGTGATATATACATACCTCCAGATGAGTGCAAAGAAATCAATGTTCAGATGCAAGCACACAAATCCTATTTGCATGTAAGAGTATCTAAATATAACGTAAAGAACTGAAAAGCAAGCTTTGAATTAAAGAGAGACATTCTTGTAATTTTTCAATCAGATACACCATTGCAATTACCCACAGATCCTTTGACCCGAATCACTGGACTATCATGTCAAATAAATTTCGTCTTAACATGTGGCTTATTTGTTGTAATTTTGCATCAACCTTGGTGCGTCGTCAGACATTAAATTTTAATTATATCGAGCCGTCAGCTGTCAGAAGATCTCGGTTAATAGCACGAAGATCACCTTTAGCACAGGTTTGTCTAGAGATTTTCAAAAAAACTTTTCTCCAGTTGGAGATTGGCCCCAAATTATTATTGCATTCGTACGCATAAGTACACCTCTTTACGTAAAAAAATCGTTGCACGTTCTGCCAATCACGTTTTCGAGAAGTTATATATAATATATAGGTGAAGATATTTCAAGTGTATGTACCCTAGTACTCTGACAATTTATGAATATCGATGTTCGAATAAATGAGTGTGGGGGCTCTGCGACAGGAAACTCTTTGACTTAGCCTTTGGCAAATGACTATAATACCTGATTCCAGGCTTTAAGGCAATATATTCAACAATTTGATGGCAATACGCTCAGGCACGACTCAGTTGATTCAGTTAAAATGATCGATCTTTAGCGTGACATTTTTCAAGTTTATGATCATTACTTTTGCTAACCTATGACAGACGAATGCAATAACTGTGATTATTGAACAATTGATGTCATAAACAATGTTGTGTCATTGAGTAAATAGTTAGCCATTTCAACACAAATGATTCCAGTAATTTTGCAAATTGTGTGAAAGAGCGCCGACATGAAAACAGATGGCATTACAAAATACACTTTATGCAATAGATGCTTAGTACTAAAATCCTAATACTGTGTGCTACAATGATAGTCCTTAAAATCAGTTAACATACCGATTCAAAATGGCTTCATAAATGTCAATAAGAAACTGCAAACGAACTTCGTTCTGCTTGTAATTCTTCTTTTGCTTTTCCATTTCCTGGCAAGTTTGACGGAGTTTTTTCAATTCCTTATTTACTTTGTTCATCTCTACTTGGTGTTTTTTCACTTCCTCTTTTAACTAAAGTCGTATGTGAGAAAAGATGAAAAGGAGGACGAAAATCAGACATGCTGTATCAGTGGTAGTGCAGTACCAATGAGACAAAAGATACATATGTTACTTAGCTATATCAGTAAAAGCCTCGTTCCGTCACCCGCTATAGTGAATGTAACTTACCCATTTTATACACACATCTACACATAAAGCACATCAAAAAATTAAAACTAAAACGTGAATCGACACAGTTCTTCCTTAATGAAGTGAATGTATGTCACTCTTAATTTGCATAACCAGAGGTCCAGAACTGTCGTACGTAAATGGGTGCCATTCATTAATATCGATGAGAGAAAAGCAGTAAATCAAATCCTTTGATGGTGTTTGGACTTGCTAGCCATCATATTATATCTTCTTAGAAGCCATAGAGAGCTATTTGTATAAGTTGCAGCTAAATCTGATGCGTAAAATGTCTGAGAGGACCTCTTTTAATATAGAAACTATGAAAGCACAGCTAATGATGACAAAAAACTGTCTTTTTAACTATTATCGTAGTCATGAAAAAGCACCTTTAGAAAACCTGTAACACAAAGGAAAATAATTGCATCAATGAGAACACAAATATCTTGTCATTTTTTCTCTTTCTAAAATATGTCGCTGTATCACATAAATTATAACAATATTACTGCATGTTGCCCACCCCATTGGGTATTTCAAAAACATTGTGACCCCTTCAACCAAGTCAAAAAATAGCTGACCCTCCCCAAGTGAATCCATCCCCCCGGCCGAAGAAACTGACCAGTTCCTCACGACGTCATGAAATGCTTGGTGAACCTAGATGAGTACCACAGAGTGGGGCATAATATTTTAGTAAGTCCCACAGCGACGGGACGGGGTGAAACTTCAATTGAAGCAATTTGCAGACTTATGTGCAGTTTGTCGTAAGTAATTGCGTACTGTGCTGTCCAACTGAAGGATGAAATTTGTGGTTGGCATGATGCATTTTAGGCATGTATGAGCCCATGTCGAAGTTCAAAAAGACACTTACCCCTACCCCATATTGGGCAGTTCAAAAACATGGTGACCCCCTTCACCAAAGTCAAAAACTGGGTGACTCCCCACATGAATTCAACCCCTAACACCCCCAACCCCCACCGAAGAAACTGACCAGTACCTCGGGCCGTCATCGTCTGCTCCGTGAACCTATATTGGTACCACAGAGGGGGCATAATATCATAATTAAGTCCTATAGCAAGGGGATTTGGTGATGCTTCGATCGATCGAAGCGATTTGCAGACTGTTGTACAGTTTGTCGTTAGTGTAATGTTATAGACAAAAACTGAACTTCATCAGATAGACCTATTCACCCCTGCAGATAAATAGTATCAGCTTGCGCATGTGTTTATCATTGTTGTTGAGGCCACTATTTTGAGCAAAGAATAAATCTACGTCCTCTCGGACAAGTTGTTGTTATAAATAACTTGTCTTTCGTTATTTCCTTCACGTCATTTAAGGCATGACGTTACAAAGGGGGTCAGGAGTGGAGACCTATGCTAAAATGGAAGCATTTTGAGTGGTCCTGTTCATGGCAATCGAGCTCACAAAGACAGTTGTCCAATCGACGTGAGTACTGAGAACGGTAAAGAAATTTTCTCATTTCCATATAGTTCAGACAGTGCAGTTTTCAGTTCACATTGAAAAGCAACAGTTTCCGACCAGTGATCAACTTTCGTGTCCAATGTTCCATTACCGCCCAAACTGGAGCTAAAGGGTGATATGTCGAAGAAATGGAAGAAATGGAAACAGATTTGGGACGCGTATGAGGCCCTGACGAAATTCCATGAGAAAGACCACAGGAGTAGAGTAGCTGAATTCATCACCTGTATTGGAGTCGATGCCCTTGGCACACATAACAGCCGACCTTATCAAAATAAAGGTGAGAAGGAAAATATCGAGAATTCTAGAACTTCAGACAAACTACTGAGTTTGGAAATCCATTGTCATCTATGAGAGTTATGTGTTGAATAATCAAGCAAAAGAGCCAGAAGAATGCATAGAGGTGGATGAGTTAGCTCTGTGTGGCCTAACGACAACGTGTAATTAGGGCACACTAAACGATGGGCTCATGCGTGATAGGATTGTCTGTTGTCTTCGAGAAAATAGCGTAAGAAGAAAATTGCTCCAGGATGCACATCTAACACTCACTAAATGCTTAGATATATGCAAAGCTGCTGAAAGTACTTCCATACAAATAAAGGCCATTGCTGGTGAACCTATTGAGCAAGCACAAGTAAATACAGTAACCAGAAGGAAGAGCAGAGAAAGTCGGTCCAATAATAAGCAAAATATGATGATGGAGTTTAAATTCTGTGGCCGTCGCCATGAGAGAAAAAAAAGTCCAACATATGGTAAAACCTGTGCAGTGTGCGGCAAACGAAATCATTTTGCCAGGAACTGTGACAGAAAAGGCAAAGAAGATGGAAAGAAAAACAAGAAAGTATATGTCTTGGAACAAACATATGACACTGAAGGATCCTTGGATGATGATGAGTCTTATCAGTTTCGTTTGATGACAAAAACAAGGGTTTCTAGTGAACGCCGTAAATAAGTCAGGATACTCAAATAGGTTAATGCCAACAATGGAAATAGCAAGCAAACCAGTCCAGATGCAGATAGACTGTGGTGTTACGTGCAATGTGCTGCCAATACAATATTTATCCATGTGGCAGTTATCAAGAAGTCCAATGGTAACCTTCAGAAGCATAGCAAGTAAAGAATGCCAATACTTTGGATTACGAATCTGTCAGTGAGTAACCCCAAGACCATTTATAGGCACAAAGTAAATTTTTTGTGGTTAAGGGCAAGTTCACACCAATGTTGGGTTCAGTCACAGCTCAAATGATGAAATAAATAAACGTAGAATGAAGTAATATGCAAATGAACATTCATAGAGTACATTCATACATTCAACGTTCACTGTCACATGTAGAGTCTGGTGAGAGACTAGCCAAAGGGAAAATACTGTCAACATATCGTGATCTATTCAAAGGATTAGGTTGCATGGAAGGCAAGCTGTACTTGGAGGTAGGTGAGTCAGTTGTTCCAGCCATAATGGCGCCACGTCGAGTACCAGTTGTATGGAAAAACAACAACTCAGAGATGAGTTGGATCGACTAGAGAAGCGTTGCACTAAAACAAAGATGGATGAGCATACCAAATTGGTATCAAGCCTTGTGATTATGAAGAAATCTACTGGAGCCATTCGTCCGTCTATTGACCCAAGATATTTGGAAAGAGCATTGAAGAGAAGTTATAATCCTCTAAAGAAATTGAAAATGTTTTACAAGCGCTCACTAAAGCTAAGATCTTTAGCAAAAGCACACCTGAAGATGGTTTCCTGCAGATAGGCTAGATGAAGGGTCAAGCTTACTGACTACATTTCAGTCCCCATGGGGCCGATGTCGATGGTTGAGAATGCCATTCGGTATCTCACCTGCATCTGACTATTTCAAGCGGAAACTTGACCAGAACTTAGAAGGCCTGCTCCATGTTTATAAGATTGCAGATGATATTCTGATACTGGGTCAGGGTGATACCATAGAAGAAGCCAACAGAGATCAGGACAGAAACATGACAGGCCTGTTAGCGTCATGCAGACAGAGAAATATCAGGTTAAATAAAGATAAACTAGAGTTGAGACTCACTGAGATGCCATTTTACTGACATTTGGTAACCGATGAAAGCCTAACACCAGATCCAAAGAAAGTGGAAGCAGTACAAAAGATGAAGAAGCCAACATATACAGCTGGGGTGCAGTGAGTTGGTTGGGATGGTGAAATGCCTGTCAAAGTTCCTGCATGGTTTGTCAGATATGTGACAGCCACTGCAAAGACTCACTCAAAAAGGTGTTGAATGGAAATGGTCTCAGGAATAAGACGAAGCGTTTGAAAAATCAAACCTAGCAGTGACTGCTGCCCAGTATTGAGATACTTCGACTCTAGACTACTGACAGAAAGGCATGGTGATACATCCTCCAAAGGCCTCGGATTTATACTCATGCAGCAAGGTCAGCGAGTCACTTATGCCAGTAGAGCACTTACAGCTGGTGAGCAGAAATACTCCCAGACAAAAAGGAGCTTCATGCTTAAGTTTTTGGTATGTAACGCAACCACCAGGATGTTTATGCCCGTAGAATAACATTAAAGAATGACCATAAGCCATTAGTGTCCATACATAAGAAGCCATTAGCCTCAGCACCACGCCGTCTACAGAGACTTCGAATTCTAATGGCGTTAAACAACTGCAATCTGCGATAAATTTGGTGAGGAAATGTACCTTGCAGACACTCTACCAAGAGCTTCAACAGATATTGACAGCAGATCTGAAGTAGAGAAAGAAGTAGAGAGTATATACATGGTGATCACCTGTCTATCTTGGAACCACAACTTCTGAAATACAGGTGGAAACAGGTAACGACCCAACACAGCAGTCTCTAAAACAACTATATTGAAGGATGGCCAATCAGAAGACTGACCTGCCACCAGAAGTACATGTATACTTCAACAGCAGGGATGAACTTGCAATACTAGATGAGTTATATTCAAGGGCCTGAGATGTGTTGTACCCATACAGTTGAGACTAAAAATACGAAAACGCTACATAGTGCACTCTTTGGTATACAAAGTTGTTTGAGGACAGTAAGAGAAGTCATTTATTGGTCAGGAATGAATTAAGAGCTGACAAATTTCATCTCCAAATGTGATGTCTGCAACACATACCAAAGAATCAGCAGAAAGAGCAATGATATACCATGATATTCCAGAGGTAGACCGTGGGAGAAGATTGGTTCAGTCATATTTACATTTAATGGTAGGGACTACCTTTGTACAGCGAATTACTAATCAAACTACTTCAAAGTTGACCAATGGTATGAAAACATTGCATCAGCAATTATTAAGAAGACCAAGAGACATTTTTCAGTCCATGGTATTTCTGATCAATTACACAATGACAACAATCTCTATAGCCCAATGGAGTTCCGGAATTTTACCAAAGCCTACGAGTTTGAAAATATCACAAGCTCACCCGAGTACCCCAGAGTAATGGTAAGGTGGAGAATGCTGTAAACATCGCAAAAATGCTGATGAAGAAAGATAAAGGGTCCAGAACAGACTTACCTAGCATTGCCTGACTGAAGAAATACTCCAAGTTAGGGTATCACAGCCTCTCCAGCACAACGACTGTTTGATAGATGCAACAAGACCCTACGTAAGGCTAGGAATTTATTCAAACCAAAAGTGGTGGATGGTATACAATACCAACTGTAAAAAGGGACCTTCCACAAACCAACACAACAGCAGTCAGGGTGCAAAGGAAATGTCAAGTTTGATGAAATGTCACATGTACGCATGAAAGGTCCAGAAAATTGATTAAAAGACAAGTACTAGGACAGGTCGTTGTGAGCTCATACAGTGTGAAAACCGAGGTTGGACGAGTGTTCAGGAGAAATCGTAAATTTTTCAGGAAGTCTGCCAAGTTATTCATACCAGACTCTCTGCAATTATTGCCACGTCCACGAGTACAGCCACAGAAAACAAGTACTTCAGAGAGTACTACCCCTGAGCCACTACAAGTTTCTTCATCTCCATAGAAACAGCCAGTTCGAAGCCAAACAAAATGTGAATCAAGAGATGTGCCAGTGTCTAGTTCACCAGTAAAACAAAAGTTGGCATCGAGAGTTGAGAGCAGCTTGACTGGAACGTACATTTGCCATGTGTCAACACCATCAACACGTCTCAAAGACCATGTTGCCTGAAAAGTTACTCACCTTTTAAATATTTGCAGATAATCATTTGGAACAATTCATGATTTGAGAAGTTCAGTGGTTTCATTGTTCTGTATTCAGTATGTTCTAGGATTGGCACATGCTTTGCGAAGAAGGAAAGGTGTAATGTTAGGGACAAAAACTGAACCTTATTAGATAGACCTATTCACCACTGCAGATAAATAGTACAATTTTCAAATTTGATAATGGTCTTTCCGTCTCAGCAGTCTTCGACTTTTGCCATGGTAGTCGGCTGAGGTCGAGTAAGACAACAAACAAAGGCTATCACGGTCATCTTTATTTCATGAAGAACTACTCACATTACTTTTTTGAGTGTAGACGTTCTTAAAAGTTGTAAAACGCACAAGAAGTGGAGTCTGTGCAGTCATGGATGTAAGGGTGCAGGAGGGCCTGATTATCCCTTTCACACCTATTATTTTATTTGTCTATGCTGGCCTTTTCAGTTGTGGCATAGTTGTCATGATCAGGATGGCTAAGACACTCAATGGATGTATCCTTGTGCAAGTGTTTTTCATTGTTGTCGAGGCCACTGTTTTGAGCCAGGAATAAATTCACTTCTACATCTTGAGCTACGTAGAAGACACATACAAATGATACACAGGTCGCAATAATGGTGTGTCGTTCGTATCATGGCATCATACGTCGCCCAGTAAAATCAACGACTTTGTGGTAAATAACTCGAATTATCACATGAACTGGCCCGTATCTCCACCTGTGTGACGTACACCAGCACAGATAAGAAATCCATATTACCGCTGTTGTACGTCATCAACCGGAACTTTTTTCCTGCAATGGTACCGTTCGTACGTGCACATCGCGACACAGACCGATTTGTCGTGATCGATGCCGTGCTCTCATGGCATTTTGACAAAAAGGTGACCCGATAAATCCAGATACGGAAACATAGAAGGCATGCCCAACAAAATTTCGAGTCGCTAAAGCTTTACTATTCCCAAGAATCGAATGAGGATACCGTTGATCGTTTGGCTAAGTAACGTCACGGCTCTAGTCAAAAGGCTCAATGTGGATATCGTCGTACCTGGCGATCGCCAAGCGACGTCGTACCTGGCGATCCCGGTTGGCGATAAACCCGTAAGATACACATCAACGAAAGTTCAACTAAATAAATGAATACTGTATAAACTTCGGGAAAGCGACATAGAAGGCACAAATATCGACGAACAACGATAAATTTCCTTCATCACACAAATACTATTCCGTTGTTTCTCGATCGGAATCAAGCCTAAGCTGTCGAACTGTAGCCTAAACTCTGCAGTGCAGCACTGTAGAATCCGATGCATTTCGAAAATTGAATCGGACAACACTCACAACAGAACAGAGTTCCCGTCAAGTAACAAAATTGGGAAGTACCTACTGGCGATATATGTGTCACAGCAAATATCAAAGTCCGTATGACGAAAACATTGACGACTGAGATGGCCACCGGCGGAGACCGGTGACGGCAGTGCCCACTACAAGCATACACTGTGTGTGTCATCGATCTGAAACTTTCGGGCTCGCCAAGGTCGTAAACTTGTGATATTTAAAAAGCCACAGCATCTGTAAGAATGATAACTACTGTTTCGATCGTGTCATTGCATTAATTCACTTTATAAATATAATTCTAAATATTCTCAATAACTCAAAATACTATCGTTATCCGTCGCCAGCGCGCGCGGTTAAAGCTATGTCCGCCGATGGCAGACTTGCCTTGGCATCGCTCCAGCACGAGACAATGATTGACACGCGCACGTGACCGAATCCGTATGTCTGATTGGTGGAGATACCATTCCATGTATCAAATTTTTAGCTTAATGGGATTTATGAATGAAAGTATACCTGTAAACATTTGCACATCTCCTGGGTGACGGACCGCTTTACTCATTAAATGTAAGTAATCCGCGTAAATAAAACACAAAATAGCGATAAAAATCATGCAATTTGTTACAATAATTTTGATCCATCCACATCGAAGAAAAATAAGAAGACTGTTCATGTGATAAATATATAATCCCATGGAATTTTTCTCTGTTTGACGTCATCGTATACTCGTGTTTTTCGCGGAGCCGCACAACTTCTCGCCTTCGGCTCGAAGTTGTACGGCTCTGCAAAAAACACTCGTATACGATGACGTCAAACAGAGAAAAATACCATGGGATTATATATAAGTAAAGGGCAATCAAACGCCTGAGAGCATGGTATAAATTTAAATCAGAATTGTTTGAATATATAATAGAGCTGACCAAAGCAGTAGACCAAAGGTAAAGGGAAGAGAACCTGAAAACAAAGTTGTGATCGTATCCGGTCCCATGTGGAATATAAGAGAGGTTAAGATTTCATACGGGAACCGAACAAAAAGCAGCGTGGTAAACCTTGAACTGGACGACATCTCAGGCCTATCTTCATGCAAATGCTATGAACTATGCAAATAAGATGACCCGGGCCTATCCACGATACAATTAATCAGTATATATGTACACATCATTGCAGCAGTTGACCCCGGCCTAACCACAAATACATGTTCACACTTTAGAGACAACTTTCAGTATAATCTTCTTAAAAATTCATCGCTCAATAATTTTCTTGATCAAATAAAAAAATCATAGAAATGGTTTTCAGGTTGGGTAAAATGCACAACTTGACAGCAAAATTCATGTTAGAAAAGAAGTCATCGCAACGTCAGAGGTCATGAGTGAACGTTGAACAAAGTGTTTTGCAACCCTCTCCAAGCTTTCCATATTGTAGGCAGGTACGACAGCAAAATTCCTTAATTCTGACTATTTTTGAAGTGGTAGTGCGTCCGTCATCAAACGACCATTACAAATCTAGAATGGCTTATAAAAGCACTAAGAGAAAACCAAACAAACATCAAGATGACGAACGAGGGAAACAGTTTCAGGTTACTTCCAAGATGGCCGTCTAAGTGCAAACAATGTACAGACGAGGTCTACAATGTCTGCCGCCACAAGCCTTTCCCCCGAAATGCTGAAGTGTCAGATAAAAGAGTGTCTCCAGGATTTAGAACTATTGGTAAATGGAATTTCCAATACAACTGACACAATTCCTGCAGAGCAGAAGCAAATTTTTTGAATTAGTGTCTGTAGTTGAATCCCACTGTGATGAATTTGAAAAGGTGATTCAATGCTCAAGTGACGAAGTGGACGTTCTTCGAAGTAAATGCAATGACTTGGAAGCACAAGTAAATTACGTCTATGGAGACCTGGTAAAGGCTAAACAGCAGTAAAATTACTTAAGTGAAACATGTTTAGACCAAGAATGCTTTGGGAAAGCTACATTCTTCGCTTCAGTGTGGTAATTCAGAAACAGTAAACGAAAATGGCGTCGATCTTATGAAGGTCATTATAAGCGAGAAATTCTTGATGGCGTGTGTTACAATTAACGATGCACATCGAGTTCCCCGTCGTGTATCCCCGAAAACAAAGATGCAAAGAAACAAGATCCTTGCCATGAAAAAAACGGCCTCTTGCTGGTTCTGACGTCTTTGGCTCTGCGGACAATTGCCAACCAGACTATAGCGTTAAAAATAAATCTGAAAATGGTAATGGAGGTGCCATACAACGAGGGAAACGAGGTAAAGTTTGTGAATAAAAAACTGTATATGAACAACAAGTTATATGAGATACCATCGTAATGACATTTAGCCTACGTCAAATACTTTCTAACCTTAGTTACCCTGCTGTAAAGTTTTGCTGGTTTTGCATGGCTATTTTCTGCGATGACGCCATTGCTTTTGGACATCGTGACGTTTTACATACAGCATTGTGTTAGCATGCTTCTTGGATTACACTCTAGGTGTGTGGGATACTGCTGAATTCTTGCAAAATTTTTCCCTTTTTGTATGAGGCGTTTTGTAAGGTTTAATCCTGGTTGGCTGATTCTCATGATTTATGGTCTCAGTTTGCACAGGTACACGAAAACTGTTATGGGAAAATACCTTCCAAGGCGCTTCACATAAGCACATTTTATTTATTTTATTTCTTGCCATGGTCAATACTTTAGATACCATAGGGGCGTGGGTTATCTTCCTTTCCTTTGACTCAAGCACACACTTTTCCCTAAGTCCTGTTTGTTTGCTTCTGTGTCCCAAATTTCTTTTTTCTGGTTTTGCCTTTTGTAATTTGGGACTGCTTTGCTCAACATAGTAGCCTTTGTGTTTTGGACTTCACTGTTGTAGGCGTCGTTCATCTGTTTTGCTGTTTCAGTTATTGTTTCCCTTGTTCTTTTGATGCTGATCTTTGGGTTGTGTTGTTCTGTCTTGTTTGTTTTTCTTTGTTTTCACAATTTCAAGTTCTCATGCTTTTTATTATATAATTATATTTTTCAATACTCTTACTGTCAGATGCACTATATTTTAGTGCAAAACTTGCATATATATGACAGAGAATATTGATATTATCTCCCTTAATACCAGGGGTTCCGGGTGGGAGGGGGTTAGGAAAAGGAAAACCCCTTTTGATAGGCCAATAAGAAACAAACCAAGCATTCCTTGGAGAAACCCATAGCAGCCCAAAGGATAAGCTAATTTAGCCTCGCCAATTTTCCGGTCATTGTTTTCTCATTGTTCTTCAAATAGTCGAGGAGCAGCTATTATTTTCCTCGATATAGACTTTTTCAGTGAACAGATCTTTTCAGTATTCAAAGAGGTTTACGACAGGGTGACCCTCTTTCGCCCGCGCTTTTTATCCTTAGTTTGGAAGCGCTTCTTGTTGGTGTAAACCAAGACTCTACTATTAAAGGTATAAGTGTGTTAGGCAAGATCACAAAGAATTCTGCATTTGCAGATGACCTCACATGTTTCTTAGCTGAAGAGAAATCTGTCTTAAATCTGCTCTCAATCCTGAAAAAGGTGTAAGTTTGCTTCAGTTCTTAGAGTTTATTTTAGTTAAACGGAGGCAATGTGGTTGGAGAAGTAGAGGAACTAGTCAAATCATCCCTTTGGTATTTCCTGGCCAAAAGAACCACTTAAAATTGTGGGAATCTATTTTGCCTATGACGATGAAGGAAAATATCACAGCCCCTTTGAAGTCGATAATTTTGTTGATTTATTTCTGAAAAATGAGGAATTTGGAACAATGCAAATATTCTTGTTAGTAACAAATCTGTTTTGCATCCATATTTGTACGTAAAGGTATTATTTATTTATCTGATATTTTTTGGAACAATTCTAAATTTAAAAATCAAGCTGATATTAAAGTTCTTAGGTGTAATTTAAACCATTTATGTTTTGGTTGGGTATTCTTGATGCTATTCAATTGAAGTGGAAAGAATGTGACCCTGTGCTAGTAAGACCAGTATTGCCAATTGGAATCTTTCTCAAAACAAAGTTTGTTTGCTTATCTAGCTGCAAAGTAAGATGTATTAGAAGGCATCTTTCATCCAATTAATTCATACCAGCAAAATGTAAACTTTACTTCTCACATTTGTTCACCTTATAAAACAGGAATGGCCAGAGAAATTTTTGTTACCTTTTAAAGTATCTCTAGAGTCTACTTTTACAAGATTTTCAATAGAAATTAGTACACAATTTGATTTATACAAACAGAAGACAATACAGAATGAACAATCCTCGAACAAAGAGTAGTCTTTGCACCTTTTGTGAACAAGTACAAGAGACCTTGATGCATCTTTTTGCTGAATGTGAGAGTATCCCATGTGTGTTGAATGGTTTCATTCTTTTATGGAGTTCTTTGACTGAAGCCCTACGGAAACTATCTGCTACACAATTTTTGCTGCGTGAGACCTCTTTCTCAGATCTTCTGAATCATCTCTTACTGATTGTAAAGAATACAATTTTGACTGTAAAATAATAAAGAAGATGATTCATTCTTTAAGATTAGTTACCTTAAACATTAGAACTACTACAAAACAGACTGAACTGTATTTGCAAAATGATACGAGAGCTATAGAACCTTTCTAGACAAATGGTCTGTTTTTAAAGTATGACTCCTCTGTGAGATGCAGAAGTCTTATGCACGTATTTGTATTTTTCCCTTTTTTCAACTAAGTCGTCTGTTGTAAAGAAAGGAAAGAACTCGAAATAAAAATATGTTCAAAGAGGGATTGGTCGCAAAGGTGGAAAGCTACCTTAATTCCAGCCGGAAATGTGATTATGCACATTTATACAAATATGACTATATGGATCTTAAGAATAGCAATAATATAATATATTATCTGACAAACATCCCCTTAAGAAGGAAGGAGGAATTATACATCCAAAGAATTTCTGGACACCATTATATCGTAGCATTAGGTACATTTTCATAAATAGATTGATTGTCAAAGGTACCTATATGTAAATTAACATATTTGTAGCTGAAGCCATCCGTAATTTTAAAATGCTAAGAGCTTACTGACCTTTGCATCATAGTCCTTTTCGTACTTTTTGAATCTTTCTGTAAACTGAGAAACGTGTTCCATTATGATGACTCGACATCTTTCATTGTCATCAGGCGGGCATTTCAGTGCATTTTCAAGTGTTGTTAGTTTTATTTCCTGAGTAACGAGGAACAAAATAAATCAGTTCATACATGCAAGATTATTTTTGTTTATAACTGGGCAAAATGCTTGATATACATTCAGTATATTTACGTATATAGAACACAAAATAAGTCGTATACGTTACGTATATCTTTGCATATGGAAGATATCAATACCTGGATATACGTAGCATGTTTCTATGCAGAAAACGGGTATATACGTAACGCAGATCTTTGCACACAAAGTGTACATTGTACTTGTGTATTTTAATTCTTAACAAACGCACTACACATACGTCTCAGTGCATTGTACATACCATAAAGGACAAAAAATAGACAAAGTTATCAAATAGTAAAACAACTGAGAATTGACTTAAAATTTGAAATGATGAATTAAAAATTAAAAAATGAGATAAAATATAGTGTCCAGTAAAACCGATTCAAATAGAATAAATGTAAAAATGAGTAGTCCCTGTAAAAACATAAATGGACCTATGAATAGTACTTAGTAAAAAGATGTGTCTTTAAACCACGTTTAAAACAGTCAATAGTTTGAGCAGTACGAATTTCAAGCGGCAAAGAATTCCATAAATCAGGTGCACACACAGAAAAGGCTCTTTGACCGTACGCTTTATTAAACTTCCCTTGTGGTGGCACTAACCGTACGGAGTTCGATGATCGCAGGTCTCTGGATGGGACATACATTTCGGTCAATTCTTTCAAGTAAAGTGGTGCGATTCCATGAACAACTTTAAAGGTTAGTAGCAAAACTTTAAATATAATGCGAGCCTCTATTGGAAGCCAATGCAGATCATTTAAAACTGGAGTGATGTGACGAAATCTACGTGTACGGCTAACAAGGCGAGCTGCAGCGTTTTGGACTGATTGAAGACGTGCAAGTTGATCTTTGTGGACACCATAGAGGAGACTATTACAATAGTCCAATCGGGAATGATTGTACTTGTGCATTTTACAAGTATACGTACGTACCTGTATACTTAACGTATTTGACAAATGCAGGGAGTCAGTATATGTGTGTATCTTCTTGTATATCAAGCATTTTGTCCAGTGTGAAGAAGCCAAAAGTTCTCTAAGGTTTCATTATTTATATTTGCATCGCTAAACTGGCTACAGTCGTAGGTCACCTGTATTTCATGTCGATATAATATCCATTTCCTGATATAAATTTCCATAACATAAAAGCCCTTATATGACTTTTTTCATTGTTCCCAATGTCAGCTTACATCAAAACTTTTGCTTTCTAGTTTTATTTCCCCTTTTCCTTTACGTAAAGCCACTTAAAACGATCTCCCAAAATTTGAAAATATCTCGTCTTCCTTCTTCTGTGTAACTGCTTTTATCGATGATTTATTAATGTTATCATCAACACATTTAACGAGAATTCTAGACAAGCTATCATTAATGTTATCAACAACACAGATAAACATACTTGGTAAAACAAAAGATACGAACCAAATTTCCAATAGCACAAAAGGATTTAATAAAATCATCATAGGAATTCTTTAGACGAGACTTTGTCTCCAGTCTTGTCACTTCTTGAGCCTTTTCTGTTACTTGCTCTTGCAGAACTTTATTTTCATATTCCTTGACCATCAATCTAAACACAAAGTAGATCAATACATTAATTTGATCTTTTGAACACAGATGAACATGAACAAAAGAGAACATTTAGTATATAAATGGTGATTAATTTCGAAACACGCTCGAAATCCAGGAAAAGGTTCACAACCTAACATAGTATATTTACTGAACTGAATAAAATTCAGATAATGATACAGCATATGAAAAACAACGGTTACTTAAAATGAATAACTTCAATTGTCAATACAATGTAAGTTTATATATATATATATATATATATATATATATATATATATATATATATATATATATATATATATATATATATATATATATATTTATTTATTTATTTATTTATATATATAGTAGAAACTAAATTGAAAAAACACACAACGACATCTGAGGGTCTCTGCACAGCAAATTTTTGGGGCTTGAAAAAAATGACCCATGTTGGACTTGAACCCACGTCCCCGAATTCAGTTCGGATGCTCTACCAACTGAGCTGACGGATCAGTACAGTTGGTTTACGTGCGCCGCCCTGTTGGCCTTTTTTCTTCCCCGAATGTAACCTCAGATTTACACTGGTTATTCTCTCGAAAGAGTTGTTTTAAGAAACCGCAAATAGTAACTAGAAACTTGATAATGAAATATGACAGGTTCCCCAGTGTTGTTTAGCGTGGAAATTTAAAGTAGAAAACTAAATTGAAAAACACACAACTACATCTGAGTGTCGAGTGTCTCTGCACCGCAATTTTTGGTGTGTGTGTGTAAGTGTGTGTGTAAGTGTGTGTGTCTGTCTGTCTGTCTGTTTACACGATAACTCAAAAAACGCCTGAACAGATTCAAGTCAGATTTGGTACACTGGTACCATGTGCTACTTGCAAGAACTGATTAGATTTTGGTTAGTGTGGCTTGCTTTTTAATGAAGTTATGCAATATCGTTTTTTTTCAAACAATGGTTTTCCTATTGAGACGGTAATGACAGTGTAGACATATATCAAGAAATACTGCACCAAATTTCATGAAACTTTCTCAGATGACAATCTCAGAACATAATGATGATACTGTGATTCTCATGTCAATTATCTGCTCATTTGCATATTTAATGAACTTTTCTTATCAGAGACATAATTCTGAAATCCCTGCACCAAACTAAATGATACGTGCAACAAATATTGATCTGATATATTCTAATTATACCTAGAAGCATTGGGCAGTGTCAAGTAAATGAATAGCTCATTTGCATATTTGATGATGTTTTGTAATTAGTCACATAACTCCGAAAGAACTTATTAAGGGTTTATTTGAAGTGATATTACTCCAAAATTATAGCATTACATTTGATGAAACCTGCTACAGATATTGATCTGATAAATATTTAATTGTTCTGAGCATTGGGGGTGTAAAGTTAATAATTTGCTCATTTACATATCAAATACAGTTTTTTCATCAGTGATTTAACTCTGAGAATACTGTTCGAAAGTTGATGAAACCTGCAACATATAATGATATAACAGATATCTGATTGTTCTTATTACACGCCTTACACTGGTGTCGTTTATATTGGTATGAATTGGGTTTATTGACAGAAATGTTGAAAAATATAATACAATAAATCCTTATCAGAGATAGTTACTCTTGCAGTAGACCGTATACACGTCTAGACTTATTAGAAGTCTGTCTTCCACTCCACGTTGTGTGCTCATTGAACTGCTGTCAGAACATTCAATGTCTGCCTTTGTTCTTGTGTTTTGGTTAGTGATTATCCTGAGGTCTGCAAATGTTGCGTAACATCTCCTTGCTCGCTGTTTTATCACAGGTCTTTTGAGATAGCTCAAAGGTCCAATTGTTTTACGCAACTTTATAACAGTCAAAAAGTACGTCATACAATATTATTTCATGCGTCCAGTAGTGTCTGATAACTGTCAATACATGTCGTGTCGTCAGCAGCCAATTTGAATGCTTGATAACTAAGTTTGTAATTTATCAAACTCATTGTCTTCCATTCAGGGGTCACATTAGCATGTTAATTTGTTCTTTTGCGTAAATGCTAAAGTTTGCTAGTCTGTATACTGGCTAGAAACCTTTCTGTGAAGCGTGCTAATATTAATGAATCTGTTGTAAAAACACGTGAGCACATTCAGTTCATATCTGGTTTTCCTTTTATGGTCATAATATTATTTTTCAATTTGTTTAGGTAATAGTGCTATGAACACATTGTTTGAAATAAACTTTAATAAAAATATATCCCTCAAAACAATTATCAACTTTTAGTAAGAAATTTGGACAGATTTAAATGAACACTACTAACATTTTATGACAATGCGAAGACAAATGTACCTTCACATTGCTTTCTGAGCAAAAGCCTGTGTAAAATATTATGGAATCAAAAGGAAACCACACTCTTGGATTAATCGACGTTCGGTACTCACCATGATACGTGTTAATGCCAGCACAATGACAATGGAAGACTTTCAGCTTTAGATGGCATAAAAGTCAACAAAATCATAGGGTCTATGACAGAAATGATACAAACTAACATAGCAGACATATTTTGACCTCGCAAGTAGGTTAAGGCATGGGCGTCAAACGTTATCATGAATATGCATTAGGGCTCATGAAATTTATAAAACAACACTGCCACACACGAGATAACAACAGAAAATCTCTAGAATCATATCACAAACAAGTTCCTAACGAACATCATCGAGCCAACGAAGTGACAAAGGACACACTAGTGTTCACAACAAAAGATAGCCCATAAGCACTGTGTGGAACTTCGAACACATAGAAAAGGCCGATCATCGCGTACAAACGAAATCCATACATCAGCCATCCTGAGGCCAAAGTCCACGGCATGAGGAACGAGGTGACAAGGGTTAATGAACAGAGTCGGACACAAAACGATCCAAACATGAGTATTCTTGCTTCCCTGCAAGAAGAATGCAGAGATCAACAACATAGATACAATATAAAATAAGGAAGAGATGTGCTTATGTCATGGAGATACATTTGGTACTTCCATGTTTATATAAGCCACTAAGGACCGAACTGGTAGGAAACATGGGGGTCAAAAGGTCACGGTGGTCTGAGACATACTTCCACATGGCTATAACAACCAATTTGTTAATTTTCTCACTAAAATCGTACTCAATACAGACAGAAAACAGTTTAAAGCACAAACAAGACAAGAGGGATGATGTCTGCAGACACTTTCAGCTTAAAATTACAAATTGTTTCAGTAACAGGCGACGGGGTCATGACCTTTTGGATTGCTTGCGAGATGGCCCGATCGTGCACAAAGCGACCAGATTTCTTTCGAAAATTCCAACTTGTATTTTTTCCCTGAAATTTTGCTATCCCCAAACTAAGGCTTAAAGTATCTTTACAACAATACCTTAAACATGTATGATTTGGTAGCGTTTCTTTAAAAAATCACCGAAACTCAACCAAGAATTGACTTTTCCTACAAATCGTACGTATTTGGCGCATATTTGAGGCGATTAACTCAAGAATTTGTCTTTGTAAAGGATGTTGATCGATTGTACTGAACCCATTCTATTATCATATGCCGAAAAAACATAGTTTAAATGTGGTTTACAAGTTGGAATATGCCGATAAATAATATACGCGATTTTGGCGCGAAAATGTCAATATAAAAATCACGTGACACCTTTTATGCAAATTTAAATGACATAAACTGAAAGAGCTATCAAAACTACGATGTGTACCAAATTTCATCAAAATATGACCGAGTAGTTTTTGAGAAATGAAATTCAGCTCGAAATTCGGTCTGGACCCCGCTGGACCCCTGCCTTAACTCACTTGCGCTGGTTTCCTTAAGGTAGTAGCATTTTGTGAAAAGTACAATCATATACTTTTTGCTCGAACTTTCCTCCATAAAACGTTCAAACATTTTCCTTTCAAATTTGGACTGTAAATCAGCGGTCACCAAATATTATATTTTTGAATATTTATTTTTGCAACAAAGCGCAGACAAATGTAACAGAAACAACCAGAAGTCTGGTTTGCCGGACTTTTTCTTCTCGGCGACAAAGCTTCCCGTAGTTTATGTTATGTTATTACATTTGACTTCCAATTCAGTATTTAGCTTTCTAGCGACAAGTGCAACAGAAATGTAATCAGAGCTCAGATTCAAAATCGGCCCTTCCATTGACAAGGGCCACCGTAGTTGTATGTGAGGACTATTTGACTTCCAATATGTTTGCATACTAGCAAAAAATGTCACAGTTATGCCATCAAACGTTGGTTAAAAATTGTACGTTTCACTGTGACATACAGTAGTAATGTGTATGAGTCTATTGACTATAATTTCTCGTCATACCTTTTAGCATACCACAGTTATACAACAAAAACTTTGATTCCAAATTGCACTTGTCAGCAACGTATCTTGCAACCTGTATTGAATTCTACTTGATTTCAAATTCAATGTTGTACTTACTAGGTATGGACTTTTATTTCGACTTCCTAGTCAGTGCTGTGCTTTGTAGCAACACATTTACAGTATAAATGGAATGACAGCCGTGGTTCAAAAGTGTATATTTCAGTGACACGTGAAGCCCTAGACTGAAAGATCCGTCGCTCGAGGGCGCTCTCTCTACACTCCCTCTCCTAGGGGGGGGGGGGGCAGAGAGTGTGAAGAGCGCCCTCGAGCGAAGGATCTTCCAGCTTAGTTGAGTAAGGTGTCTATGTGAGTCTATTTGCCGTCCAATTTAGTGTTGTACTTTGTAGCACCAAATGTTACAGCAATACAATCAGAGCTTCGGTTCAAAAATTGTATATTTCAAAGACAAAGGTCTTTGTAGTGTATGCGAATCTACTTGCCTACAAAAAAGTGTCTCGCTTTGAAGTAACAAATTTGATATAATGCTATCAGAACTGTTGTTAAAATTGTCCATATCAACGACATATGTTGCGATGGTGCATTGGAGTCTAGTATTTAACTTCAATTCTGTGTTGTATTTGTTGCATAAAACATCACAGTAATACAACATGATCTATCTATCTTGGCTTTACTTGGCTTCACTGTCTCTTACCCATACAAACACTTTCTGTCGCTAATTATATCAACCGAATCCCTTAGCGTCCATTGAAAGAATTTTAACTTTAGATATTTAAGAGATGAGAATCGCCGCTGTGTTCGTTATTTACCATATATTCTTTCACGTCCAAAAATTAATCACTGGTGGCATAAAAAGCAAGCTAAAGTCTAAAAACAAAGAAGCACTAAACTGCGTAGCCATAGGGGTCAAAACAAAACGACTCCCAAAGCAGGTGAGATAGCATGCCAAGAACGGAAAATGTGCTTAAATCGGATGTTTCGAGCACCGATAAAACAATAAATTAAGGACACACTATATTTTACATTACCATTGACCTTACCACAGTTGGCGCAAGGAACAATGAGAGTCAAATTGCCGCTTAGCTTTGTCATTGGGCCGACCTTTGATGTAGAGTTTACCGTTAGGCCAGAGAGAAAAAAAGTCTTGTTCATCGGATTTTTTGACCAAGTTCCGGAGCGGCGAGCGAAATTTTTTTTTTTTTTTTTTTAGGCCGAAGGTAACGCGGTTCTCTGGCATTTTTGCACAGATGCAGACAAGGCAAGATAATTGTTTCCCTTTTTACCAGAAATATCTCAGACAAGAAACACTGATACTGGTAACCGAATTCAATACTATATTTCCCAACAATAACATAGGCCATTACATTCACAGTTAGTGTTTGCACAACATATCTGAGTATTTCAACATTCTCTCAGAAAAAACTGAAATGTACAGCAAATCACTGAAATCCAACAATTCAGTATTGTCCTTTAATATTGTCCTGGTGGGACCTAGATCTGAGTTTTTTCATTTTACTTTGGCCCCATGTTTTGACCTCTTACCACTGTCTTATATATACACATGGTCTAACAACACTGTACTGTGATCGGAGTGAAGTTATATAGTCATCATTCAGATCGTACTTTAACATCGACGCAACCATGTGTTTTGTCATTGCCGTAATTTTTTATACTTTCGATGCAATTTTCATTCAATCGGATGCACCGTCCATCTGCTGTCACGATCTTGTTGAACAAATCGCCGAACGTAATATCAGGACAAACACTGAATAGCGTCTTTAGAACTAACTGTTGGCCATCACGTCGAATGTTGGCGATCAAATTAATACTCATGATGTGACATGTACTAACCTTACCAAATCGACCACTTTGCATCGTGATTCGCCAAATTCAGACGTCACAACAACGTGTTGGCGGTCAACAAGTTAAGTCCTTCAAACATGTAGGAAGTCTCATTAAAAATCCCGTGCCCGCTTAAACACGACAAGTGTAGGGCGCCACCAGCGGCAGTACTAAACATATTTGTAATGCGGATAGACAGAACCCCCATGGCGAGAGAGGTGCAAGCGCGCCGTACCAGCGGTATTTGCACGAGTGTTTGCGGGGGATCCGGCGGTCGTGCTTTCACGAGCGCAGCGAGTGAAAGGACAGCCGGATTCAACGCAAACACGAGTGCAAATCCCCTGGTACGGCAAGCTTGCTCGCTCGCCATGGGGTCTGTTATTATCACATATGTTTCCCCCTGTTTATTTTATCGAGAAAACAAAGGAACTAAAAACACAAGCGAACACATTTTAAATAGTTTACGCGACACACATTGAAAGACAAGGATCACGCGCTGTTCTATTCATTTGCAGCAGGTATGGAATAATGTTTTTGGTATTTGCACTGCAGTGCAAATACCGTAGTACGCGCGCGCTTCGATGCAAGTAAACTGTGGTACATATGTAATAAGTAAGAATATGCCGCGATCAAAAAAAAAAATTCCAAATATGCCAAAGTAGAAGATTCCGATGAACAATTTATTTTTTCTTCCTGGCCTTAATAATGTTTTCTTTTACATTCTGTGGTCTTGGTTCGTCACTTTGTGAATTCATATTTGCCCTTATAGTTCAATGCCTACAGATCACCAATTACATAGACACTAGAGTCATCCAGGTGTTGCTTTGCTTTTCTCGAAACAATGCAGGTGGCTTCATAAATTTGACTCTGATATGGCTGGGTTGGCCTCCACTGCTTGTTGGTTGCTTTAGCTCCTCTTGCGCGATAAACATTCTCCACTGACCGTCGCATCTTCTTCTATTTCTATCTTTTTCTTCAAATATACCAATTATCACCTGCTCCTTTTACACCACCAAAAATCAGGTTAAACATCTTTGAATAAGATTGCAACCGAAGATTCTCCTCTAAATTTCCTGTAGTCTCGACTCCAGCAACTCTAAAACATCTTCGAGTTCGCGCCGTTCGTTCTCAGCCGCCACTCGGTTAATTCTCACATCTTCGATGTATTCTGCAGTATGTTCTAGCGCTTGTCCGAAATCGTTTTTCTTCTCCATTATTTCTTCCAACCCTTCTTGGCAACGTCTCTGTCAGCTTCAAGCCTAATTATTTCGCTCTTTCATCCTTTCGAGCATTGTCTTGGCGAGCTCGCCAAATTCTTAGTTACCATGAATATTGTCCCCTGTCGGACGCTCTGTTAAGCTTTCAATGACTTTCTCTGGCCATCGATCATGTTCGCTCATATTGCTTCTGACATTCAACCGCTTTCGAGAGTTCGCTCCGTTTTCCCCGTTTCTTGCTTTTGATTACATCGCTCGTTCTTGATTACGTGTATGATGTCAGTTGTACTAGTCCGTATCTTGGTTATCTACCGTCAGTGTTGTTAAACTTTGCTGTAATTTTTAGAGTATTTCGCAGCTCCTTTGGTAAGGGAACACGCTATGCCGGTTACCTCTGACCTCTCCTTATGGAATACTTTGGCGTACTTCTATATATATGCTGGTGTAGACATTGGAGATCCCGTTGCAAATTAGTCATGCAATTTACGATCACATACATTTCATCTACCCTGTGTTATTAGAAATACCACTTTGCACATACACAGCGGAGCGAAACAGATTAATATAGGTCTGTTTAGGGTTTAAACAAGTCTGTACCTGGTTTTGCTGTAAATGTGTCAGATGCTATATTTTAAACGAATGTGCAAAAACTACTATATTGAATTCAGCTGTCGTCATAAATTTTGATAAGAGATAAATAATTTTTGGATCACAGTTAAACTTTCAATTGAAATGTTATGTACGTTTCTCGTAAAATTCCTTGGGAACTAGTTGACGGTATATAAATATATGAAGCTTTGTGCATGAAAAACGTCAGAAAATCAGGGTTTTCTACGTACTTTTAGCACACAAAGAAATAAGGACAACTAACAAGGCAATAGCGTTGTCATGACTATCTTTATTAATGAAAATTATAAGCTTCCATGACGTGAAAAGTTTCATGTTTTATTTAGCATTGAAACCTTCAATGGAATGTTTTGAGAAACAGCAGTGCCTATATATTCACCGTAGGGCAGCTACAATGCTGGTTGTCCAGCGTCCTCTTTCACAATTTGGTTAACGGTTTATCCAGTATTGGCATCAGACTCACATAGCGACTTTGTTTGTTGCAAACACAAATAGAACATTACAGTGAGAATAGATATTTCAAGTATCAATGCTTCATATTACTGCTTCTTATCGCACTGAAATTAGCTTTCAAAGAAAGTACGTTATCGGATATGCCTATTTATAGTATTCAAATTTTGAATTTGAGTGTTTTTTTCATTTGACTGATTTGTGATACTATGGCGAATATAGCGTTTTCCGTTTCCTCGTCACCTCAGAGTTTCTAAAAAGAACGTTGGTAGAGTATATCCCTTAGTTGTGCAATACATTAAATATGCAGGCTATATTAACACAGGATGAACGTTCCTTTTTCTGTAAGTTGTGAGCGAAAAACTGTTATGCAATGCTGTGGTGTTTGAAAATATCCGTGTTTCTAATATTCAGATTAAACCACTCTTCTTTTCTGAAGTATTTTAAATTTTAGTTTTTTACCAAATATAGATTATTAGCATAAAAGTGATCACTTGTTGATTACAGTTTTTTGAAGCAGAAGAACACAAATAGAAACGTTACATATACACATGTCATTCTGCACTAATGAAGTGGTGCAAAATTCAATAAAACATATTCTCGAAATAGAGTACAAACATAAAAAACGTGTCGATAAATAGTACTCCCGTCGCAGCTGGAAATTGGTCTCCTGAAATGTGTCCTGAAAACTGTACGTCAAGACATAATTGGCAATAATCAAAAAATATATTTCATCAGCCTTACATTACATAATGTCACATTGCAGAGAGGAGATATTTCAAGGCCTACGAACGGCTTATAAGCCAACATGCACATCTACAGTCTAATGAGATTGATGTATTAACCAATTTTAAATTTTATTTTCGATAAGCTAGGGAAAGATACAAATAAAAATCAACATTTTTCTTGATTGTTGAAGTTCACATTATTTAATTGTAGCACTTCACTCATAGGTGTCTTGTACAAACCAGTAATCGATCAGAAGTCACATTGATGATCTGTCAGCTATTCTTCACTTTTGAAATGCAAATTTTCTGTCATCGCCCTAGTGAAACGTGGTTGGAGCAAGGTGTTGATACATCATTATGTAACCTCCCTTCTTATAATTTCATCCATAAATGTAGAATCGGTTCTAAAGGTGGAGTGTTGGTCTTTATCTACACGAATCACTGTCATATTCTGTAATTGACTCTGTTGTACTAAGTCATTGCGAATGCATTTTTGTTGAAACGGTACTTGATAATACTAAGGTCATAATAGGCGTTATATACCGAAAACCAAATACATCTACTGAGGAATTCCTGATCAGTCTGACAGACTGCCATGATAAACTAAGTTTGAGTAATAAGAAATGTGTCTTGTTAGGTGACTTCAACATTGATGCAGCCGGGAACAGTAATGTGTTCAATGATTATATCGCTGTTCTTAATGGAAATAACTTTTATCAAGTTGTGGATATACCGACTAGAGTAACTGGTCATAGCTCCACATCAATAGATCATTGTCACGTAAATTTCCGTGATTATTTCATTGAAGCGGGTACTATCGAAATTGATATAAGTGACCATTATCCTATTTTCGCAATTTTTAAAGAGCTACGACATGTATTCAATGTCAAAACATCTGATTACAAGCATGCGGAGTTCCACAGGGATCTATCCTAGGCCCTCTTCTCTTTTTAATATATATCAACGATATCAGCAAATCATCTCAGATATTTCAATTCAGGTTATTTGCTGATGACACCAATTTATTTTATTCAGATAACATACATAGAATTGATCTGGATATTTTAAATACAGAGTTAACAAAAGTACATACCTGGTGCAAGTCCAACAAGCTTACTGTTAATGTTGACAAACAAACTACATTATCTTTAAAACTGCTCGCAGAAATTTTGACCCTCAGGGTGCTTTATTTGTTGGTGATTTGGCAATTCAAAATGTTTTTTTCTGCTATTTATCTTGGGGTTACTCTGGATTCTTCTTTAACATGGAAATATCACATTGAAACAATTATCAAAAAGGTTAGTCAAAAAGTAGGTCTTATATCATATTTACGTCATTATCTTCCAAAATCAATTTTATTGTTATTGTACAATTGTTTTATTCTCCCTCATATAATGTATTGTATTGAAATATGGGGAAATGAGTATAAAACCTATCTAGACAGGATTTTTAGATTACAAAAGAGAGTGGTCAGACTGATAACTTTTTCTAGTAACATTACACACAGTGCTCCATTGTTTCAGCAACTTGGCATTCTCAATGTTTATAAACTTTGTAAGTTTCAGACCTGTGTATTTGCTTTGACTTAAAAACTGGTCATTATGGGCATTCAGTAGATCGTTATGCTTCATCAATTTCACATGCATATGAAACACGTTTAGCTGCTGGCGACAATTTTGTTATTCAAAGGTAAATTTAAAATTAACTCAAAATAATATATATTATTCTAATGCTAAGCATTGGAACGAAATTCCAATGACGATAAATCTCCACAATCAGGAAATTTATTTAAAACCTCACTTAAAAATTTCTTTTGAACTCAGAACAGTGAATCTCTGTATTTTTTGGTTTTTATGTGATGTGTCCCTCGCTGTTGAAATGTAATATGTTCTTCTTGAAAAGGATGGCAACCTATATTACTTTGATATCATAATTTGTATGAATTCTGGGCCAGGAACTTGATTAGTTCCACTAGAACTACTTCCCTGGTCCCCACCAGTAATGTTGACACATTTTTTACTGGTGAAATGAGAAATATTAGTTAATGCACAGTATGCAAGTTGTATAACATTCCTAACGTTACAATATGTCGGCTAGAGTCTCTGCGGTAAATTCACCTGACATGTTTGCAAATTTGTTAAATTCCTAAATTTTGAACTCATTCTGAAGTTTTTGAAATTACCGTAATGAATTAGTTACTGTGATAAGTGTAAACGCATACAGTTGGTAATAGTATTACGCTTGTGCATTTTACAGACATATTCATTATATTGAATTTCGTAATTCTCAAATCCAAAGTTACCAGACATGTTTTTTTTTCCATTTGCTTTTCCCTTAATATTTGTTGTTACTCCATTTTGGCGTTCTAATTGTTAATCGCACATCCTCATTATATTTTTAAATTGTCATCTTACCATATTGCAACTACTTTTTCCTTTTTTTCACGGTTGATTTCATTCTAGATATTATTGCATTCGATAATTATATTTGCTTTTGCATCTGATCATTAGACAAAGAAATCGTACGTTGAGTTTTATGCCGTCATTTAAAAAAGGCAGTTGGAACATAAATGGTTTGTGACAAGAAACAGCAAGACAAATGTTTTCACTAATTTCATCTCATCCATGGATTTCATCTGTCTACAAGAAACCTGGCTCAATGAAAGTACAAGTGTTAATTTGATTAGTAACTTGGATAAGTATGAATTTATTCTGAGTGACAGAAAATTAGTAGGTGTAAGATCGAAGCAATAGAGAGGGGTTGTTGCTGTTATGACAAAAGTAAGTTTAAGATATAATAATAGCACAAAATACAAGACATTTCATATGGTGAAAAATTGACAAAAAGTTGTTGAATAGCATCAGTGACTTATATATTTGTTGCACTTACATCCCACCTGAAAATTCAACAAGTTACAGATATAACAATGTGGATCTGTTCGATATTTTAGAAAAGACATCATCAAATTTTCCTCAAGAGGAGATATCATAATATTTGGCGATTTCAATGCAAGAATAGGTTCGATTAATGATGTAGTTGACGAAGTCATTAATCGATATATACCTATTCCGGATATTTACACAAATGATGATTTCAGGATAAGAAACCATTTAGACATAGCATCAAAATGAAGTGGTAACAAATTCGGCAAGAAATTAATTTAATCGTGTTTGAACTGTAATATAGTTATTCTAAATGGTCGCACCATAGGGGATATCCAGGGAAGATATACATGTTTTACCCCTAATGGATGTAGTGTCGTTGATTTTGGTGTAATATCTAAGCCAATTTATGATTCAGTCCATTATTTTAAAGCCAATAACTTGACAAGTATCTCCGATCATTGCCCCATATCATTATCGCTTTCTGTCAACGCGCAATGCCTTGACGATATTGTAGACAAGCAGAGTAAATTTAAGAGGAGCTTGACCCTCTACTGGCAAGATACATATGGAATAGTCATGCAAAATGTATGTTCACCCACATTTTACGATCAAAAATAGCTTAATAAACAAGGTCACCCTTAAACTCCTAAAAAAAGAGAAATAAAGTACATAATAATAAATGGTTTGATCATAATTGTTTCAAGCTTCGTGACCAGCTTAAAAACTCATTAAAGTTGCTACAGATATACCCAAATGACCCTTCGATTCGAGGACGAGCATTCACCCTGAAAAAACAATGGAAAGAAACTCACCAAATGAAAGAAAAATGACATGAAAAGATTGAAAATATTAATTTAGATCATTCTAAAGCTAATTCAGCACACTATTGGAAGTTATTACGCGAAATGAATGAAGATTGTGACAGTAATTCTGCAATTAAGTCTATCAATCCTTCTGATTGGTTAAACCGTTTCAAAATGCTGTTCAACAAAGATTATAATCCAGATAATATTCATTACTACACAACTGAAGCTAACAGTTACGGAAGAACTTGAGACCTTGAATCACATTGTGATAAACAAAACGACTTCTTAAACTGTCCAATTCTAAACCATGAAATTCAACCGCTATAGGGCAACCATTCATTAACCAGATATGAACTGAATATGCTCACGTGTTTTACAACAGGTTCATTAATAGTAGTACGCTTCACAGAACAATAAGATATATGTTATCACTAAATGAAGCAGGTTTTTTTCAACATCGCACAGTACTCTCAGATTTTAATCACTAATTACAAAACTTTATTTAATATGCAAATGAGCTGTTAATTAACTTGACACTGCTCAATGCTTCATGGGACAATTAGATATCCATCAGATCAACATTTGTAGCACGTTTTATTTAATTTAATGCAGTAATTTTAGAGTAATGTCACTAATTACAAAGTTCATTAAATATGCAAATAATCCCTATATTAACTTGACACTGTTCAATGATTCATAGCACAATTAAATATTTATGAAATCAATATCTGTAGCACGTTTCACAAAATTTGGTGCCGTAATTTCAGAGCTATATACCTAATTACAAGTTCATTAAATATGCAAATAAACCCTTAATTAACTTCACACTACTAAATGCTTTACAACACAGTTAGATATCTGTCAGATCAGTATATGCAGCAGTTTTCATCACATTTGATGCAGTTATTTTGGAGTTATATGACTAATTATAAAACTTCATGAAATATGCAAATGAGCTAATTATTAGCTTGACACTGTTCAATGCTTCTCAGTACAATTGGATATTAATCAATCAACATCTGTAATTTTGGAGTAATATCACTAATTACAAAGTTCATTAAATATGCAAATAAACCCTTCATTAACTTCACACAAGTAAATGCTCTACACCACAATTAGATATCTGTCGGATCAGTATCTGCAACAGATTTCATCACATTTGGTGCAGTCATATTGGAGTTATATCACTAATACAAAACTTCATAAAATATGCAAATGACCTATTTGTTAACTTGACACTGCCTAATGCTTCTCAGTACAATTAGATATTTATCAAAACAATATCTGTACCCAATTTCAAAGACTTGGGTGCCGTAATTTCAGAGTTATATACCTAATTACAAAGTTCATTAAATATGCAAATGAACCCTTAATTAATTTCACACTACTGAATGCTTTACACTACAGTTAGATATCAGTCGGATCAGTATCTGCAGCAGATTTCATCACATTTGGTGAAGTTATATCGGAGTTATATGACTAATTACAAAACTTCATAAAATATGCAAATGACCTATTTATTAACTTGACACTGCCCAATGCTTCAAAGTACTAATTAGCTATGTATCAGATCAATATTTGTTGCAAGTATCATGAAGTTTGGTGCAGTAATTTCAAAGTTATTTCACTAATAATAAAAGTTCATTAAATATGCAAATGAGAAGATAATTGACATGACACTCACAGTATCATCATAATGTTCTGAGATTGTCATCTGTGAAAAGTTTCATGAAATTTTGTGCAGTATTTCTTGATATATGTCTACACTGTCATTACCGTCTCCATAGGGAAACCATTGTACGGAAAAAAAGATATTGCATAACTTCATTAATATGCAAGCCACACTAACCAAAATCTAATCAGTTCTTGCAAGTGGCATATGGTACCTGTGTATCAAATCTGACTTGAATCCGTTCAGGCGTTTTTGAGTTATCGTGTAAACAGACAGACAGACAGACAGACAGACACACACACTAACACACACACACACACGGACAGACAGACAGACATCGCTATGACAATAGCCCACGTGTTTACACACGTGAGCTAAAAATGGAAACAGGACGCCACAATAAAATTCCTGTATATGAAAGAATCTGCGAACTTTGCGATAGTAAATGTGTAGAAGATGAACAACATTTCATCATTTCTTGCAATTTTACACCAGCCAAATAAATCTCGTTTGCTGCAGCTGCAAAATATAATACCACACTTTATGATATGCCTAACAAATTTGAATTCATAATGAAAATACAAGCTTATCAATTCCTCTAGCACAGTACGAACGCCTATAAGAAATGTAATGATTATTTGATTTTCTCGCTATCTTGATGGATTGATCATGCTTTTGTTTTGAGTTTTTTGTATGAATTTATTTCTTTTTTTCTTATCATTAATTTGAAACACTGTTTTGGTTTCTTTTGAGTAACTCTCTCATTTTTGTAACGCTTTTATACCTTCAAGGGAAGTTGTGTGTCTATATAATAAAGATATTGTAAGGTAACACTGGTTACAATGAACGAGTTTATCTCGATATTTTCGGCTAGAGTTCTCTTCTATCTGATGGTTAAAGGTTACACAGGTTAAATGAACGAAAGAGTTATCTCGTACAACTTTTGTCATGACCGTCTGTTCCCATTTATACTATGCTTATGAAACTGATTACTAAAAGAGCGCTGCTATATACTTCCGTGTCCGACCGCCTACGTCTCTTGTTGCCGTCCAGCTTCTCTATTCCGTTGATAATTTGTAATCATTCTGACTAACATTTTGTCTTCCATTGCCGAAAACAAATCTTGAAGAAGCTGCATATTGCATTCTTCGATTCTCCCTTTACTAAGCAAGTAGTCGAATATTTCAAAAGGACCGTCTAGGTCTTTGAGATCACCACGTGGTATTTTATCATCTCGTAACAGGTTTTTCAGATGTCGACGCTGACTCCCATTCATGTTTTTCTCCAGGTTAAAGAAGAGCATCTTATATTGACAGATTGCCAAATTTGCTGCAAATGCAAAAGACTGCAGTGTTAATGAATAGTCTTAGCTCCTATAAGGAAAGCAGCTTTTGCTTTCATGGTAGTTAAAATCATAGACTATTGAAAGATACAATATTGACCTGAATTCGATGTCGTATAAACAATGAAGTTATATTCTTTGTGGCATTTAAAATAAATCAAAACCAAATAGAGAGAAAGATGTGATCCTAAAGCAACTCAAAGCAAGTACAGAAATAAAAAATACTGTTTGTGTGTTGAATATGATAAGTCACAGAGAACTCAAACCAAGTACAGAAATAAGAAAATACTGTTTGTGTGTTGAATATGATAAGTACATAGAGAAACTGAATGGCAACGACAAAAATCAAGTATGCTTACGTAATACGCATTGCAATAACTTACGTCTAAGTCGGTTAATATCAGGCAGGCAACCACTGCTATTGTTATCCGTTGTCTCCTACAGTAAGATGCAGAAAAGTATTTCATTACTGTGTCTGGACTGGAATATGACAGTATAGCTTAGGAGTTCCAAAATGTTTTTTGAGCCCATCAGTGTATATAACTGGACATATGTGGCCAAAACTGATAGGAAGACTTAATTTTTATCCGGATATAACACTCGCTAAATGGAAAATGCTTGGCGGTGAGATAAAGCAAGAATTTGAATTAACCCAAGTTCTAACAAAACCATATATATTTCCATATTCGTTTATACACTTGGGTGTGTTTTTGTTACATTGCTGTTCCAGAACAGAAAAAATAAATACATATGAAACTTGACAAGAGCAGAATGGTTAAAAGAGCATTTTTTATTTTAGAGGAAATTCACTCTAAAATATCGATTCACTATACTTGGGCGTCCGCACGGAAACTTAACTTTTTCCAAAGCATTACTAGCTATATATTAATGGTTGATAATTAATGTAATATATTTCCTTAGGTCCGACAGTCATTGGAAGTTAAAATTAACTTTCAGTGCCAAATGTAACTATATTGCCTTTATAAGTAGATATTCATATATTGAACTTTTGGAGATGTAGTCAGGTTTGAAGATGCTTGGAGAAAAATAAATGTTGTTACTTCCGAAGGGTTGTGAAGGAAGCAAGAGGTATAGACGTTTGCAGAAACAGGTTCTTTCATCCACAGAGAACTCTACTTCATAGTTTTTGATACAAACCTAGACATTTTGAATAGGATTTTGAAAGAAGTGTTATGTTACACAGAACAATACCTTAATGTTATGATTGCCACCAACCAAAACCGAGTAAAGCGTAAGTGTTATAGAAATCGCCCGTAGTTTTGACTTGTGTACAGAAATCAATTGGTACTTTCACATGTTTGCAATGGAAACAAGGGACATTAAAACTTATATCAGATTTGTTAACCTTGACTTAAATATCCCTATGTTGAAAGTTTTGGGAAATCAAGCCGATAATTAGTATGATAATGTTGATGATAGCGATTGTAATACTAATGGCAAAAATTACAAACAACAGTACATACGATGAAGTTGTAAATATGATGTAAATAGTCCTTACTTCACAATGCCTGTACAAGTTCCTTTCGTTAACACTCGACTTTATTTAAGTTCTTACCTTGGCAATGTAAATGGTAATTCGCATAGAGGTATGTCTGATGAGTTTTCAATACTGAACTCGATACTTCCGGCTATTTGAACACCCGTACATCTAGGCTTTCGTTCTAAAACCAGATCCAGTGGTTTTCACCATACGGGAAGTATTTCACATTGTTTATTCTCGTGGTAAAGATACATTCAGCATTTTCCTGAAGAATACTTTTTATTTTTGCTCCCGCATTAATGTCAAGGTCTTTTGAGTATGTATGATTAGTGTATAATGAGTACTTATCAAACTTTTTCACTTTTTCCGCGATTGAAAGTCCCCCTTTCTCCACTAAGTCACAGCGTAAGAGTCTTGCATTATCTTTGCGTTGTAAAGCAGAATCTGCAGCATTGGTCGTCCAGATCTCTTGTACTTAGTGACTTCTGAGATGATTTCACACATATTCGGTTGCATGTTTTTGATGTACCTTCCCAACACATATCTGCAAACAAAGAACAAAACTGAAAATCAATAATAAGTAATTACTGAATATGTAGCTATTCATAATTCAGCACACGAAATGAAGTGCAGTTGTTTTGTGGAATATGTTATCTCCCTGAAATGTGTCTCATGCATATCGCGGAAGGGAAGCCAGAGTAGGGTCATCGAAATATCAAAAGAGCTTCTAACCAAATAAATGATCAGGAAAACCTCTTGTTTGGTTCAGTTAGACAATAGAGACAACCTGTATATTTATACACATCAATACTTATACTTAATAATATTCAAATGACCTAAAACTATATAAATGTGAGGTTGTTCTTTAACAAAATGCCTCAAGCCTTCCATTTCCAGTGAGACAGTAAACCTAGGAAGCCTTAGAAAATCGCCATAGCTGCAATCCCACTGAAATTTTTCAGTGATGTTTCTACATGCTTAAGTGAACACGATTGCAGCTGATTTGCGACAATTGGATGATGAAGTGATGTCGATATAATCTGCAAATGTAACCTTATATGCTTTACTTTTTAAAGTTACACACTTATTTTTATGAGTAATTAGCTCACGTGTGTAAACACGTGGGCTAATGTCATAGCGATGTCTGTCTGTCTGTCCGTGTGTGTGTTGTGTGTGTGTGTGTGTCTGTCTGTCTGTCTGTCTGTCTGTTTACACGATAACTCAAAATGCTGAACAGATTCCAGTCAGATTTGGTATACAGGTACCATATGCTACTTGCAAGAACGGATTAGATTTAAGTTAGTGTGGCTTTCATATTAATGAAGTTATGCAATATCATTTTTAGCTCACGTGTGTAAACACGTGGGCTATTGTCATAGCGATGTCTGTCTGTCTGTCCGTGTGTGTGTGTGTGTGTGTGTTAGTGTGTGTGTGTGTGTGTGTGTGTGTGTCTGTCTGTCTGTCTGTTTACACGATAACTCAAAAACGCCTGAACGGATTCAAGTCAGATTTGGTAGACAGGTACCATATGCTACTTGCAAGAACTGATTAGATTTTGGTTAGTGTGGCTTGCATATTAATGAAGTTATGCAATATCGTTTTTTTCCGTACAATGGTTTCCCTATGGAGACGGTAATGACAGTGTGGACATATATCAAGAAATACTGCACAAAATTTCATGAAACTTTTCACAGATGACAATCTCAGAACATTATGATGATGCTGTGAGTGTCATGTCAATTACCTTCTCATTTGCATATTTAATGAACTTTTGTTATTAGTGAGATAACTCCGAAATTACTGCACCAAACTTGATGATACTTGCAACAAATATTGATCTGATATATATCTAATTATACTTAGAAGCATTGGGCAGTGTCAAGTTAATAAATAGGTCATTTGCATATTTTATGAAGTTTTGTAATTAGTCATATAACTCCGATATAACTTCACCAAATGTGATGAAATCTGCTGCAGATACTGATCGACTGATATCTAACTGTAGTGTAAAGCATTAAGTAGTGTGAAATTAATTAAGGGTCCATTTGCATATTTAATGAACTTTGTAATTAGATATATAATTCTGAAATTACGGCATCCAAGTCTTTGAAATTTGGTACAGATACTGTTTTGATAAATATCTAATTGTACTGAGAAGCATTTGGCAGTGTCAAGTTAACAAATAGGTCATTTGCATATTTATGAAGTTTTGTAATTAGTGATATAACTCCAAAATAACTGCACCAAATGTGATGAAATCTGTTGCAGATACTGATCCGACGATATCTAATTGTGGTGTAAAGCATTTACTTGTGTGAAGTTAATTAAGGGTTTATTTGCATATTTAATGAACTTTGTAATTAGTGAGATAACTCCGAAAGTACTGCACCAAACTTGATGATACTTGCAACAAATATTGATCTGATATATATCTAATTGTCCCATGAAGCATTGGGCAGTGTCAAGTTAAAAATAGGTCATTTGCATATTTTATGAAGTTTTGTAATTAGTCATATAACTCCGATATAACTTCACCAAATGTGATGAAATCTGCTGCAGATACTGATCCGACTGATATCTAACTGTAGTGTAAAGCATTAAGTAGTGTGAAATTAATTAAGGGTTCATTTGCATATTTAATGAACTTTGTAATTAGATATATAATTCTGAAATTACGGCACCCAAGTCTTTGAAATTTGGTACAGATACTGTTTTGATAAATATCTAATTGTACTGAGAAGCATTTGGCAGTGTCAAGTTAACAAATAGGTCATTTGCATATTTTACGAAGTTTTGTAATTAGTGACATAACTCCAAAATAACTGCACCAAATGTGATGAAATCTGTTGCAGATACTGATCCGACAGATATCTAATTGTGGTGTAGAGCATTTACTTGTGTGAAGTTAATTAAGGGTTTATTTGCATATTTAATGAACTTTGTAATTAGTGATATTACTCCAAAATTACAGCGTTAAATTTGATGAAACTTGCTACAGATGTTGATCTGATGGATATCTAATTGTCCCATGAAGCATTGAGCAGTGTCAAGTTAATTAACAGCTCATTTGCATATTAAATAAAGTTTTGTAATTAGTGATTAAATCTGAGAGTACTGTGCGATGTTGAAAAAAAACCTGCTTCATTTAGTGATAAC
This sequence comes from Ptychodera flava, assembly GCF_041260155.1. NCBI lineage: Eukaryota > Metazoa > Hemichordata > Enteropneusta > Ptychoderidae > Ptychodera > Ptychodera flava. The sequence continues at coordinate 2,928,347 of NW_027248350.1, forward strand.
ATATATCTTATTGTTCTGTGAAGCGTACTACTATTAATGAACCTGTTGTAAAACACGTGAGCATATTCAGTTCATATCTGGTTTCTATTCAATGGTTTCCCTAGGGAGACGGTAATGACAGTGTCGACATATATCAAGAAATACTACACAAATTTCATGAAACGTTTGCCAGATGACAGTCTCTGAACATTATGATGATATTGTAAGTGTCATGTCAATGATCTGTTCATTTGCATATTTAATGAACTTTTGTTATTAGTGACATAACTCTGAAATTCCTGCACCAAACTTGATGATACGTGCAACAAATATTGATCTGATCTAAATCTAATTATACTTGGAAGCATGGGCAATTTCAAGTTAATAAATAGCTCATTTGCATATTTTATGATGTTTTATAATTAGTCATATAACTCCGATATAGCTGCACCAAATTTGATGAATTCTGCTGCAGATACTGATCTGACTGATATCTAACTGTGGTGTAAAGCACTTAGTAGTGTCAAGTTAATTAACAGTTCATTTGCATATTTAATGAACTTTGTAATTAGGTATATAACTCTGAAATTACGGCACCAAAGTCAGTGTAATCTGGTACAGATATTGATCTGATAAATATCTAATTGTACTGACAAGCATTTGGCAGTGTCAAGTTAATAAATAGCCCATTTGCATATTTTATGAAGTTATATAATTAGTCATATAACTCCGAAATGACTGCAGTAAATATGATGAAATCTGCAGTAGATACTGATCCGACAGTTATCTAGTTGTGTTATAAAGCATTTAGATATGTCGAGTTAATCAAGGGCTCATTTGCGCATTTAATTTACTTTGTAATTAGTGATATTACTATAAAATTACAGCACTACATTTGATGAAACTTGCTACAGATATTGATCTGATAAATATTAAATTGTACTGAGAAGCATTGGGCTTGTCAAGATAATAATAAGTTCATTTAAATATTCAATAAAGTTTTGTAATTAGTGATTCAACTATGAGAGTACTGTGCAAAAGTTTATGAAACCTGCTACATATAATGTTATAACAGATATCTGATTGTTATATTACACGCCTCACACGAGTGTCAATTATATTGGCATGAATTTGGTTATTTACAGAAATATTGAAAAACATAATACAATAAATTCTCGTCAGAGATGCTTACTCTGGCAGTAGACCGTATACACGTCTAGTCTTACCAGAAGTCTATCTTCTACTCCGCGTGTCGTGTGCTCAATTGAACTGGCATCAGATGTCTGTCTTTGTTCTTGTGTTTTGATTAGTGATTATCCTGAGGTCTGCAGATGTTGCGTAACATCTTGCTCGTTGTTTGTCAGTCATTTTAAATGAGACAGGTCAAGGTACAATTGTGTTACACAACTTCATAACAGTAAAACAGTATGCAGTAATTCATGTCATACTTCATTATTCAGGGGTCAAGTAGTGTCTTATAAATGTCAATACATGTCGAGTCATCAGCAGTCAATTTCAATGCTTGATAACTAAGTTTGTTATTTTGTCAAACTGAAAGTAATTTCTTCCATTCATGTGCCACATTAGTAGGCCAAGTTGTTCTGCTGAGTATTGTTGAGTCTGCCACGGTTTACTGGATATCAACATTCTGTGAAGCGAACTACTAATAATGAATCTGTTGTAAAATACGTGAGCACCTTCAGTTCATATCTGGTTTGTAATATCGTGACATTCAACTACAAGGCACCTAACACTTTAAATTTGAAAAATATAAAGATGCAATTTTCCCAAATTAATTCCAATCTTGTTGAGTAGAAAAGATGTCGGTATAAGCAAGTCGCGAGCAGTGTTGCTGGATCTAAAGCAGTTAAGGTGGAGCACTACGAATTACGTCAAAATTAAGTTGTGGTGTCATTTTCTTGAAACTTTGCACAAATATTCTTGGAAGTTGTGCAAGTGCAAAAATGAAATTAAAAACGGGGGTCACCACGCTCGTTTCCATGGAAACGGACGTTAAAATGGCGTCGTTAGAAATAAATAAAAATGATATAATTCACTTAAACCAAAGAAAGCAATTATAAAACGCTTAGCAAATGAGTTAATTTTAATAAATACCAAGACTTAAGATCCATATCTATCGAATGTATAGTTTTCATGATGTTTGTAAAGAAATTTTAACAAAAGTATCGATTACAAAATGACGATATCGAAATTATATCACTACATAATTTTCGAACTTTCTTCCTGTCGCTTTGAATGGTGTCATTTGACCAAACTTGGCGAATAAACTCCTGACATAATACCATTTAGTTTACACTTTTAATAAAAGGGTGTCACCACGCTACTTTTTACAATATCTCCAGGTGAATGGGTAATTTGCGCCATATAAATGGGAGGGAAATGTTAATTTTTCGCTCATATTGAATAAAAAACAGCTTCCTAGGGGGTCAAAATATGACAAGGTTATAGGTCACATGTATTTCTAAGACACTGGGTCAAAAAATTAGGTAAAAGTGCAATTTCAACAATGACAGGTGATGTTAAATATATGCGCTACAAAATAATCCACTTGCGGCAGGCTGGAGTTAAATCTGCGCAGAAACGTTCTAAAGCGTGTGCGCGTCCGAATTCGTCGCCCTTTACCTTAAGCAGTGATTAAGGTAGGCGAAAATAGGTCAAAGGTCATGTACAGTCACACACAAATTTCGGTTAAAGATAATGGTTGTTGATTTTGACAAAGACGATTTTTTCAATATTATTTTATTGTTATTCATTGCTTATTTCATAATGACAATGTGGCTATCAAACACCGTGGTGACTAATTGGCATGACTTTCGCAAACTTGAAAGTATGCACATCGATGATCCTTTGACCTAACTTTCAGTCAAAGGTTGTTTGTTTTTGCTAGGGAAGAATAATTCTGAATATTGCCTTAGATTATTATTAGTTTTGCGGACAAACCAAAAAATGGCCTCCCAACTACGTGATTGATCGATGTTCATTTCGCCAACTAGAAAGTGCGAATGGTCTAAGTAAGTAAAATATGTCATTTAAATATCAACTGTGTATCTGTATCTACGTATTGTCACTCACCCACTTATAAACTTTGTTTTCAGTTTCAACACGTTTCCCTCCTTATTGTACAAACTCTGATTGGTGATATCGTGCCATTCGCACTTGTCATTTTCATCCTTGAGTAAGCAAACATCTGTCTCATTTGTTGAAAAACCTGGTATTTCTGGAGGCATTGGCAGATATAGTGTAATTTCCTTATTGAACTCCAATCGATCTGTCTGACTTCTGTTGATGTATATAACAGATGCAAAAGAAACATCCAATGACTCTCCACCATTGGGAAAGACAATATCGACTGTATCATAACCGCATTCATGAACCTACATGAATAAAAATACGATATTATGCAGACAGCTGAAGGACTTGCTTTATCACTTTCTGCATGAATTATTTACGGAAAATGATTAAAGTTGGCCACGTGCATTATGCTTAAATACTGGCATGATTCAAGAATTGAAGCTGGTATGCAAGATATGAGAAATTGGAAAACTGCTCACATAAAGTGCGCCAGTGCATTTTGATGTGTGCCTCCATTCTGTTTCATTCTACAATGCGTTTTTAAACGCCATTCTGCGACAGAGCTTGCTTTATCGGGCTAATGCACTCAGTACTTTGACCGTGATTATTGAAAATATACCAAGAACTATTTGATCTCAACATCAGACGTAATGGCTATGTCACACATTGACGATTTAGCCAGCGTATGTCAACGTATAAAAATTTGGCGAATACGCTGGGTGCACGTCGGATGCGTTATGGGTAAGTTTTATGTAAATTACGAGCACGCTGAAGCACGCTGGTATAATACGTCGTAGTACGGCGAGGTCGTCGAAAACTTTTGTGCATGCACAAAACAGTTCTACGTATGCCAGCTTATGGCTCATACATCTCGCACACGCGGGTCGTAAGTTGTAGGTAGGTCACGCGCTCGTTGACACTCTTTGACACAAGTTTCTTGTAAGTCACTCAAAAGTCGAAATGCTTCGAGATATTGTTCTAGCGTATTCAAAACGAATTTTAGCATTTGATTTATTGACGTTGATGGCTTCAACTTCCGCAAAATTATGGTGGTGTCTAGTCTGTAATTTTATCCGCGCAAAATAACGGACATTTCAGAGGCGGCGAACTTTCTTGGTTAATTTTGTCAATTTTAGACAAATCATACAGCTTGTTTAAGTGAAATAACACATATTCCTTGCAACAAATAAATGCGGCCACTGAATGTTACAGGTTACTAATTGCTAGCATTACCTCTAGTGTTACCGTCTTTTGACATTCTATTGCATTTGGAGGAACGTTCAGTTTTATCCGGTCATCTCTATCATATGTAAATGTTCCGCCTTCCTTTGGAACTTCAAATACATTCGAATAGGGCCTCGAAAGTGCAATGATACTTGAAAACTGGCTCAGTTCAACTCTAATGTTACTCTCATCCTGAAAAAAAACACAAATGAAAGCTGTTTTAGTTTGTTAGAAGAAAATTGCATATCGAGATAAACACGGAATCTGTTAAATAAATATGCCTTATTGAGCCTGAAGTCTTTGTTCAAATCCTGAAATGGAATAATTTTCTCGGGCCTAGCAATAACAAATAAAGTTCTTCGCTGTCCCATCGACATCAAATTCCAAAATAACACCGAGATACGTGGCTTGATTTCAACTTGTATGTATCAACCCAAACAGTCAATTATATTTGAAAATGACAAGACACAGGTTATTGGCCCATGTTAAATTTGAAATCATTTGCTAAATATATTTACTAGCAATGCTTGATCCTTATTTTGAAATCTATTTAGGACGATGGATATAATTCGGTCCTTGTTGATATTATCATATGCATTGATATATTCTAGCTAATCAGTTTCTTAAGGAGAAAGTGACCGTCCATCGGTCCCATAATACTCTGTATTTTACCACGGCCTCTTGCTAATATTTGGCTGAATTAATTAGTTCAAATGTACACTTTTGCCTCTTGTGACGCTGTTGTAGATTTGACCGCGCACATTGGTCGATTGGCAGCAGTAACGCTGCAGGAAAGACTGCAGGCTCAAAAACATGGTCCTTAAAATGATGTAGAACAACATACTTTACGGACAACGTTTGTTGCTTTCCGATCAAGGATGGCCCCTTTTCGCTTTATATAAATAAATTCGACTGGAGACCCATTCCTTAATTATGACGAAATCCAAACATGTGCCATCGTTTACTGCAAAAGTAATTCTAAATACTATTTTGAGTCATAACACGACTTCCCTATTTTTGTTGCACAAAGTATTTCTCCCTCAAGCCAAGCACCGTAGAGGGATGTTTGAGTACGTAACGACAAAACGTTTGTATTAATAACTGCTGTTGCTATTCTGTATAATGATCAGAATCGCATTTACTTATCATAGCGACTTCACCTCTTTGGATTTTTTTATTTTATATAATACAAATATGCATTAATTTAATTTCATCTTCCCCCCTCATTTGAGCAATGCTAGAGCATATATTCTTCACTTACTTCAGTGCTTGTGAGTTCACTCCACTTTTCGCCATCTTTGCTCCTCAGTATTACCTGCTTTCTCAAACCATGTTCAAGATTTAGACGTTTTCTCAAGAGATGAACTGGTTGTTTGAATTTAGTGTTGCCGGGACCAATATCTAGTACATCAGACTGATAACATTCATAGTCCTGCAGAATTGGCCTGTTAGTAGTGCTGCAAGTAATAACTATTTTCGTGTCTTCCTCTACAGCTTGTGCAGGTACCTCCAATGTAAAACCGGACGGTAACTGGTGAAAACGTCTTTCCTGGAGAAGTCAAGGAATACATCATCATTGTACAAAATTGGTATATTTCCAAAACGATAATTAAACTTTCTGTTATTCCCTGAAAGGCTCATGTTTTTTTTAGAAATATAGTTTTGAAGCTGCTCTTTCATTCGGGAAAATGTTGCTCCGATATATGTATGTAATGGTTGTTTTGTAGTTATTATGCTGTCAGTCAAAGTATGTAATGTTCAGTTTCCAAATAAACAAAATCAATCATCATGAACATTTTTCCTTAATTTTGGTTCATGTCATCCTGTTCATCTATGTACTTGGAAGACTAAAACCGTAATTAATAGTACATATTTAAAAATACCTCATCTGCAGCCAAAATCCAAATTGCCTTCTGGTCCTTCACAGCATCTAACCAATCAAAATGGTAGCAATACGTGATTTAGTTGACCGAATAAACAAATTAAAAAACCTCAAACACAAACAAAACAATCAAAAAAGTGACTAGAAATCAATTCGATTGGTCTGACAATACGTAATTATTGTCTAGCGTGGTGACATCTTCAGTCTATATTATCACAAGTGTTATTTTGGGTTTAATTACAAAAAATAATCATGGGCCAACAGAATGATCAATTAAACATTGATCATACCATTCTGCCTATGCCTAAATACATAAATATATTTTCGGCACATGAAGAAAATGAATGACGGTGAAGACGATTCTTATCGTCACATTTGGACTCAGGGTGTTGAACAATTAGATATTATTCCTTATCATATACCCATGACCGTATTCCTGTCTCCTCTGACGCGTCGTTAGGTGGAATGTAAAAGCATTAGTCTGATCGACATGTTATACGTCTCAATTGTTGCTTATTTCTGGGAACATTTTTTTAATGGCGACCATCAATTGTTGTTTATTTCTGGGAACTTCTTTTTTTTTAAATGGCGACCTTGTATCCCAGCAAAGCTTTGCCTACGATGCTTTGTCCGATAACGAAAAGTGGGAGGGTTTTGAAGTAGAGGGAAATGTGGGGTTACATTATTAATCCACATTTGCTGATATGCAATAAGTATTGCTGAAATGATTCATCGAATGTTCTACAAGCATGTGGACATTCATACACGAACGATGTTCGATAGTCTGTTCAGCGGTGCTGGGCGGTCGATCGGCGGGCTGCAACGTCTGCGGCGCACAGGCGGGACTTCCCGCGTCAGCAAGCTGTGTCCGGTAAGTTGCAGACGATCGCCGACACTGGACAATTTTTTAACCTCAAAAAGAGATAATTTACCGATAAACTGTTTAAAATTATAGTCACATTAAAAAGGGTGGTTTTAAATGTTGGTCTGCAAGGAAAGTGTATATTGTTCGATGCACCTTTAAAAAAAAATTGTGTCGAAAACCATCCCGCAAAAAATGATTCCTGACAACACAATGCTGTATGCTGATTTCCATCATGTCTGCCCATGGAAATCTGTAAGAGCTTCTCCGCTTAACTGTTGTCTGATGAAGAAATATTTCAGAGTTTGCCTCCAGAGCCACGTCTACCACCAAGTCTACCACTGCAGCAATCTTACCAGCAACGGCTATGTCGATTACTCTGCCCTTGACCAAGCCGATTTATTGAACAACAAAAGAAACGAAACACCGTTCGAAATACCAACGTTAACACAGCGGTGAAGCAGTTCGAGCTATGGTTGAAAGCAATGCGACCAAGTGAAAACTGCCAAATCTGTGAAATTACACCAGCCGAACTCAATGAACACTTGGCAGCCTACTTTCTCGGAGCAAGGCAAAAAGATAAGGGGGAATATGAACCCGACACTCTGATTAACTACCAGCGAGGTATCGATCATTTCCTGCAAGACAGTGGATACGGACATACGGACATCATACGTGACAAACAATTTGAAAAATTGCGTAATGTCTTGCAGCCGAACAAGTTGCTTTGAAAAAGCAGGAGAAAGGAAATAAACCAAAATGCTGTCGAAAGAATGACAGATGAAGAAATGAAAATACTGACAAAGCAAGGTATCATAGGAAGATCAATCCCGAGTCTTTGTTCAATGCTGTCGGGATAAATAACATGAAGATGCTTGGATTTCGTGGCGGACAAGAAAACAAACAGAAGTGAGGAGATATTGTGCTAAAAACAACTGCAGGCGGGCTTGAATATCTCGAGTTTAATGAGAGAGAAATTAAAACACGATTGGGTCAGGCAGGTGGTCCAACAAGATCTTTCAATCCGAAGATATTTGCGACTCCCGACAACAAAGATTCGTGTCCGATCGAAACGTATCGTCAGGTCGCCAGTCGCCGACCAACCGAAATGAGCACACCAGAAAGTCCGTTTTACCTAGCCATCAACTACGTTCCCGTGAACGACATCTGGTACAAAAAAATTCCGATGGGGCAGAATAGACTTGCCAGTGTTGTAAGATCAATGACCAGTAAAGCAGGCATTGCTGGCAAGAAAACAAACCACAGTATGAGGAAAACGGCCATCACTAACCTCCTTCACGCCGATGTTCCACCGACGCGAGTCCAGCAACACTCAACTATCACAGTATACACGCAGGTCCTCTTCTCACCACTCCGCCTCATGCCGCAACAACATCATCGTCAGCGGAAAATACTTTCCAAACGCAGGCTGCGGCAAGAGCTGACATTTTCAGCGGCGCGGTCATCTTTGGTGGCTCTTTCACCATCAACGTAACGACCGGTAATTGTCAGCCAAAGTCCCCACCAAGGAAATGTCGTAGGCCAGTCATTTATGACACGTCCATCTCGGACAATTCCCAGGAGTAGAACCCGTACATGCTGTCAAGTTGAAATTCCGTGATCAATGTTCAAGATGGACATTTATGTTTTGATGTTTATGATGTTCAACTTGCCATTCATCGATCAAATGCATCCTTTTCACAATCAAAATTTACCTAAATAAAACGAAACATACTACTAATACATGTAAATTAAACGTTCCTTTATTTCAAATCAAAAGAGAGTTGCCGAACAGGATGTGATAGAAAATGTATATCCAATTAAACTGTGATAAAGTTGATGTTTACACTCTGTTATATTTCGTATTTGGCACTGCAATTCACGTCAGCCATGTTTCGGCAAGAGTTCAGAAATCAAGAATTCAGATAGAGCATTCTCGCGAGCCAGAGCAAAAATTTCCGCTCCGCTGACCTGCGCAAAGATCAAGCTCAGGCAGATTACGCCGGGAAACTTGGGAAGTGGAATGGGGGTTAATTGATTATTCATGAGAACATATCATCAGAATTAGCCAATCACAAATCCGTTTTACAAAGTCATGTCGGGTCGTACACAACATTTTGTGTGAACACGATCGATCTTTCAGGCTCTGGGATCCTCTGTTTCCATTGCATCTCTTCAGATATATGTGGCATCAAATTCGACGTACAGCTTTCAAAGTTTAAATGATATTTTGTTTTCTGTCATGATCGAAAGCAGCGGCGACACCGCCTAAATGCTATGGCTTCGGGATGACCACAAGAGACTACGGCCAGCAACGAACCCGGCCCGGTTAGTCCCACTGCAAGGTCGTCCCCGTACACTCAGTGTGACTTTTTTCGGACGATCTCAGTTTTCGGACATTTAATGACATGTTGTTCGTTGTACTCACTTCGCTCCGTATTGATAGCGTTTTACAAGTCATGATACCGCATATTAAGTCAGGTGACGCTGCTGTCCCGTGTTGAATACTAGTTTTTTCGGTAGAAGCTATTTTGGGCGCTACAAACTTCGCGAAGTTAACACACCGTACGATACAACAAGGTGTCGAAAGCAACACACAGAGACAGCCCATGTCCGATATGTAAGCACCATACACGTCGAAATATAGTTGCGTCGTCCATGGATTGAACGTAACTAATTTATCACAAAATTTTTACAAATAGTTTTCTAAACACATCGAAATTGAAAATCGGGGGTTTGAAGTTTCAAAATATCAATATTTAGCCGCTATAATCACATTCCAAATACGACGTCCGCTTACTGCGATAGCAGTCCGATTACTACGCACTCAATATAAGGATCAACAATTTGGCAACGTTGACCCCCTAAATACCACTTCCGTCCTGTTCTAGGATAAACACAATAAAGTTTCGAAGGGTATGGTAATAAGATTTCACTATACCCTGTCCGAAAACTGTCACCAGGTCATACTGAGCGAGTGTACGCATATACGGGTTCGCACATGCCAAGATTCCCCGGCACAAACGCTGTAGGTTCGAAATCATTTTCATATGAAAAGATACCTTACATGAGGTGTGAACTGACTGTCAATCGGTGATTGCTCTACAAATATCACGGGTGATGTCATATTCATAAACATTGTGATCTTTTGTTCTACTTGATTGGTAGTTTATTTCCTCTCTGGGGAGTCATAAGCCTTTAATTCGGCAATGCGGAATTTTTCCGCTCTCAGGGGATTAGTCTACCTACATGGTTTGTGCCGGCCAATCCCCTCATGGCACCCGGGTGAACTGCAAACCCATGGAACAAACTAAACCTCTCTTGGTTTGATTCTGTTGTTACCGTAACTTTCGTGATGAATTAATTAAACATAATGACTTGAACAACTGCATAATTTTCCGAGGTCTGTGATTTCGGCAGTGTTGAGACGATGGGAGCCTAGCGTACATTTGTAAAGCTTATCGCGCAGCAGATGCACCACCGGCTCGAATGAAAGGGCTCCAATATACCATGCACACGTTTCTAGCTCCATGTATACCCACAGCACGATAAGAAAGCTTCCAGTGTGAACGTAAATGAAGAGATCGATACATAAACGTTTATACATAACTTGTAAAGTAAATTTATGATCAATAGTTTTTACCAACGGGTTTTACATAGCGGTGTTGTTCTACGTCTGGGTCGGACATAGACTCTCCTAAGTCGCTGTGCACGATGGGCCTGCATTCGAAGACTACGCTGTGCAGCTGTGAGCACGCGCTGCCAGACACAGCGACTGTCCGTTTTTGCAAGGGTATGAATATTCATAAGGGTAAAGACCTCAAAAGAAACACCTATCTACCTGGGCGAAGAGAATATATATAGTAGCCGGTTGACCTATATACGTGGTATGTTTTTTTTCCATTTTTCATTTTATTTGGCTACGCTACTTGTCATTTTTGTTTTGATTAACGGGTGTGTGGATTTTATAAAGTACCCGGATCAGGCAGAAATCTGACCGGTCGCTTGCAAGAACGTCCAGACCCTGGGTTTCGCGTCGCGTCTCTGAAGGGCGCGCGTGTTCCAACATGGAGAGAACGAGAATCGCAGGGGTCTCTGCCAGACTAGGTCCGACACTGTGCACAGCGAGGCGTGGGGCCAGCTGCTCTAGTTATGCGATACGGCACTCGTGAAACACGATGGGCCAGGACGGCCTGCCATTTCTAGCATACAGACTTGCTACCGCGTGGTCCTGTGCAAAGAAACCCATCTTTTCCTTGTAAAATAATTATCAATGACGTCTGTTTGGTGTGGATAGAGTGGTTGAGTCCAAAAAAATTTAAACATATACACATTGCGCGCTCTTCGTCAAAAGTGAACGCTGTTGTGCGGTGGTGAGCATCAAGATCAGCCACGTCGTTGTGTATTGCTATAATTTATGCAAGTTTATGAGACCTACTTTCTGATTTGCTCCGTTCAGCCGGCGCTGGAGACCAGCGATAGATCCGTGAATCTCTGCGTAATCAACCACGATCTCTTAAAGGTATACAGTCACCTGTAATCTAAATATGCCCATATATGGTCAAAGGGGAGTTCCTTGGTATTCAAAATGCCCATGTGAGGGCGCTGTTTTTAAAAAGCGGCCACCCGCTTAAAATCTGTGATTGGTTAGATTTTCTCTTTCCATGGTAACTGTGGCAAAATTGGAACAGGTGACAGTATACCTTTAACGGGTAGCGCTGAGCTGTTGCCGTAAAGAGGCGCGTGGTTTACGACGATGAGCTAAAGTTATTAAAGTGAATTCAAACTTAATATATTGTCCGTGTAATAATTATTCACAACGATAAGTTAATTGGTTCCATTCGTTTTCGAAATTGCGGTAAAATTGCACTGAAGTAAACCTGTTTAGACTCTATGCACTCGACAACTCGACATGATGTGAAGTGGACGACTTGTTCAGCTGATGTAAACAAATATGTATCAATGTGCCCTGGCCAGCGGAAGAATATAAAACATAGTCCCTACAAAATATCGGCAAAATTAACAAAATTTCTTATTTGTAATTACCTTTTACATAAATATACAGTCATGGGCATATGATAAATCGGTTATCCACGATATCGGCGCTTGGTTAGGAAGTATTGCCACTCGTGAGGGTGCACGCCGCATCGAACTGGTCTTATACTCGTGTGATGCGGCGCGCACCCTCACTCCTGGCGATACATGAATCTACACACTCTCGAACCAGAGTTCTTATCGCGCGTACGCTAATAAGTATCTCTGGCACAGGCAGATTAATATTCATGTGACCTCGAGGTCATTGGAACGTCAATGAACTACTTTTTTACCTGTTGCGAACTGTATGTATGGTATTGCCACAGTAACGCGCGGCAGTTGGAATTCGTTCCAGCACGCGCACAGTTATCTACAAATTCAAATAAAAACGCCATTTCTCTTTTCAGTGTTTATTTATTGTTCTTTCTTGAGTATTCAAATATACGGCCATGATAAATAACTTCGAGTGCAGGAGGGGTCACAATTCAAGAAAATACATCACCAGCAGACGATACAGGGGATTCGCCCAAAGGTCAGAAAAGGTCAAAGCCTTGTTTCTTCCCGAATAATTACACTATTTAAAAGAAGTTCCAATGGTAATTATATTTTTCCAGTTCGTGTTTTGCTATAAACTTATAGTAATTAGTTTTCAAACCGATGAACATTTTTGCAGGGAGGATGGACTTTGTATTTTCAGCGAGTTCGTCACAATGTCGTTTGCGAGCTGACTTCCGGTTTGCGGATCAGTATGTGGTGATTTACCACGTAAACACGACACCTGTGGCAGAGTCACTTATCGCCGAATCGAACACATCAGGAATTGTGGGTAATACGCGATAAGATGACTCTGCCTGGAGATTGAAGCTACAGTTCTACGCGTTCGTCATGCATTATCGGAAATAAACAGGGGTCACGGGGTCATTCGTTCCATTTCAGCACTCTGTGCAGATGACAAGCGATCTCTTCTACGCAGTTGCGCCATGGACAGAGGAAGCAAACTTCCTTGTTTTTTTCGGGTTTTTTTAATCACGCCGAATATAAACATTCATATCACGTTCGAAACTCACACGTAAGTAATTTTTATTATGTTTAACCAAAATATTTGTATAAAATAACCGAAAATCTCACTTCGTATTTTTAACACCGTAACCGTTAGCTGTGGGTCCATAGCTGTGGTGTTTTCAGACGGGATTCTGCCTTTTTACGGGCTGATTTTGACTTTTACGATTTTAACCCCGCCATCATAAAAAGTCAAAAAGTCAAAACCATCCCGTAAAAAGGCAGGAATCCCGTCTGAAAACACCACAGCTATGGACCCACAGCTACGTCACCGTTCCGTACGTTTTTATTTGTGAGAAAGAAATGCTCGCAAACTAAATAATCGAGTAAATTTCAAGTTTAGTTTCAATTCAGTTTATAAATGTAAATTTAAGAAATTTCTTAAGTGAAAGTTTGACTGATGGCCCGTTCTGATCAAACAACTTACTGTTATATAGTGTACACAAACTAGCTAAGGTCGATCATTGAAATTAAAAGTTAGGCCTACATTAAGATATGATTGCATAATTTCGTCTACGCCCATGTAAGGTTTGCGTTCACTGTTAAATTATAATACATTGTCATCGTCGAAACAGTTTTCGAGGTGATTTTAACTTGCTTTGCACTTATAGCTAGGCCCCGACACCGGATAAATTCAAACCTGGACGACAATAAAACATATATGCACTCGCTATGGCTCGTGCAAATATGTCGTGAACTGGTCAAAACCTTGTGGTATACCGTCGCTGGGTGTGCTTTATTCCCTAATATCTTTCTTTGCTCGGCGAAGGAAAATACGAGTGATATAATAACCGTTTTAACGCGGGTCGAAGAGGAGTGGTGAGACTGTCCTTACTTCACTCGAACTTTCCGTCACCGATGTAAGAAACACATTTGGGAATAATAGAATTATCACATTCATTAGCCAAGAATTCATATTTTTTTCGAAATAAAAAAGACTTTTTCGACAGAAATCCCGCGTTTAAACTTCTGGACTACTTTCTTAATGATATCAATACGCCGTCGGCTAGCTATCAATCATTTCTAGCCGTCGGTTGCGTGAGCGAGGAACACGGCGCTCACATTTGTGTATGGAGTAAATGCCAGATGACGTCTTACGATATATATCTCCCGCCGCGAAGTTATATACAAAGAGCACAGGCCTAGAATTTTAACTCGGAAATAGTTACTTGCAGTGCTAATGGAACCCATGGTAAAGCGACCACCAGCATTGAGTTCGTTGTCGAAAATTAATCACAAAATTCCTTAGGAATTTGCAAGTGGTACATTCTTATGTTTCCGAAGATCGGATAATTACTGTCGTAGTCTATAAAAATATTGAATTCATTACACGAGTTTTTGAGGCTCAGCGTGCAGCCTCGCAGTGGAAACTGCATGTCTACTGCATGAAGTACTCTGTAGTCGAAAGTTCAGGCGGCTGTTAGGTCTACACTGATACAAATCCCTGGTAACAAACTCACACAGAATGACTCAAAATTTGCTAAGAGGATGTGTTTTGTAAGCCTTACATATTCTGACCAATTTTTACAAATTTTCATTTCAGAAACAATTTGATCGCGGGAGAAATACGGGCCGCCATGTTGTTTATTCAGGCCAAACAAAAAATTGTGCTGTTCCGATAACCCGACATACCCTATTTTATACCCGCCGACCCAAGGACTCTCTAGACCTACGAAGATGCGAAAGTAAAAAAAGAACAAAGTAAACTCCCGTAAAATCACGCACGCGAGAAGTAAAGAGCAAATCAGGCGAGAGCAAGCTTGAAACAAATGACGTCATTGATCGTTGCACCTATGTTACAAACGATATGGCGGCCAGCGCGTTATGCACTACCTGTACTATACTGTTACATACATTTTGCAAAATGTGGTTATGGCAAGGAAAGATCATTGTTTTGTCTGCTGTAAATTGGAAACGGACTTTCGAACAAATTCTTGATGAAAACCATTAAGTTTTCCTCGATGTAAAACACGAGACATATTTATCTGCTGGACCATTGACCGTGAATCGCTTGTATACAAACGGTTTGGGACGTGACGAGCGAGAGCAGATACGGTGCAGTCTGTGAGCGATTGAGTTATTCGGGTAGGCATAAAGCGGAATCGAGTTGATTTCGGCCGAAAATAGTTAGAAAAGGTAGTATTTTGCGCGCGGTCCAAATCGGAACCGCGGTCGCCGTGTTTTCCTATTAGAGTCGGCAGGGCTGTGATAGGAGGCCGTATAACGCCGCAAACACATGTACATCGTACGAAGGGCTAAAGTCCATGCGACAATGAACTAACACATAAAGTAAATTCACTTGTGTTCTTGGCCACAGCTATATATATATATATATATATATATATATATATATATATATATATATATATATATATATATATATATATATATATATATATATATATATATATAAGTATACAGATGGTGGGAAATTACAGTGCTCAATGATAAGCAGAGCGTTATAAATAAAAAGAATACTTCAAGTACAAAGTAATGAAATCTATTACTTAAGTTTCATGCATCTTGCAATTCTCAGATGGAAGGGAAAGGATTACTAGCTCGAGTAGAACCATCTATTTGTAGGTGGTGTTAAAATTCCCTAAATAATATTTGTTTTGGTGGCGACATTTTGAAACCAACTCAGAGCGTTTGTTTAATAGAGTAGATTTGTCAGCATTTATAATGTGCAGATTTTCTGATATACACAGATTACATCGCTTGTTCATGTTAGAGTAGCTCAATGCTTTATCAATGATTGACCATGAAATGTCAAAGACTTGGCCCTTATTTCTAAAATTCCATGCAAATTTTGACAACTCGGTGTCGTTTTTGTATCTCTCGTTACGGAACGATTTGATGTGGTTAGTGTAGCGCGTCTTGAAGATGATATCAGTGAGGCCGATATAACCCTCTATGCGTTATCCTCCGTTGATACTCTGGCCTTGTACACCACGCCTTTGGCTTGACAGTTGCCCTTCAAGGGGCATGCCGACTTAACCCTGCAATTACAATCAGCTGGTTGGTTCTTAAGCTGTTCTCCGGAGATTACCCTCTTATTAAGCGATTTGATTATACTTGCCATATCCTTCATACAGCTATATTAGATCGCGTAAGTGTGTTAACCAATGGAGGAATTCATCAGCTGTCATTGACTGGTTCAAGGGGATACGAAATAAATCAATATTTACATTTTCAGTCATCACACCCCAGGCATATGAAATTAGGTGTCCCATACGGCTTGGCAATACGCATTGTCGTATTTGTTCGGAGCCAGAATGACGTGATACACGCCTTAACACACTACAACAATCCCTGATTAAACGGGATTACCCTAACAACCTCGTCAAAGAACAAATAAATAGAGCGAAATCAATCCCAAGGCCGGCTCTCCTTCAGTACAAAAAAACAAACAGGGAGACTGTCGCATCCCACTTGTCACGACATATAATCCCCGTCATCCTAACTTGAAATTCATCATGTCCTCGAACCTCCCAACACTCCATAAGTCTCCAAGATGTAAAGAAGCCATCCCTAATATGCCATTTATATCATATCGACGCAATGCTAATCTCAAAGACCTCCTAGTCCGGTCGAATATTGACAACGCCGATGAACCCAGCCCCCGTTTCACCAAATGTCAGTCTACGAGGGGTTGCAACATTCGCAAATATACTTTCAATACATTGCAGTTCCAAAGCACGGTCAACAACAAAACATACGCAATCAGAAATGCCATCAGCTGCAACAGCAAAAACGTCGTATACCTCCTTACATGCCAACGCTGCCATAAACAATATGTCGGGGAAACAAAAACATCTCTCCGACTTCATTTCAATAACCATTTCTTCTCAGTGCGTCACAAAAAAGATACCCAGTCGCCATACATTTTAATTCTGATCAACACAGTATCAGTGATATTTAAATAATTTGCATAATACAAGTCAACAAACAGGATGACAAACTACGCAAACATTTAGAATCACAATGGATCAAAAAACTTGACACACTGTCCCCAGCTGGCCTAAATATTCGCCCAAAATTTACATAGTCTTCAATAGCGCCCCCACATACCAGCTTTTGAGTATTTAAAGGGACCGCCCTGGACTTCAGCGCACCAATTTCCAGCTCTCGGCGTCGGTCCAAACAGTTTTGACTGTACTCACAACCTCGAGGTTAGTCTCTCTCCTGTCTTTATGTACATTTACAGATTTCCAGATACTTGTAACTCCACATTGCTCGTTTTGCTATACAATTCAACCATTGTAATTTTTATGTTTATACTTTTTATTGTAGAAACACCTGAAAAAGCTCTAAATTTAGAGCGAAACGTTGTGTTTGAGGTATAATAAATACGTTTGGAACCTAACAACCAGGTGTGGTAGTGTGTATCAACCCAAGTTTCTTCTATCTTCACCCCACTCCAGTTCCGGTTGATGACGTACAACAGGGTAATATGGATTTCTTGTCTGTGCTGGTGTACGTCACACAGGTGCAGATACTGGCCAGTTCATGTGATAAAACTACTAATGCTGTTCTGAGGAAACCATCGCATTCTTCACTTTTTATCTAAATGATCGCAGACAAATTGTGAATGTCTGTGGAACTACTAGCAGTTCAAAATCTGTTCTATGCGGAGTACCACAGGGTTCTATGTTAGGACTCTTGTTTTTTCTTATTTTCATCAATGACATGTCGTTATATTTGCAGAATAATATTGACATGTTTGCAGATGACTCCACCTTTGCTTTATCACCTG
Source organism: Ptychodera flava (assembly GCF_041260155.1). Lineage (NCBI taxonomy): Eukaryota > Metazoa > Hemichordata > Enteropneusta > Ptychoderidae > Ptychodera > Ptychodera flava. Next base: position 2,946,236 of record NW_027248350.1, read on the forward strand.
ACCTAGAACATCTGTCATCTTGGTGTAATTCTAACAGAATACTAGTTAACGCAGCGAAAACAAAAAACTATGTTAATCACCTCTCGTCAGAAGAAGTCTCGCTTACAAAAGTTAAATTTGGATTTATTTTCAAATGGTGACCTTTGAGATATATTGTCGATGAAAAACTCTTAGGAGTAAATTAACTGTAATCTTTCATTGAACAGTCATGTGACATCCTTGTGTGGTAAATTATCAAGTCAATTAGCTTTGTCACGACGAATACGTCACCTCCTACCCCTATGTGCAGGGAGGTTATTGTATACATCTTATGTTGAATCAACCTTGGACTTTTGCTCTGTTATTTGGGGAAATCGTGACCAGTATAAATAAAACAAACGTTTTAAGATTCAAAAGCAAACCATTCGTTGGCGTGTTTGGTGTGTGGGGCCAAATGGGTCAAAGAAACCAGTCCGCTGTTCAAAAGATCATGACTGCTTCCACTAAGTAATCGCTTAAAATATCTCAAGGTGTCGGGATGTTTCACTTTGTCAATGGCACGTGTTCAAAATATCAGAATGAATCTTTTTCAACCTGCAAACGTCCAATCGTCAAGGTCAATGCTCTTAAGATGGAATCACATTTGTATTTGCCAAAAATAAGGACAGAAATCATAAAGAAAGGCCTTAGTTATTCAGGTGCTCTTTTTTGGGGACGACCCCATTTGTCTTTAAAAAAAAAGTCCAAACCTTCAGTCATTCAAGTCGCATTTTTTATAAAAGTCTTATTGATCAACTGTAAGGTGTGCTTTGCTCTGCTTTGTTTTACTCATGTACGTTATCTGGAATGCTTGCTTTTAATTTTTGTAAATTGTTATATTCGACCTTGTGGCAGAGCGACCTTATTGGCTGAACAAGTTATCGACAGCAAATAAAGTTCAATAATAATAATATGGAGGCATGAGATAAAAAGTGGATATGATACGACAGCATTCCGTTTATGTCAGGAAATCATAGTAAGTACTTCTTGTACTAGTGTGAACTCTACGAAATATTCTTATATCAATGTTTCCTACTTTATAATGATACTTTACGAGGTGTCTAATTTCACAAAAATCATCAAGAATACATAAAAAACTACTACATGCAATTATGACTACGCGTAAAAGTCGTTTGACATGACAAAGGGTGCTAGACGAACTAATGGAACATAATTTAGTGCAACTAAACCTCTCTTATTTCTAAAAGACATTACCTTTTGGATGGTATAAAGTAGCTGCATGGGGTACGTGACACGAGTCACATCGACAGGTTGTATGTTCACATCGGTACGTGAAAACCTTTGCGTTTTCTCTGAAACTTTAGAAGTTTTTACTTCAAAAGTCGTCAAAGAAGTTGTTCAAAGATGGGTGTCGATATTGTCTGTTGGAGAAGTAGGATTGGCTGCTTTTCTCAACCGAAAAATTGGAGATATATTTTGACTGGGCAGAATAGCGTGACGAGGACTCCATACAAGGGCGGATCATGCTGCATAGAACAATGGCCTACTTGCTGGTTTGTACATTTATTATTTGCGGTCCAGATTTAATAATGTCTGAGACAGATTTTTTCTGGACATCATTAGAAGAAACTGGAAAGCTATGTCTTGCTCAAGATTTGAGTCACTGCATACTGAAGTCTGCACAAAGAAGCTTTCAACCGTTTCATTCGAACTTCACCGATCCATGTCTACCTCTCAGTGCATGCATTCTACAGGTGTCAGAACAAGGTGTTAAAAATTCCGTGTTATCTAGATGTACAGCGACGGATTTTGTTAGCTTTGAGGTCAGTCAGCCATTTATTACACGACTGCTTCAATTATCAGGTGACATTGAACTAAACCCTGGGCCAGAAAAGGATATAGTCGAGGCTATTGAATTATTGAAATCTGAAATATTGGCTGAAATGACAAATACTCGCAAAGAAATTCGAGGCGCATTACAGGAATTGAAAACTTCCCAGGCCGAGTTGAAAATTCCTGCTCTGAACTTAGCAATGAATGTGGAGAGCTGAAAACGTCTGTCAGTAAAATAGAGGCTGAAGTAAATGGATGAACTGAAGGAACACCGAAATGTGACCGAACTCGATATGTCAGCCATATCTCAAAAACTTGACGAAATTGTGGAGCGTTTAGATCAGCTTGATGACGATACAGACAGACTCGAACATTCTCCCGGAGAGACAACATAAGACTAAACGGCATAAATGAAGATACGGGCGAAACATTCGACCAATGTAAAGAAAAAGTAGTGGAAGTTTTAAACCAACACGTCGGCAAAAAACATGGAACTCAAGAGATATCGTAAGAGCTCACCGTGTTGCTGCAAATAGGACAGATAAACCGCGTCCAATAATTGCCAAGTTCCATCATTGGGATGACAAAGTACTTGCCTTAACCGCGCGACAAAAATTGATAGAAGTCGGAATTGGAATAGGGAACGATTTGACAAAGCGCCAGCGGACGACTTTTGCAGATCTTAGGAAACAGGGTAAGACTGTATATTATAAAAACGGCAGACTAATGTTTTTCCAGAGTCGTACTGATGGAGATTCAGGACAAGGCACAAACGGTGGTACAGCTAAATCAATGACAACGCATGAACGTCCGCGAACGCATCTGCAGTCCGCATACAGGGAAACCCATACTAGGGGTTCGGCCATGGCCCAAATAATGTGAGTTTTCTGACATGGAACGTTCAAGGCTTGAAGACCAAGCTCCAGTCTTTTTATTTGCAAATTATTGTATGTCTTTTATCGTTGTTTCCTTTTTTTGTAACGGGGGCACAGAGAGATGGTGATTTTTCAAATAATTTCCCAGGTTTTCAGATTTTTGATAACGCTCGAGGGAGAGCGGCGAGATTTGGTAGACACCCTGGTGGTGTCTGTACAATTGTACGCAGTCACCTTGGAAAACATGTCAAACAGATTAAGTCAAACCTCCACAATTGTATTTTTCTTCTGTTTGAAGGAGGTATTTTAATTTAGACAAAGATGTTCTTTTTATGGTATTTACATTTCTCCTCAATACTCTACTGTTTACGAAAAATTGTCCTCTTCAAATGGTGTAGAATTATTAGAAAATGAACTGTGTGACATTCTTGCAAGATTATCCGAGGTTTATTTGATAATAACTGGGGATTGAACGCTCGTACTGGTGAAGAACGGGATTATATAATAGATGATGACACAGAACACATTATTGATTGTGCGTATGTGTACGACAGAGATTTTTTCAATATGCAACGTGTGTCAAAAGACAAAGAAGTAAATTCCTTTGGTCACTCTCTTCTTTCTCTGTGCTGTACTTTTAATTTGCATATTGTAAACGGCAGAGTCGGTATGGACGCAAATATAGGTGAATATACATGTGTTGCAAATGCTGGTACGAGCGTAGTTTACTACACTATAGTATCGTCAAAGCTCTTTTCAATCCTTTCATCTTTTGCTGTAGAAGAGCGCACCGAATCCGATCACTTTCCTTTGTCCTTTTCTGTTAAATCAATGGATAAGTCTGATGTCGGGTACGTGCATGATCATAAAACAGTAGCTCTGAAAAAATGTATGTAGCGTCCTGAAAGGAAAACTTCATTTTTAAATGTTTTCCAGTCAAATGAAGTTAAGGACAATCTTGATGAATTTGTCGCAGATACAAACTCAAATATATGGGGCTTTATTCATGAAATAGTAGATTCATTTATGTTTGCTGCAGACAAATGTGACATGGTAAAAAAGGTTTCACACAAATATTTCAAAGTATAGAAAACAACTAATTTGGTTTGACAGAGAGTGCTCTGATTTAAAGAGTAGAAAGCACTATTTTTAAAGAAAATTTAGAAAGTCACACAGTACAAATGATTTACAGTTATATAAGGAATCACGAAATCAGTTTAAGATTCTATGTCGTAACAAACAGCGTGTTTACAACAATGATGTGAGAAATACACTAACGTCATTGTCCAGTTCTGATTCAAAGTATTTTGGGAAACTCTGAGACGTTTGGTATCTTTTTAGCGCAAGTTAATATTATGCCAAGGGAATTCTATGTTAATTTCAGTGAGCGGTTAGCACTTGATGAGTCCTTTATAGATGATTTTGCTATGTCCGATGACCCAGAAAGTCTTTTAAGTGGGGTTGACATGTTTGAAAACTGCGATGAGGTAGATTATGAAATTTTAAATCGTCCTATTTCAAACGATGAGATTCTTAAAGCAATATCTAAATTAAAAAATGGTAAAGCAGCTGGACCAGATTGTCTCTTGGGGGAATTCTTTAAATCCACTAGCAACTTTTTGGTTCCGTATCTCAGTGTCCTTTTTAACAGGCTTTTTGAATCTGGTACTTTTCCAGAGGATTGGTCCAGAGCTATTATCATTCCATTACATAAGAGTGGTTCATTTAATAATCCTGAAAACTTTAGGGGAATTTCTTTGCTTAGCATTTTCAGTAAAATTTTTACTTCCATTTTTGAATAGTCGTTTCACTTTCTGGTCAGAAGCACTAGTAAAAATTGACAAAGCACAGGCAGGTTTTCGTGGTGGTTATTCGACTGTTGACAATATTTTTATTCTTCAGTCCATCGTCCAGAAGTATTTATTACGTAAAAGAGGCAAACTTTACTGTGCGTTCGTCGATTTTCCAAGGCATTTGATTCAGTGGAGCGCAAGCGATTTTGGTATATCCTCTTACGAGGTGGAATCAAAGGAAAAATGTTTAAGATTCTATATGCAATGTACCAAGATGTGAAATCATGTGTACGGGTAAAACATCAGGATACAGGTTACTTTGATTGCCCTATTGGCGTACGCCAAGGTTGTATGTTAAGTCCTTTTCTGTTCTCCTTTTTTTATAAACGAATTAATTGGTGAAATACAAAATAGAGGTTATCGCGGCATCCAACTTTTTCCAGATTTAATAGAAATTGTTTGTTTGCTATTTGCAGACGATGTTGTATTATTTTCATATACGATTCTAGGCTTGCAACGTCTACTTTATTGTCTAGAGTCATATTGTAAAACATGGAAATTGTCAGTGAACCTAGCTAAAACAAGGATTATGGTATTTAAAGCAGGTGGTTTTCTTTCAAAAGCTGAGAAATAGTTTTTTCAATGGGAAAAGAGTACAAGTTGTTTCTTATTATATATATTTAGGTATTATGTTTTCATGTAGATTGATATGGTCGATGGCGACTAAAACGTTAGAACAGCAATCACGTAAAGCTTTCATGAGTATTTGTAAGGTTAACAGAAAAAATGGTATGCTTCCTTACAATACATTCTTTAAACTATTCGACACTAAATTTTACCTATTTTGACATATGGGTGAGAGGTTTGGGATTTGAGAGACATGACAGTCTAGAGAGAATTCACTATTATGCCTGTCGTTATTTTTTAGGAGTTGCTGGAAACGCACCAAATGTCGTAGTTTTAGGGGAATGTGGTAGACATCAAATCTTTTATATACGGCAAAACGTTGCATTAAATATTGGACAAAACTTCTGAAAATGCCTTCAAGTAGATACCCAAAGAAATGCTACAACATGCTTTATACCATTGAACAATCAGGTGTTAGATCCAAACCAACATGGGTACAGCATATTAAAAATTGTTGCAGTTATGTAATTTACATGATGTATGGGAAAAAACAAGAAATAGATGATGTAAATTCTTTTATGCAAACTTTTGTTCAGAGATTTAAAAATACCTGTATGATAAGTGGTATAGTGAAGTCTGTTCACTCGAAAAGTTGACATGGTACAGAGAATTGAAATCATCCATTGAGCCGGAAAAGTATCTTTTTTCTGTGAAAATCCTCGCACATGCGCGAATGCTTGCAAGGTTTCGCACTTCTTCCCATTATTTACGGATTGAGGTGGATCGTAAATTCGGAATAGACCGATATTTAAGATTTTGCTTACTATGTGATAGAACAGAAATTGAGGACGAATACCACTTCCTTTTGATATGTCCTTTTTTTGAAAATCAGAGAAGGAAATACATTGCTGTAAAATATTTTAATCCGTCTTCTGAAAGGAAATATATTCAATTGATGACTACTGATGATATAGCTACTTTGCAATGTTTATCTGCATATGTTTTTCATTCAATGCGACTGAGAAAGGACTTGAATGATATGTAAAAATGTTATAGTGTGTCATATTCTACTTTCCTGTCACTTATTTCATTTGAATGCTATGTAAAGTATGATGGGCCGAAGGTCTTATATTACTTAATAAAGACCTAAAATGAGTAGCTGCATGCATATCTTCAATTTCTTTGACGAGCTTGTTCATTGCCTTCTGTTTCTGCATATTCATCTCCTTTAATTGTGAGCAATCTGCTAGGAGAGGGAAAGGGTGTATTCTGTAATAGTTGATCATGTGACTGTCGCAAAACTTCATGGCCCAAGCATGGGACTCTGTGCCCGAGGTAACCTTTTGCCAAACGTAAGGGGGCAAGGTCTCCTGCCTCGAGGGTACATAGTCACATGTTTGGGCTATAATATTTTTATATCATATAGCGCTCGGCCCTTGGTGTCGCGCCAGAGGTTATGATAAACAATTTTATTTCCGCCTGAAGATGCAGAGTCGATGTTTACATGGTAAGTAATGTTATTGATCAACATAAGTAGGCAAATAAGACAGAAGAAATAGAATTCATTGTTATTTTCTATATACATTGGTAGATCTATTGTGCATTGCGTAAACAATAAATTAAAATACCCTTTGTCGGATGCCATCGTTATCGTCACAATAACACCTGTACTGCACAGCTTCCAACTGCAAGCAGAAAACCAGCGTTCATCTAAAAACTGGCTATCTAGTTATTGACACAGAGGGCGCTCTTTTGAATGACCGATAAAAATTACATTGGCCTGGGTTGGGCCGTTTAACCCCAGCAGAACTTCGCCGGCAGGTACCATTAAGTCAGAAACCCCTACGGGGCCTCTGAGCATTGTAGTATTACTCAGGCCGGCTACCACTTTCCTGTTACGATATACTCACTGTGTAAAGCCCTGTACGAACCCGACTCTAGACACAAAGGCCAGAAAGAGAAAAAGTGTCGCATTATAATAATATGTCACGTAGCGTGGTTGTGATGTAGCTATTGTCGGATACGTACACTCTGTTGCGTGGAACGTCAGGCAGTAGAGACGGCAACGGCTACACAAATATACTCTAAGTCGTAGCACTTTATTCAGCTGAGTAACACAAGTTACACGGTAAAACTTCTATGTCTCACACTAGTCTAATAATAGGCGTCGGTCACAGTCAATGTCGGCTGGGCGTCGCAACAGGTTCCCAACAGGTTCTGCTTTAGCACACTAAAATGCAGAGTTTATATTGAGTGAATATCTGGCTTTGTCATAACTTTGGTATGTGTCTATAATGAGGAATGTCACTCAAATCAAAGTATAAGGTAAACAGGATGGAAGCATCTCTCAATGCCGAGCATGGCTGAAACTATCTGTCAACATAGCGTCCGGTCAACGTTAATGACTTAGCAGTTGTCAAAACAATACGTATTTTAATACAGAGATATTTTTATTTGTAATTTTAAACATTGTAATTTTAATGCTTTCACAGTTATGTAGATTTGTTTTATTTGTGACTATGTTGAAATAAATTTATATTTTTCAAAAAAAAATTACTCTGTATGTTTTGTGTTTGTTCTTTACAAGCACTCATAAAACATAGCGACACATGTGGAAAACACCTCCATTTCTCGCATTATATATTGCTTTGTCAACTAGCCACTGCCGTAACTATTACATGGCTTTCTTGCATAGTTTTCACTCCATATCTTTGGGATTACATACAAATGACAATCATATGCTTTATTTCGAAGCTTGATGAACATCTGTTGAAAACGTAGAACGGTTGTCGCTATATATTTAAGTCACAGTTATGTGGCTCACTGAATTTTGAAAATAGTAACGGTTCATTTTTAGTTAAATGATGAATATGCGGCACGGTACGTCATCGACCGGTTCCCATTGAATCCTACGCAGCAAGCGACATTCGATATATGAGGCATAAATCACCATGTTTAGCCAATTTAAACGGGATTGAACAAGTTAAAAATGCGTATGCAGCGTAGCATAACTACATTGTGCTATACACTTAATCTGGCTGGGTTCACACAACTACTTTGACAAAGTAAATTAGGTATATGACCGACATACATGCCTGAGGAAAACCCGACTTTGACGGGACAAAGTCCACAAGCTCTTAATGTGACAATTTGTCTTGGCGGCATATGTAAAACTAAAGACTGCTGTGCAGAATTATCTTTACTGGCACCACAATTCCAGGGATGAAAACTCTTGTTGTACGACACAGACTATAGCTAGTTCATGAAGATGTTTCTAAGTATCAAATAAAGGAAAATTAACTAAATTGGTACTATGCATAAACTTTTATGTAAGTAAAGCCAGTTATTTTTAATAACTTGGTCAAAAATATCAGTGACATTTTATGGCCAAACGATATGTCTAGTTGAACTCTGTACTTCGACACACTGGTATTTCTGCAATGGCCTAATTTCCCAATATAATTCTAATCGGCTGACAAAGTAAATTATGCGTATGTAATACGTATTTCAAAAACTTACATCTACGATCTGGAACATCGGTAAGGTCACCTCTGTTATTGCTGTCCGTAGTGTCCATCTCCTACAACAGATGTTAAAAATTAAGTTGACTCATTGTGCCTGAACGGCAACATGAAATTGTTATCTTAAGATTTCAGCAATAGTTTCTGAGCCTATATAGAGAATATAAAAAGTAGCGTTTCACTTAGATAATGAATGCCTGTTGTATTGTGTATTTTCAAGGATCTGTGAGTATCTACTAACGCCAGAGTAGCCAAAAGATTTCCTAAAATATGAAATGCCTTATTAATTATGCCATTTTCCGTCGTTTAATAAGGGACTTATGTCTAGTATATGTCTATTCGCTCAAAATGATACTTTTACTCCATCCTCGGATCAGCAAACCACCTGTGCAACTTGTAAAGAGTATCATTACAATGGATCTAGGGTAAGTTTGAGAGACAGTGCAACAGTAATGTTATTGGCTCACGTGTTCACACAAGCGGGCTAATGTCATAGCGATGTCTGTCTAGGTGCCCGTGTGTGTGCGTGCGTGTGTGTGTGTGTGTTTGTAAATGGCCGTAAGTGCAGAACAGTCACGAAGTAAGGTTCGGAAATTATAGTGGAGCCACGCACTCGGTCTCTACTTTAAGGGCCTCTCAAAACGCTTAAATCATCATTACGTCATAGGGTCATAGACCAGAGGAGGCTTCACTTTCGACAAGAAATAACACACTCTGTGATACACACATTTGTATGGCGATCAGAAAGATACACTGAGCCAGGTAAGTTCTTGGCTACTACAGCGCCACCAAGGGTTAGCGATATAAATGTTTTGTTCCACAAGTAACAAGTTGATACTTTTTACCCATTATCACCCATTCATGTAATGGTGCAGTGCACACATATGCAAATAATTTGAAATGTTTTCAAGTAAAAGGTATTCCTTTTCCTAATTCTACACTGGACAAAATGCTTGATATGTGCTTAGCGTATTTGAGTATATTAACGTATATGGAACTCAATATTAGTTGCATACGCAACGTATATCTTTGTATATGGAAAATTCCACTACGTTGATATGCGTAGAGTATTTCTAGCCAGATTATGAGTATACGTAATGCAGATCTTTGCACACCAAGAGTACACTATAGTTTTGCATTTTTCTAGTATACGTGCGTGTAAACTTAACGTATTTGACACGTGTACAGAATGAGTATATGTGTATATATTCTCGTATATCAAACATTTTGCCCAGTGCTAGCTATGGCCATGCACTCACTTCAGATTTATTTCCCTAGTAATAAAAGTAATAATCAGTAATCAACAAAAATATAAGACGTCAATAACTTGAAAAATACCAAGACAGATCAATGAAATCATGGTATATAAGTGTAGTGTGAACAGCGCCCCCAACTGCCCCTGTTGGTTGCTAGGGGATACTGCCGACCCCCAGCAGGGTCAGCGTCCTGGGACCATGTGATAACCGCATCGGAGATCGCCAGAACTACGACTTCGGCCACAATATTCGCATCACACAGCTCTATGCTCCAATACTATACTCATCTACTCGCTTACTGAGACGCAAGAGATCAAGACTGTCCAAACAGACGCACTATTCCTGTTCCAGGGAGCCCATCTTGCTTCACGGTGAGTACATATATTCACACCCGGCTAACACAACACTGGCGTTGCGAGTAGGTTGTCGGGATCACAATTATTAATATCAATTTTGTCCTCTAACTCATTATTGTGTGGATAATTTCAGTTGAGAACTTCTCGGTAATAATAGTCTTGGTCGAGTACTGGAGCTCAAAATATGTCACAAAGTGGGGTTGCACTTTAAAACCCTATGGACAATGATGTTTGCCAAACATTTATGGAGCTCAAAAATTGTCAAAATATGTGGCTTGTTAGATTGCACTGGGTATACAACCCTATACCTCCCTTACAAAACAGTAGCTGCTTATAAAGGGTCTAGGAAGGGCGCCAGCCAGTGTTAAACTTATGCAATGTGACTTATAGGAAAGGGCCCGGTATACTTGCAAACACACGCAGACACTTCCCTATCACACTGCTGGCTGACGTTAGCAACACCAGCTTAGATTTTCAATAACAAAAATCGTTTATTGAGATTAAAACTCGAAAGTAAATAACTGTTGTTGTTTTCACACAAAAATTAAATGATAGACGTCAACAAAAAGAATCAAATACAAGCACGCTACAACCGCCAGGCGACAGCCGAACCAACTTGTGGCGCGGATCTTGAGTCACGTGACGGAATTTTCCCAGCGCGGGGTAAATTCAGTGAGAGAATTTTAGCAGTGGCCGAACGTTCCCAAAACGCACCCTACGGCAATTTTGCTGCAAAAATCCCCACACAAAATGAATGAAAACTAGTGTGGAAGGGTCTGACCTATGTCTCCCTTCTTGTTTTGTAACAGTTAGAGCTCACTCGCTCTGATGGTAAACTGTTTTTTGATGCCACGCGTGTTTGGGCAGCCACGTCACTACGGACTGGCTTTCCCGTGGTTGCGTGAAAAAATCAAAGCCGTACGATCGCACCACACCGTACAAAAATACAACTTCCCCAAAAAACCTCCATCCCCTCCTCCTTCTTGGGAGAGAAAAGGCTAGCTGGGGAAGTCAAAAACTAAAAATTTTCGTGGCGATCACTCCCTAAACCCAGGGCAGTGGACCGCGGCACAACTGACGACTCTAACTCTGATTCGCCTCGTGCAAAAATTAGAAAAAGTGGCTTGCACCCCACATCTGGTTCAGAGCTTTTGCTCGCAGCGCCAGTTTTGTGTTAGAGATAGAGGACAAAATTGATATTAATAATTGTGACCCCGACACCCTACTTGTACTCCCTGGGGTAGGAAGGAAAACTGCAAAAGAAATTATCGGACTGAGGGAGCAGCCCGGGGAGTCACCCCTAGGAGGCTCGAGAGGATTAGAAATTTTAGACCCACGGCCGACTTTTTTGATATGGTCATCTTTGGGCCCAGGACAACAGGTGCCCAGGGGAGGGGATGATTGGGCGACGACAACGGCCCAGGACTGGGAAGAGGGAGAGCCCCCAGTGTCAGTCCCCGTCCCTGAACTACCCCACAGAGTAGATAGGCTAAGCCAAGCCTATGATAACAGTGAAAAAAAAACAATTCAGACAAAAGTTAGAAAACCAGGATGTGGGTGACGAACAACCCCACAGGGAGGCAAGGATGGCACGAAGGGTTAACCCCTCCCACTATCCATCCGATGATGATTTCCTGTCTGATGGCGATGACTGGCGCCCTCACAACACAAAGAGGGGAGAGGGGGAACGACGTCGCCACAGCGCGCAGGTTCGCGGAACAGCAGACGCGAATTTTTTGTCGAGAAGAAAAAATTACGGGTCCTTTAGGGAACCAGATGGCGACGACGGCGAGGAAATCATTTATCGTTCGGAGAGGCGAACCCGGCGAATGGACCAACCTTACTCCCGTGACTCGAACACGTACCGCACTCCACCACCACCCTATCCCCTGAGTCAGCGGAGGGACTCCCCAGGTAGGAAAACTCGCCAAAGACGTAGTAGGGCCAGGGATAGTGTGAGTAGAGAACACCTCCGTCGGCAATGGCGTGGACCCACCTGTGGCTATTCACTATCTGTGGTATTTACAAATGGTATGTCTCCAATTGATTGTAATACCAAACTTGCTTTTATACAAACACAGTACAGAGATTGCATGCACACGTAAGTACTCATGTAATCGATATGCACGCATGCGTGTATGTATGTATGTATGTATGTATGTATGTATGTATGTATGTATGTATGTATGTATGTATGTATGTACGCAGTCATACGCATGGAAGCTAGTTTGACAAGTTTGATTTCTGCTCAAATTTGTTCTGCTTATTTATGGTTTGACATACAATTTGAATTGCTCTAAAATATTTGCACTTTGCACTATAAATATTTCTTTGTCAACATCATGACATAATATAACATTAATTTAGAAATCACTTAACAGAGCTTTTATTATTGTGTGGAAGTTCTGAGCACAGCCATGAATCAAAATGTGTGATTGATATATTTCGGCAACTTCTGTCATCCTTTCCGAATATGTCCTGTATGACTATTGTTTTGGCGTTCACAATTTGAGATGCAGTAAAGTCATTCGCAAAATAATTTATTCAAATGTCAGACTCTGTATAATTCAAGTGCCTAATATAAAAAAGACAGAAACACAGTACATAACCATGGTAATAAATTTAGGTAGAGACATTATCTTTTGGGGGATTTCTTCTGTAGGAAGTACTTGATAATGAACCCGGTTGGGAGGAACAGAAGTTTGTCCCCCAAATCCGTTCGTCGTTTGATACGTCGGGCGGTGATGTTGAAGTGCGCTTGCAGTGTGACTTTAACTGGGTAGTTCCCACAGAAGTAATGGTACGTATAAATTTTGTAATGTACCGTCACTAATCATATTATTGCATACACAACGTCACCTTCAAAGATTTCATGCAAACATTTTAGAAATGCAGTAATCATGCATTTGATTTAATATTAATTACAACTTCAAGCTATTTATAACCCATGCACTGGCTTTCTTCCTGCGTTGAAATTTGAAAACAGCCTTTCATTTGTCCTGGTATAAGAGAGAGGTTTTATAAAAAGCATGGCAATGTAACAACGTAGATAGGAAGAAAGTGTCATCACGGAACCAATTGAAATGTATTTATACATGGGTACATCCAGGCCTTCAAGTGCCAGCAGCAGTATTTGTTTTATCTGTTAACTCTGTAGACATTGACTGTCTGACAACATTACTGTGTAACGTGTTTGTTTCAAGTGCCTACGATGCTGAAGACATTGAAAAATGGCATTTTGCAATACCATCTTCTGGCGGAATTTCTTAATTTCACTCGTTCAAGTGAAACGTGAAATCTTTCACATTTTGCCGTATGCACTTTGTCAATGTACTAATGGCAGCTTTGCGGTAATAGACTGGACAATTTTTCATAAATATGGAAAAATGTAAATGTGTTTATTTTTCCTGATACAAATGATTGAGTGTTGTGCATGTTTTCGTCTTTTGCATGATCTCCTTTTGTTTGACTTCATTCGGAATATGACATTGAGCCGGATTGTCGCAAACTGTGGTCCATTCCACGAAGATGTCATTATGACTAAAGTTAATGAAGCAGTTGAACGCGTCCGAATTACTTGCACGTATCACAACCGAAATCACATCAGTCTGACCATGCGTCGTTTCGAATATCTAGGAAGATAAAACAAGAACAACCAGTAGGCGCAAGCAACAACCTTTTCCTAGGAGCTATGTTTCTGAAGTAGTTACGTTTGCGTTATTTTATAATTGCTATTCAAAATCATATGGTCAATTAATTAGGTGCTGTACTTTCTAACAGAAATATTCAACAATATATGAAAATTTCAACTTCCCAAAGACTTGTGCTTGGTGAGAAATTTGAAGGATTGTTTCCAATAGGTCCAAGTGTTCTCTACTTTCTTCACTAAAAATAAACAAAGTTATGTTTTATGCTGTACGAGATTATTTTATGTGTGCTAAAATATGAAATTCGACGTCATGCTGAACTTGAATTGCCTTCTTTATCAATTTATGCTATTAGGGTATTCAGTTGCTTGTTCTTGTAAAACATTACTTTCTGGTCTAGCATTTTCTACTTAAAACTCTTGTTATGTTGTTATGTTGTCATGGTGTATTCTTATCCTTATCTGTTTTCTTGTTTTTGTAGGCGATGCCATTGCAAATTTCCAGAAAGGTGGATACACAGCAGCGTGAATTACCAACACTACCCGAAGGTCTCTGCGTTGCTATATGTCAGCTGATGGATCCGAGCAATCCGTGCGGGCGTGACTGGTGACTTCTGGCAGATAAAGTGACCATCAATGGTAAATCTCTTAATTGTTGTGACCGACAACTTCTGATGGAACTCTTACCATTCCGTAGCCCAACATACCAATTACTAAGCATATGGCAGTCTTTTAGAAAAGGCTTTAGTCTTCGTTACCTAGAAGAGCTGAAGGAGTTGTTCGCATATATATATATATATATATATATATATATATATATATATATATATATATATATATATATATATATATATATATATATATATATATATATATATATATATAAGATAGATAGATCGATCGATAGATAGATCGATAGATAGATAGATCGATAGATAGATAGATAGATAGATAGATAGATAGGACTGATGTGGTTGAATTACTTGAAAATTTTATATGTCTTTGCAAATCAGAGGGAATTGCAGCTGCAGATGCCGGAATACGACCACCTGTGCATTCCCAAATGTGTAATAAACGTTTCTACACCGTAGACAGTATTGCCCGATGTTGCCACTCCAATGATCAAGAGCGCAATCAGCAGCCTTTGCAACTCGAGAGCGAAAACGGAGTGTCATCAAACGAAATAGAAGATGAAGCGGCTGTAAAAGGCATAAACCTAAAAGGCATAAACCCAAAATGCCAGGGTGAACTCGACAGCCATTCAAATTCACGTGTAGGTACTATGCACCAACATGTCAAAACTGAAGTAGTTAAAGAGACAAGGACAAGATTGCTTGATATTGACTATCTACAGGACGTAAGCCATGAACATGATGAAAAGCGCGGTATAGATGCAAATGAGAATATAAAACATGATCCTCAACTGAGCAGTGGTGTTTTTGTCCCAAATTTGCCCATCTTGACCAATCATCTGCCAAACGCAATAAAGGATAGGATGCGTACCTCGACATGTGCAGATAAACCTAAAGAAGAACGGGATGAAATTCTCGTCGAGGGAAGAATATGCAGAAAAGATACGGATGCACCGAGTCGCAAGATATTGCATCCATCTCATGCTTGTCAACCCATGAACGGATCATCCTTTTGTGTTTGTCTCAACACACACGAAAAAGCACTATCGTCTACACGAAAACCACACGCCTGTACGGGACATTCCTTCACTGAAGAGGCACTAGAATATTCCACTGACGCAATTGAGCAAATGCACCTCCACTTCAATAATGAAACAGAATACCAAAGTGACAGTGGGAATTCTGATATCGCACGAGATTCAGCATATGATTCTCGATGGCAGTGCAAAAGTCAGTGTACAAGTCATCGATCATCAGGATCTGGTGAACCAACACCAACCATATAGTGTAACGCCTCTCCCCATTCCCTTCCCATGGTTTCAGATGTGTAACGTTGACCCATAGTAATCAACTAGGTCGATTACAATTACCACATAAAAACTTTCCCGTTGATTCATTAGGCTTGCTTACACTTCACATCCTAAAGTAACCATCTGTCCTTGGGTTACGTGACTTGTTGTTTTAACAAATGACATGGTTATTGGAAATGACAGAAGGCTGATGTTGACTCCAAATTCAATTTGAAAGATCATTGACTCCTTTATTTTAGCAGTATCTTCTATACATAAATATATTCGAAATCATGTGAATTTATGTAAAGCCAAGTAAGTCATTATAATTTCGTAGATTTTGAAACTATAAATAGCACTTTGGGTCGAGGGTTTAAATTTCGGTTATTGCCGTGCTGATTTGTAACACTAATATTAAGTGTTGCTTATAACCGACAACGTGTTGTGTCAGCTTCAGGTACTGAAAGTATGATGCATCTAATCTGGTACTGCAACAGACAAAGGGAGAAGTGTAACAACGTTAATGCTTGCGCGTATATCATACTAAAAGAAGGGAAGACAGCAACATTCTTTAGGTGAACGTTCAAGTATGGCACTTATTCGAATATTTATATTTTTGGACAAGATGCAGGCAGAAGGATTTTGCACGATCCCATAAACTATATAAGGAATCCTTACAATAGTTACTTTTAAACTTTTCATTTGGAAGTACCTGTTTCCATATACATTTTTGTCGACTGTTGTTCGGGGAAGTTGTTCGGCGATGAAGAAAGTTAGATTTGTATGTAAATTTATAATCATTTAAAAATGGTTGATTACGAGGTTACACCAGCAAATGGTGAATTATTATCAATGTTTAGCTTGTTTTCTGTTTCTAAGGCAGGGAATTAAACGCCACAAGATTTTTTTGCTGTACAATAGACCAGGCTTCAATATAATTGTGCCAAACTATTCATTTTGTAATTTCTAAACTGTAACATTTAAAACAATATATTAACAGTATAATAACATATTAACACGGCTAAAGCGTTTTCTGAATTTAACTTTGTCAGCAATTACTGGCTTTACACATCAGTATTTTATTATCGATTTGCTATATCTCTTATTTGTAAGTGTTGACGTAAGTATTGATGTCTCAGTGTGACGCTTATTGTGAATTTACATGATTTTGTTGACAAAGTTCAGGCACAAGGATTATGCACGATCTTATAAAGTTATAGAACCTTAGTAATCCTTTTAAGCTTTCATTCGAAAGTATCTGTTTTTTGTCAACTGTTGTTTGGCGATAAGGTAAGTTCAATTTCTACTCTTGTAGCAACATAAGTTGCAATGGCACGCGCTTTTGTTTACATATTTATGTTGATCGCGTGACCGAGAACGCTAATATTGATAATGTCATCCACATCCATGTGGAGGGACTGTGTGTCATCACGCTCGTAAGATCCCACGGACCATGCTACCCGCGCAATCTACGTGTACACGTCTTGCTTTCTATCGCTGGCTGAATAACCGGTGAATGAATTTATTTTGTACTTGTCAGTTGAAATACGTACTGGTGTGTTTTTTTAAATGTACCGAACGTTTCCACAAAATGTAATTAAGGAAGACTTTTGTAACTGCATTCAAAATATCTCTTTTCCCTTTTTATACGTTGTTGGCTATACCAAACGTAACGTACTGTACTTGTTATACAACGTACATTTACTTGACGGGGTTGAGTCTTGTCATATATTTTCAACGAAATTTTCATAACACTGCATAATGGAATAACATAGAGTCCAATATTGCCACTTTGATTTGTTACGGAGAAAACTAAAAAAGTTACGGGAAACCTCCATTTATAACAAGCAAACAAACATAATGTGTCAGGGGCGACGTAGTTACAACGATTGTGTGTTAATTAGGAACAATAACAATCGAGTGTTTGTTCTTGAAAGTTAGCCATTAATCACCTACGGACCCTTCTGTAAGAAGACTTATCAGAGAAATAAAGCATATTATAATCATCCCCAAGTCTATTCTCTGCTTGATCTCTGGTATTCTACTCACAAGAGGACCCGTGAGAAAACAGTGGTAACACATGTAGTGATTGGTTTTTGTTTTTTGTTTTCGTTTTCTCTCTCTCGTCAATTCATTGAGCAAACTTCACTCCGTATAGTAGTCGATTCAAATACTTTGTGGGCAGTTCATTGGCGTAACATACACTTCTCCCTCCATTATATGGCTTTACAGAACAGGCGCGAGCGTAAGTGTGTGTATATCTGTGTGGGTGGGTGGGTACGTAGCTAGGTACTGTGTTGAATTATTTGTAAAGAAAGTACATGACGTTGAGTTCAAGTGATGGGCACATAGACGGTGGCTCTATTCACTAAGCATTATTGCTACAACTACGCTGTACCACAGTTACAATAATATGAGGTTATTACGAAAATACCGCGAAAAATTCGCGAGGACATTGGCGCAGCGTATCGCCCGACGCGAAGCGGAGGGCGATACGCTGCGCCAATGTCCTCGTGCATCCTTTGCATGCTTTGCCGTATTTTTCATAATAACCTTATTAGTATAATAATACCTTATTAGTATACAACCTACATTCAGTCAGAGTAATGACCGTTTTCGTGCAATGTCAACAATTTTTCTTCCGATTTATATCGCAAGTGTGGAACGCTATCTCGGACGCGCTTCCCGCGTCTTTACGCGTTCAAAATGTACATGTCGGTGTTCAAATTTGAACGGCTAGTGTTCATATTGTTAACACTAGTGTTCATATTATTAACAATGATGTTCTAAACCTGAACACGATGTGTTAACAACCATCTCCTTCAAGTGTTCAAAAACTCAGCATCACACAAATTTTACAATACTGTGAAACAATTAACAATCTTTTGTGTTTTTTACTTTACAATGGCTATATTAAATTTACTACTGCCTCGCTGTCCGGCAAACGTACACGGATTTTGGTGTAACGAATTTCACACTAAGTGAAAAATATTTCTGGTCTACAATGACTGAAAGTATGTTTTTTCTACAAAAGGAAGTATACAAAATAATTTTACACGTTTATTACGGGTTGAAATTTTCACAATTTGAAAAGAAAATCAGAAAACCACCATGAACGTTTTAATTTTAACATCGGCGTGCAAGAGGCGTTCTACTTCTAAACACTTGGTGTTCAAATTTGGTGCCTTTTCCTATCCCATGATGCATCAAAACGGAAGTTGCGACATTTTTCTTGTAAGCGCACCCTGAAGTCGTGATCGTGCGGAAGCAAGACCAGAAAGGGTAAGTTTCCTCTCCAAAACAGTAAAAGGTATTAGATTTTGAAGCATCTGTATTATTATCCTTTGGAATTAATTGTATTGTACCTTGAAATAGCTTAACTACGTGAAGAAACCTTTTTTCTTTCAGTGGCTGGTATACAAACAACTAGCTGTGAATACGCATTGGTACTTTTGGCCATGGCCTATCGATCGATCTCACTCGGGTCAAGGGTCAACGAACACAGCTATAGCGATAACCCTTGACCTGAGCGCGATCGATACGCCTTGCGTAATCACAGCTAACACATGTCTTTTAGTAGACACAATGGCATGTAAAACATCAGTTAAACATCGTAGAGTATACAATGTATTGTTTCAGCAGATGTGAGCTTGGCTTTTTTATTTTCAGTTGATGACAAGAAGCAGCAAATATTTTGTAACAGTATTTTTATTTATTTATTTATTTATTTATTTATTTAAATCAGGCTAAAGGCCCATAGACGTTTCATAAAAAAAGAAAAAAAATGGTAGTAGAAAGTACAATTGTTCACATTCAAAAACCGACAAAAATACTAGCTAGTATAAAATATTTCTCCAATGCCTACACTGATATGAATCTATATATGTACAATTATAAATATTCTGGCGTAAACATTTGTGCATTGTTGTATCTACTGATAAAATTATAAACACAATTATGCATTAACTCTCCAAATGATAACACAGAGAACGTAACAAACATAGTACAAGCACTACATCGCCTAGAGAGATTTAAAAGCCGTCTAAAACAGTTGTTATATGCAACACGAAATTTGCTGTATGAACTTAATTTAAAATTTGACCAAGATGACGACAATATAAATTTGTACAGAAAGACTTGAATAACTTAACTTTAACTTGACTAGAGCAATATGCAAATTTTCTGAAAAGAAAGTTGCCACGGATATAAAGTAACGAATTTGTCTGCTTATGTCATCGTCATCCATAAAGCTACTTAGAATAAAAACACCAAGATACTTGTATGAATTTACAAAAGTGAGATTCAACCCATTAAGATGAACAACGGGCACATTCAGAAGTTTAAACCCACTCGGAATAATCATCATACAGACAGTTTTTTTCTGATTATACAAAATATCGTGTTCACTAGCATAGACCTCACAGTACAGACATAGATTAGTTTCTGCAAGCCTTTGCTTGAGGGACTTAAAATGATTAAATCATCAGCATAGCAAATATGATTTAAAATTCTACCACCAAATAAACAACCATTATACAAGTCGACATACGAGAGCTCAGCTCATCAATATATACATTAAACAAAATGGCGGGAGAATTAAAGTATTAAAGAGAGGCACTGTATATGAAAGTCTCCCCTTTTCCTTAGCCTAATCAGCTCCTTGTCTTTCATTTAAAGTCTCATCTCGCCATTACCTATTGTTGCATTATTTTCAGGATGTAAAAAGTTGGATTTAACTGAAAATCGAAGAGTTGTTACAGAAGCTGGTGGTACAGATAATGAAGAAGATGAGTGAACAGGTAGCTGTCTGAAAACAAACTTCCAAGGGTCAGTAACTGAATTTTGATAAATTTCTGTATTTTTGTTCTGGATTAATCTAAGCTTTGGTAGCATTCTATGATCAACTAAATGTCCCGGAGAATAAGCATTCACAGATGTGTAGTCTCCCTTATCAGATGCAAGGGTGGAATAAAAATTGAAGCTGAAAGCGACAGAAAATTCAGAATAAAAATGTCCACTCTGAATTACTGAATGTTCTGAAATTTTCACTCTGAATTTTCTGTCACTTTCTGCTTCAATTTTCATTCCATAGTGTATCTGATGAAGGAGACTTCACGTCTTTGAAAGCTTATGCCCCTGTAACATTTAGTTGATCATAGCCTGCTACCAAACCTAAGATTATTTTGTATTGTAGCTCAACACGTCTCTTGTACTTAGCAACTGGTTTTTAGCTTTGCTGTCAGCTAAATAGGTGGATGTGTAGCATTGTCCTTAAATTTGTACATCCCAAGGTTTTTCTTCAAAACAGCCTGTACGAATCCTTTAATATTTGGATTACAGGTTCCCAGGGATACCCTAATCAGATATGTTCAAATTATGATGAAATATGCAAATTTATATTTTTGAGGCTAATTTTGTTATTTTTTGGCAAAAATCTTCTTCTCTTTTACTGATGTCTTCAATATTTGGTAAACTATATTCAATTTTTTTATATTTCATGGCAATTTTTGTCATTTTTGGTCAAAAAATCTCTAAAAAATCTTCTTCAAAACTGCTAATTGAACAGTTTCGATATTTTGGACATAAACCTCTACTGATAACCTTTTTCAGATTGTTCAAATTATGCAGAAGTTTGCAACTTTGTATTTTTAAGACATTAAAGACATTTCAGACACTTTGAAGACATTAGGGATTACCATAATATCCAAGTTATGATGAAATCTACATTTTTTCTATTTTAAGGGTGATTTTTACCATTTTTAGTACAAAAAATTGTATAAAAAATTAATAGCAGGGTACACCAGAATTTGAAAGTTCTTTACGAATCAATATGTTTTAAATTTCTGAGAAGTAGATTTTGAAATGTCACAGATTTATTTCAGGGTTTATTTAAAGATATTACAAACAAACAAACAAACAAACCTTTCTGTTTATGAAGGACTTTGTTGGACAAGGAAATAGGTTTTACCCTGCCAAGGACCCACTTTCTACACTTTCTGCATGTTGTGCCTTACTGTGACACTTTGACAACTTGACATCTTGTGTTTACTTTAGTGTGGACAACTATATACCATGTGCACTAGAGAAGCCTTGACTAACTTTTTTTTTCTTCAAAATTTACAATTGTCTATACAAGAGGAAATGTCTTTAAGAAACCATATTACAAAAATGGAGTTTGCATTTTGATTTTTTTGTACGTTTTAAACAAGCATGAACATAAAACGTAATTCACAATATTTAAGTAAAACCTGTTTTGTCATTACTTTTTTCATATTTTTAAAACGATCTACAGTGTTTATGGTGATTTTTTAATGCTTCTGTTTTTGATAGGAGGGTGTTAACACCGTTGGTATTTTCCTCTGACAAACTTTACATAAAAAGTGGCAATGTTTATTTGCCCATTTTACAGTAAATTATTGTATTTTACTCTAAAAATGTTCTGTGTAATTTTTATTGTATTTTACTCTAAAAATGTTCTGTGTAATTTTAGAATAAAATAATTTTACTGAATATCAGTGGTCTGTAATGTTATTTCAAGGCTTGAACACCCCCTGAACGCCCAAATTAAAGTGTTCAACAAGCGCGCATCATGTGTTCTAGCCTTTAACACACTCATCGTTGAACGGCGTCCATGCGTTCAAAAAGTGTTACAGCCCTTTGAACGCGTAAATGCGTTCAATTTTTTGAACACATTTCATGTGCAACGTGTGTTCAGATATGGAACACCATGGTGTTCAATATAATGTCTGATGAACACGTAGCGTTCAAAATCTGCACACGTGTGTTCAAAAATTGAACGTTGGTTGAACACGTAGTGTTAAATTTCTGAACGTCTGGACGCGTTCAAAAAGTGTTACAAAAAGGCGTTTAATTGGTGTTCTATCCTTGAACACCTAACTTTACAGTGTGGATAGTGTGTGTGTGCGCTACACACATTACGTACAGAGCGCGTACGAGACATATCCTGGCACTCGTCCAATGAGTCCCTTGAAACTGTTCAACAGTAAACGCGCAAATACAGCCGCTTGGGATGGGGCGCCTTGAAACCGTACGTGTTACGGAACGGGGGTTAGGCTTTTTAGCGCACGAAAAATTCTATCGTTCTCGATGGTAGCTGTATATAATCTAGTTTATTATATAACTAAATTCACGTACCCATGTAAACCTATGGGAAAAGGCGCTCTTACACACTGTAAAGTGAAGTGTTCAAGGATAGAACACCAATTAAACGCCTTTTGAAACACTTTTGAACGCGTCTAGACGTTCAGAAATTTAACACTAGGTGTTCAACCAACGTTCAATTTTTGAACACACGTGTGCAGATTTTGAACACTACGTGTTCATCAGACATTATATTGAACACCATGGTGTTCCATATCTGAACACACGTTGCACATGAAATGTGTTCAAAAAATTGAACGCATTTACGCGTTCAAAGGGCTGTAACACTTTTTGAACGCATGGACGCAGTTCAACGATAAGTGTGTTAAAGGCTAGAACACATGATGTGCACTTGTTGAACACCTTTAATTTTGGGCGTTCAGGCGGTGTTTATGCCTGAAATAACAAAACAGACCACTGATATTCAGTAAAATTATTTTATTCTAAAAATACACAAAAATTCCTTGAGTAAAAAACAATTATTTAGTGTAAAATGGGAAAATAAACAGGGCCACTTTGTAAAGTTTTCAGAGGCAAACGCCAACGGTGTAAACACCTTCCTATCTAAACATAAACAAAAGCAAATCCTTATAAACACTGTCGATCGTTTTCAAAAAATATGAAAAATTAATGACAAAACAGATTTTACTTAAATATTGTGGATTACGATATATGTTCATACTTGTGAAAACGTACAAAAATATCTGTTTTGAAAAAGCTCAAAATTCGGCTTACTTATTGTGTTCAAAACATGTATTCGCATGAAATGTTTACTCCGTTTTTGTAAGATGGTTTAAGACATTTCTTCTTGTATAGACAATTGTTAACTAGGAAAAAAGTTATTCAAGGCTTCTCTGATGCACATGGTACATAGTTGTCCACACTAATTTAAAACATGCAGAAAGTGGGTAAAGTGGGTCCTTGGCAGTGTAAAACCTATTTCTTTGTCCAACAAAGTCCTTCATGAACGAAAAGGTTTGTTTGTTTGTATTATCTTTAAATAAATATAAATATTAAAGAAATCGTACTGGCCGTTTTGAAGAAAAAGCTTGGAATGTAAAAATTTGAGGACGATGCCACACATTCATCTTTTAGATAAGCTCTGCGTCGCTAACAGCAAAGCTAAAAAACAGTAACAAATCGAGAACAAAAGACGTGTTGATCTACAATACAAAATAATTTAAGATTTGGTAGCAGGCTATGATCAACTAAATGTTACTGGAGAATAAGCCTTTAAAGACGTGAAGTCTCCTTCATCAGATGCGAGGGTTGAATGAAGAATTGAAGCAGAAAGCGACAGAAAATTTAGAGTGAAAATTTAAGAAAATTCAGAAATTCAGAATGTACATTTTTCACTCTGAATTTTCTGTCGCTTTCTGCTTTAATTCTTCATTCCATTCTTGCATCTGATAAGGGAGACTACACGTATTTGAAAGCTTATTCTCCAGTAATATTTAGTTGATCATAGCGTTCTATCAAAGCTTAGATAAATTCAGAACAAAAATACAGAAACTTATCAAAATTCAGTTACTGACCCTCGAAAGTTACTCTACATTAGAGATGAACTGAGGTTCTCAAGCATGTTTCCAGACAGCTACCTGTACACTCATCTTCTTGACTTTCTACCGGTATAACCATCAGCTTCTGTAATAACTCTTCGATTACCAGGTAAATCCAACTTTTCACATTCTGAAAATAATGCAACAATAGGTAATATGGCGACATGAGAATTTAAGTGAAAGACAAGGTGGCCTTATTAGGTTAAGGAAAAGGATGACTTTGGTATACATTGCCTCTTTTCGATACTGCTACAAAATATTGCCTTCATCTTGTTATCAACTGATGAAAAGTGTAAAAAACTCAAACTCTCATATGCTGAAGCAATAGAGTGTACACTCTGCGATGTTTAACTAATGTTTTACATGCGATTGTCATTACGCAGCGGTAATGTGGTATATCGAGCGCGCTCGGGTCAAGGGTCATTGCCACATTTCTGTGTTGATGACCCTTGACCCGAGTGCGATCGATACGCCATGGCCCAAAACAGCGCTGCGTATTCACAGCTATGTATGGTATACCAGCCACTGAAAGAAAAAAGGTTTCTTCACGTATTTTAGCTATTCCAAAGTATTACACAAATAATTTCAAAGGATAGAAATACAGATGCTTCAAAATTAAACACATTTTACTATTTTGGAGAGAAAACTTACCCTTTCTGGTCTTGCTTCCGCACGATCACGACTTTGGCGTACGTTTACAAGAAAATGTCGCAACTTCCGTTTTGATGCATGAAAAGTGTAAAAAACTCCAACTTCTGAGAAAGTGTATTTTTTAACGAGCAGGAACCACTGCTCATCGGTGCTCATTCTGTAGTGACATTGACGTTCGCATAGAACAAATGAATCATCGTACATATTAATCCGCAAGTTGCGTGGCTCATGTTTTTTTTAATTTACGCCAATAACTTTAACAAAAAATCATTGATAAATACTGAAACATATCCCACAGTTCAATAAGGTATATGATAAAAGCTTTACGGCCCTGATACGGGTTTTGCGGACCTCGGTCGTACGGAGTCCCAAATGCGCCTCATTTTGTATGGTAATATCTTCCCGACACTTTGCCGCACATACGTGGAGTGCGTATTTCTTGATAAAAAGTGATGAAAGAGTAACAGTTCCTGTTTCCCGTATATGCTGCCCTTACAGTTATAATATTTTGGGAAGAAATTCACATGGGAGTTCAAAAAATGCGTAACAATAACAGTCATATGCAAAATTAAGTAAAAACACAGTCAACAGCAAAACGATGTTTAACTGGAAACTCTAGTTATCCTTCATGATATGTTCATACCAAATATTATAAAAAATAACAGTGAAATGAAAAAGTTTAACCAATGGTTTTTTCCAGGTGTATTTTTCATTTTACCATGTGTCTAATCAGCTGGATTTCCCATAGAAAACAATGTCGTTTAATGTACTGAACAGACTGATTCTCGCCCGTTCAAATTTCCAATTCTGAACTGATGATAGTGAAAAGTGGTACAGTGTTTCCTCGATTGATATTCTAAATTCCTTGGTTTTAGTTTTTGTTGCATTTTATTCTTTCGATCGCTGAATTTTTGCTCTTGCCCTAAATAAAATGGCGCTCTTACGGCGTTTTCATATGCAGAATCAGGGTCTAATATTGACACATTTTAATCGGTTAGCATCTCTTAAATGGTACAGACCAAATACTTGTCAGATTGTTGTAACCTATACCAAATTCGGTGAATGTCATATGAACATTCCAGTAAACTGCAAAAATAACACAGAACAGAGGCGAACGGGCGTAGAGTCTCCACTGTAATCGTGCAGTGAACGTTATCGATCGATATTCTTTTGTCCGAAATTGACACATTGTTGTCTCGCTCACTCGCGTGTAGTTCCCCTTTCACAATGGCACCAAACTACGCCGAAGTGCGCCAAAATGTGCTGAAACATAAGTAAAGTATCACCAAAACTGAAAAAGTGTCGTCGATTTAATTTCAGTACAAGAAACCAACGGATACCTTGATGTTAAAGTGTATAAGTCAATATACGGGTTATTGTGGAAATGTTTATGACGTAACCTCAACACACGAGCGCCCGGCACGAGCGGCACCCAAGTAGATTTTCGATCGATAATCTATTGAAAATATATTAATACAATGTTTGCCGTTGTCAATAGCGACCTGCTGAAAGCGCTGTCTGATAGAAATTATGCGTCACGGAATACCGTACACTAAGGCATTCTTTTGGGTAATAGTGTTGAATTTCGGGTACTAAAGCTGATCCACGACACACAAATATAGATACATATTCCAAATGCAGGGAGGTTTTTATGTTAAATTATACAACCATGGTGAATGTCTCAGTCTATAAAGACACCAAAAAGCTTGCTGACTATGATGAAAGAACAGCTACTGCTAACCAACACAGTTACAAGTTGATGGGCCAAATCAATGTGGGCCTGAACATTGCAAAAGGCTTGCTAATCAGCAGCTATACTAGCTATTCTTGTCGCAGCCCTACTGGTATCGTTGGGGGCAGCCACCCTCTCTGGCGCTGTCATCCAGGTCATCCGGATGAGCAATGGGGTGGGAAAAGAGAAAAAATACAAACTGTACTACATCCGAGGCCTGTACAAGTAGCTTCTTACAGAAATGAGACAGAGAGTGGCGCACCCAGCAAGCAAGTGGCTTACCAATCTGGACTCGGCCATTATCAGGATATATTCTCTAAGGCACTTGAGATGTAGAGGGGGGGGGGGGCTTCATCCCAGCCTCTGGAAAGGTATATGCTGAAGTACAGGCTTAAATGGCTATACTGAGGAAGAGTAGCCAGCATTTACCCTGGCAGAAAATATGCTAAAAGATATACAGGCAGGATGGCCTGACACCAGAACGCTTTTTAGCTCAACAAAGATCTACACCAAGTGGTCAAGACGAGTAGTTTAGGCATGGTTAGCACCGGTGCATGATCTCAAGGTGCTACTGGCGGGACTCCAAATAATAATAATAATAATATTATTTCTTACACGCACTACACATACGTCTCAGTGCGATTTACATATTATAAAAAGAAACAAACAGATACTAAAACCAGCAACAGCAATAGAAGAAAAGGAAAACAAACAATGTCAAAATCTATCAACACCTGTACCATTCTCTTTTAATAAACAAAAGACGGTGACAAAAATGTAAAAGATTAATTGATAAAAATAAAATAAAACAAAAGACTGTGATAAAAATCATTACGAAAGCAGCAGAATAAATTGAAAATCCCAGTTAAAAAAAATCCCAGTTAAAAAGTCCCAGTTAAAAAAACCATACAGAAGATGATGATCCTAAAAACTCAATCACAAATAGCACTGATTAAAAAGATGAGTTTTTAAAAGACGTTTAAAACAGTCCACAGATCTGGCGTTGCGAATCACTGGCGGCAGCGAATTCCACAGAGCAGGTGCACAAACTGAGAATGCTCTCTGCCCATATGCCTTATTAAAGTTTCCATGAGGTGGCACCAACCGCAAAGAGTCAGCTGATCTGAGATCTCTCACTGGGGTGTAAATTTCTAGCAAATCGATTAAATACAGTGGTGCGAAGCGATGAATGGTTTTATAGGTGATTAACAAAATTTTGAATTTGATGCGAGCACCAACTGGCAGCCAATGAAGATCAATGAGAACAGGTGTGATGTGAAATCACACCTGTCCTGGTCAAATCAACTTGACCAGGACAGGAAATTTGGTCACCAGCCCGAGGGACATATTGAAATTCGAATTCCCAGTCGTCAACTCTCTCTTAGAATGGGAATCTCACAGGTTTGGGATCAGTCTGTCAGAACAGCTGAGGGAGGCCCCTCACACCGTCTTCCAGGATAGGTTGGTCATGTTAGTGCAAAATTATATACTCGACGATACATTCCTCGAGGCCTCTGGTTAAATCATTTGCAAACAATATGTTGACAGGTGGGCACCTAATGGTTGTTCTTATATCCCTACCAGTATAATATCTCTAAATGACTTATTTTAAATATAAAAACCCAGGGGCATATGTGTGCTCCTCGGGGAATGGGTATGGGTGCCTCTATACATACACATATAGGGTCGATGGCAGGTGCCTATAGATATATTTATATATTTTTGCAAACCAGTTTGATCCGGTTTTGGGGGACCTTCTTTTCAGGGAAAGCAGACCAAAAAAGCAACTAATCCTTTAAGGTATTCATATGCTGCTTTCTCTCCCTTGCCATTTTGCCTCAGTTCCTCTACTCTACTTTGATTTTTTACCTTCCATATTCGCATTCCCTACACAGAGAAAGCTTTTATTCGTAATTCAACCAACAACCAATGCGTGCAATCTTGCCATCAGCCTTCTGCAACTTGGCCAGGTGAATGTAGCAATACCCATCCCTACAGCTCTTGCTGCAAGTAAGGACAGGTCCCAAAAGTATCCACACTGCAAATTCTTCTGGCTTGAAATATAACCACTTGGTTTGTAGGTGGCTTGCGGGTGAACCAGTTGAAATATTTCGGTTTGCCCGAAATCCACAAAGGTTTTTAAGGTTTGAAGTCACGCCACCACACAGAGTATATATGGCGTGTATCATACAATACATTGGTGGCTTATTATCAAGCCCGTCATGGTATAAATTTAAGCCGAATGGCTTCTTTTTAAGCCCGTGACAATATAATTTATCGGTTTAAATTTGAGCCACTGGCATCGTTGGTTTGTTTATATACCGACAAATTCATTGGCTCATCTTTAAGCCAACCACAAGTGGCAACTTTGTGGGCATGGTTTGAGTATAAACCATTCAAGTTTATGAAATTAATCGGTTAATTTCTAAACCAGAATTTTACATCACGTCACGACTTGACAGGCCTTTCGCACGATAGTGAGGACCATGCGCATTCAGTGCAACAGATTGATTAGCTTTAATTTTGGGCGATACGATTTTGTGAAGTTTTCAATTGAACAAAAGACATGGACTTGCTTCAAGTCTGTGGGCACATAAATATCAAAACAAAAAGAAGGAATTAGCCTAATTGACAATAAAAAGCGTTGATCTCAAATGACGTCATTTTTCTTTCATTAACATGCAAAAATAAATGTAGGGCCTATACGTCGGATTGTCAACATTTTCCAAGACAACGACGAAAGTAAAAACCAAAATAATTCATGGCTCAGACTAATGCTACCACAACCGTGAGTCACGCATGCAACAACAAACTTTGGCCGAATGCGCGCGTGTAGCAAACCTGAAATCGCGATCAATGCTATTCTCTGTAGGCCCGGATTGTAGGCATATCCGTAATTTTTGCCAGGCCACAGCCTTGATCCTGGGACAAGTCTGACGCATTTTATTATTAAGGACATGTTTTAAATGGATGTTCTATGCCCCTGAATGTGCCAAAAGTATACACAAGCCATAGCAAACGCAACTGATATCCAGACGGTCGTTCAAATTACCAAAACAACCTACAAGGAGGAAGTCCTTAACCTTTGACCGTCGTTTCACCCTTTGTAACATTACACTTTAAAATGTTCAATTTCACAAAATGATTCACCAAGCCAATGTTTAAACTTCGTTATAGACATTATATATCCGTGACATATGTAAGAATCATAGTACTTGTTGATTGATCGTACTCTTAAAGGGACCGCTGGCTAGTGGAATCCCCATCCCTTCACTTTAGGCAGTTGCGTATTAATTCCTGTGTGGCATGGCACAGATACTGCACTGCGCGCCAAAAATTCCGAATTCCACTGGCCTTCGCATCGTAGCCGAGGCGTTATTGACGATCGTATCAGCGCTTACGATTCCGTACTCCGGCACAAGTCGACAGTAATGGCTTCCGTCACCGATGAAGAATTACTTCGCAAGCAAGAACTGGTTATGTACCTCAACGATAGCTATTCACGGGTCATGATCAGATGCAAGTTGCAACCGACGTCTTGGAATGAACATCCACAAATCAAACGTAAGTTTGTTTTTGCATATTCCGCGGAAGATTTGCAAAGTTATTGATTTAAACCGGGCTTGTTTTTTCCTCAAAGCATATCGATTAGCTTGAACCATTTTTTAGTAACATACATGCGTTTGAATAATGTCGGAAAAAGTGAAAATTTCCTTGTCACAACTATTCGCCATTGTCCTTCGACATACCGCTACACCATGGACGGGTGCACCAGCGAAAATATTGATAGCACTGCTTGCTACTCATTGACATTATCAATGATCATTGCCAAGGATGTAACAAATTAGCCTTCAATTTCATTTTATCAGGCTGAACTGATGTGTGCTTGTCCCTTTTGTATGTTTATCGTGTTTGTATGGCTTTTCACTACCGCGAATGAATGTGTTTCCCCGAAATTGTCCATGCTGGGTGAATAATCAAATGTGTTTTCTTAGCTCCACTGTGTCAGCGGGTCGGCGACGAGGAGCTTTTCTAAGAGTAGCCCTGAGTACAGGTATGTGTGTTCCGGCGTTATACGGCCTCCACCACTAGCTAGCCCTGCAACGGTCTATGCATAACTGGGTTGTTGCAGCGAGATTCAAAATGGCAATCCCCGTGGGTAAACAACTTGTCGAGTACGTTATGTTTCAGAAACGAGCGGTTTTGGATGTTAGGAGAAGTTAATCGCATCTTTCCGTGGGTCAGTAAGGAGGTTAAGGTAGGCAGGGAAAGGATTTTGCCCCGATAGAGCAGAATTTCGGCCAAAAGACAGCGTTTTCGTTGCAGTCCTCATCCGGACTGCAGAGACCCCAGTTATGTGTCCATAGACCGTTGCAGGGCTGTGACGGATAAGTTATAACGCTGGGAACACACAGACCTGTACGCAGGGCTATTCTGAGAGGTGGATCATGGATGCGTTGTCCGGTGTACGTCGTCTGTAGTCCGCTGTGCATTTAATAACTCCTTGCCATTGTCCATCCTGAACGGAAAGATGGCAATCATTTAAATTTTGTCATCCATCAGTTTACAGGAAAATTGCATTTAATAACCCTTTGTCATTATTGTATAGGACGGAGACACCAACAAATAGCTGCAACAAGAGCTATTGCCACAGTAAAGAGATGCCCATTTTACCAGAAAAAGTGAGTAAAACTGCACATTTGTTTCACGCTACCTTTCTGTATGATTTTCAGGCAAACTGACTTGCCACAGCTTATTTGCAGGTATCCTCATGCCATTCTTTCAATAACAAACATACTGTTTCACGGATGATATTCTTGTTTATGTTGATAATATAACCTCAAACTGGCAACTTAGATGATTCAATACAGTCACATACCTCACAAATCCTTTGGCCAAAAAGATGTAATGGTTGATTCTGTTATTCAAGGCAAATTTATGTTTCCACAGCATGATTTGAACTTGGGTCCTTTAACATTGCTTACACAAATTTTGTGAGCCATCTTGTCACTCAAGACGGGTAAATGTTAAACTGATTCATTTTCAGCAAATAACTTCCTGTACAAATGTGACTATTGACTTCCACTTACTGGTAATAGATAATTATTTGTTTCTTTTTCAACAGATTGTCCAGGACATAACATACTTGATACAGAAAATGCCTTCAGCTCAACAAATTAACAATGGATTCTCTGAGTACAATGTGTAAGCAGAATGAAGACTCTGCCCTCAGATATGGAATTCAAAGAGCGGATATAAAAGGTGATCAAGTATCGTTATGTGCATTGATAATAATTACATCAGGCATGAATGTTCCTCATCTTTCCACATATTACACTAATACTTTGGGTTTTGTTTAAATTTCAGCTGTTATTACATATCTGTGACATATTATCTTTGTCGTGGTCACACAACAGACAGAAATGTTTAAACATTTTATTGTTATAAGTCAATCATATGAGGGGAGCCACTTGCTTGCACCTGGTTTATGATATTGAATCTTAGTCTGGTGTATCAAAACATAATTAGCCATTTCCCTTATTTTTAAACAGGCATCAAACATTTTTGGTTCTCAAGAGTGTCTTTGGTGGAAAAACTGCAGTTGGAAAAATGGTAACAGTTGTGACGTAAGTATTCTTGTTGAAAAAAAATTGTTACTGTGATTCAATACAAACTAGTCAAGGCACATAATGTGCCCTGACTAGTTTGCTCTGACATTTGCTGTAGGTTTTAGCAATTTTCAATCTTCATTGTTGTGTGTACAAACTGCAGTTTTGATAGCTATATAACAGTCTCTTGAATACCAGTGTTCTGCTTGATAATGTACTGTGTACATGCTTAACAACCATTGTTATTGTTGACAAATGAATTCTATTCCAGACTGAAATTAGATTTTTAACAATAACCATGCTGTACACATATGAACTGGGTTGATAATGTATGTTAGACATTCATTATGCCTTAAGAAGTAGAACAAGAAACTGCAGTATATACACACAACAAAACTACTTGGAAATTGCCAAAGGCTACAGCTGATGGAATTTCATCATGCTGGATTTATAATTTCTGTCAGATTCAGTAGAACGATGTCCGTGTAACCCTACACTGGAAATCTCTCACAGCCCTGTTACATTCTGAGGGCTGGTTCAGGGATGTGCACATACCTGTACCAGCTCTGAGAAGCTACAGAGACTACCAGCTATTAAAATAATATCCTCAGTATACATGTAGTATAGTCAGAAAAATAAGTAGCACAGCTGCATTTCACATCCATGTACCTAGTGTGTCAACAGTCCTGTACAATAGTTTTGCAAATAGTACATGTAACATGGGTTTGAAAAAATGAGCTTGAAAATTTTCTTCCAAATCAACCTTGTAGAAGCAATGTGTACAGTTCAGTAATAGGGAAATTCCAATATAACTGGTACATGAATATCTGCATAGGCACAATTGCACTGTGTGTTTACAATAAGGCTGGTACAGGGAGGTAAGCTTTTATGTGACAAGGGTAAAAAGGGGCTGAAAATTTCACAGCTGATATGTGGATGTGTTCATCACTGTGCCTCAAATGCTGAACACAGGTCATGATACAGGGAGGTGATCAGCACTTCTGGTACATGCATATAGTGCTAGCATGTCACATACCTACAGCACACATTCCTATATCAGGGATGTGTATAAAATTACCCCTGCTACAGTGTTGTCAGGTACATGAGTGGTACACAGAGTGTCAAAGCTGTCTAGGATGTTGTACAAGGACATGGCCATGCCAAATATGCATTTGTCAATTTATTTCAAGATAAAAGGCTGATATGACCATCAACCATACCCTCATTCACATGAATCATATGTTTACTTGGTAGATTATGGCTTAGTTCGGTAGAGTTGACTTTTCAGATCCTCAGATGCAGATCCTCAGATCCTCAGATTCAGATCCTCAGATCTCAGACTTCAGATCCTATAACTTCAGATGCAGATTCGAATTTTCAAGCCTTTACAATACCCGTATTAACAGTGTGATTGCAATATTTAAAATAATAATTTGTATATGACATGTACAAGGCAGTTATGAAAACAATAAAAGTCTACATAAACGTTTTCGCTCAACAAGTTTCAACGAACACGGGTCTACAATTACAGATTAGCTAACTTGCTTCTTCCGACCCTGATTCAGATTTAGCCCGGGGTCACTGGCCTCCAACATGGATTAGTTATATTCCTTCTCCATAGATATTACGAACGATGGTGAAATACGTATGGAAGACCGGTCACGACATGCGACATGCGACCCGCTGAGTTTGAAACATGCGACCTGCGACTTCGGCATTTAGACCTACGTGTAACCTGCGACTTCACAACAGCGACCTGCGTGTTTGTCAAACTGCGACCTGCGACTTCACACTGCGACATGCGACAAAAACACGTAACATTCATGGAGATTTAACGTTCAACATCGATCAATTAATAAGCCATTGCTTTCGCTTTGGTAAATCGTTCACCAAAGTCTGGCAAAACTCAATTCATGTACACACCAGTTCACTCATTTTCATCTGGAGAGATAATTTTACGACGGAAATGTTGACAGTCCGTGTTAATGCATGGAAAATCATATGCTACGTGATAGGCATTTAGATGTTTATATTATAATTTCAAATTATTTTAGATATTCTTCGTCTGCCTTACCTCGCTTCTTTCCTTATGTTATCGACAAACTTTTTGATTTTTAGAAATCTCTGGTATTTATCCTCATTTCACTGTGGTATAACCATCTAGCTGTCTGTTTAATTCATCAGTTGTCCCCCCTGTATCATAACTGCGTCAGTGTCATTGCAAACATTAGAATTTTCAGTTATTGTCGTTCATTTTCTAACATTTCCAGTTTTGTTCCAATTCTCAGTGATTGATCATCGGATGTTGCCATCTTTTCGTCTAATTTCATTTTTACTTTTCGTCAAAAAATCGAATTGATCCAACTTTTGTTCGAATAATGTTGGAAAAATAAAAATATTCTTACTGGTTAACTTCGGACTACATTTGTCTACACAAATAACATATGCAAAGTAAAGCAGTTAAAATAATACTGATATTGACAGAAGTGCAAACATATTTGCTAACCATGAATAGCCAGAGACCGACTCAAGTTCTTTATAAATAACGCGAGTTAAAACTGTAAAACAGGACATAATTAAACCCTCCTACAATCCTATTTTCAGTCTTTAAGCCTAATATGTACATACTATAATATGTACATATTATTTTTTGTGTGTATATAATATTTTAGATCATGTAGGCAGAAAAGTTCCAGAAACTATTAAACACTGATGTAGACGTTTAAAACCCTATTTCTATTGCATTATTTCAGATCGGTTTGCCTTTCGTAAGAAGGAAAATAAATTTGTGCTCTTCGTTTGTGGAATTCTCTACCGTCACAGCTTCATGCACTTCTATCGCTGGTTGAATTCTTTCGCTGGCCGATTTTTGCGTAGGCCAGCGGTGCGAAAATAATGCTCTGGTCGCGAGAATGCGGTAAACCGGCTGTTTTTAATATAGTGCAATGGTGTCCCTCGTGTTTTTCAGGCTCGTGTTCAGAGCAATGGTGCGAACAAATCAAGACTGATATCGCAGTTTGACAAACACGCAGGACGCAGGTCGCTGTTGTGAAGTCGCAGGTTAGGCCTACACCTTGTTAAATGCCGAAGTCGCAGGTCGTATGTTTCAAACTCGCAGGACGCAGGTCGCAGTTTTGAAGTCGCAGGTCGCATGTCGCATGTCGTGACCGGTCTTCCATAAATACGGACTGTCGATAGCCAGCATTTACATGATCGTCGCGGCCTTGATAGTTTCGATCGCGCACGGGTGTGTTTATCTCTATGAGGAACGTTCACGTGATGACATATAACAAGTGGAATCATTGCGCACCCTATCTTCGACAGATGACGTTCTGATTCCGAGATCGAAGTTTTTAAGTTCAAGATTCAAGATAGAAATAAAATAATTTCTAAAGCCTTTTCAAATGTAAATTATATTTTATTTATCAGTATATTACATCGAACTTTGAAAATTGTAAAATTTTAATTATGAATCTGCGTCTGAAGTTATAGGATCTGAGGTCTGAGATCTGAGGATCTGAATCTGAGGATTGAGGATCTGAATCTGAGGATCTGAAAAGTCAACTCTACCGCTTAGTTCTGTTGTTCTGATCTCAATTAGCACAACTTGGGGGCTTTCTGCCAGCATTTTTGTTCTGCTTATCAACTGCAGTTTCCCATTCAAGTCATTGAAGCATGATGAAACTCTCAATGTTTAGCTACTCATTACAGTATGTACATGTAGCATTGTTATTGTTGAAATTTCATTTAGGGGTGGACAAAAATTTATTTGTCAATTATAAAAATGATAAAAATACAGGCTGTATTTAGAAACATAATACTTGGCATTATGCTGAGGAAAGTAGGCCAAGAAACTGTAGATGATAAACAGTAGTGAAATACTGAAGAAGTAGCCAAAAGTTACAGTTAATGGAGCCTCATTTACTTATTTCAAACTATATACATGTGAAGTATATCATCAATGATTGCTGTTGCATAGCCAGAGTGATAAAATGCTTTCTCAAAGTCTTTCCAACATCTTTGCAAGTCTCAAAAGCACATTGCACTGTGACTCTAATATATCTTGCCTTGTAATATATTCATTTTGATATTCTGGATTTGAAATTCATTATCATGACATTCAAACCATCGTTTTACACATTTTTGCCAGTGCAGTGATGCAGCAAGGCCTATGACATTGTCAATAACTTGTAAGAGCTATCTTTTTCATGCTAAGAGACTTTACCCTGAGTAGTCATGTCAGATTATTGGTGCACCAAGAAAGATTTGATAAGTGTACCTTCAGTCAAATATGTGTTTAAGAACATGACTGTAATTTAGAATGCTGCCAATGAACATTCCAATATACTTGCACAAATTCCCTAAACATACCAGTAGATAGGCCTTGCCCTCATTGTACTAGTAGCTTGGCACTGAGTGTTTTACCATGATCTAATCTTGTGCCTCAAATTTTAAATGTTTACATCTTTTATATTCCAGGATACTGGAAAACTCCGAGGAAGAGATGCAAAGCAACAGCCCTGTTTAGGTATGCTTGTCTATGAAGGAGCAAGCAGTTTGTGTTGTTTCTTGAAGGTGTTATATTCTGCAGCATGGAAAGAGACAATGTTATGCTTGGTTTGCTTAGTTATCTAGGGTTTCAAAGTTTAATTACATCAGATGTCTGAAAGGAACTTGTCAATTTGTAGAGTACTTCAGGCTTGACAAAGCTGGGATGTGAACTAAATGTGCTGACAATTTTGAGTGGTCTGTAATGCGCAGGGGATTTCCCGGTGAAACAGCTAGCCATTTTGCATCAGATGCATGAGGTAAACTTTAGAACATCAAATTGTGTTATCAGTATGATCTTACAAGTAGCATTCATAAGAATGTCATTTTCAGGGAGTATACCCTTGTAAGTATCAGATTTAATTATGTTGCAACAATTAATGTTTCATTTCTTGTAAATTGCAATAAATGTTTATCTGAAATTAATTTTGATGATTGTTGTTGTTGTTTTTTAATGTAGCTTGCATGCAGGATTTCTAACTATTTCAGGTGTTGTTTGTGTTTCAGATATTTTACAGTCCTGTTTTGTGTAGCTCCATCACATAGAGGACCCAATAGGCCATTCCATGGTATGATAATCCTCCCCTGTGTCTGAAAAATTTGAAGAAATCCAATTTCAATTTGAAGGATGGTCAGAAATAATTATCCCTCCCCACCTTCGCCCTCCCTCCCCCACCCCCCGGCAATATGGCCTATATTGAACTGGTTTGTCAGCAAGCCATACGAAAGCCCTAGAGTGGCATGTCTGCAAGCCAGCTTGTAATGGCTTGTTGGTAAACCAGAGGAATCCTTATAGTGGCTTGCTTATAAACCATAATTAGTCAGAAATTGGTTTGTTTGTAAGACACATTGCAGTAATATTAGCTTATCTTCAAACCAGATGGAACCAGAATTGGCTTACTGTTGAGCCAGAGAGTGTGGTATTGGTTTACAAATAAGCCACTGTTCAGCATTATCTGGTATATGGGCAAGCCACAGTATCTAAAACATGGCTTGCTAGCAAGCCTAGTTCAGATAAGAGTGGATTGCCTGTAAACCATTGTTCAGTGCTAACTGGCTTACTGGCAAGCTGAAGTGATCTCTACTTGGCATGTATATATGCCGTATCAAAACCCAAACTGGCATGCACAGAAACCAGACTTGGCATGCCAGAAAGCCACATATAAGCCAAAATTCACAACTCGAAACAATCCGTTTACTGACAAACAAGCCAGTTTATTTTGGCTTGAATTTAGCTGGCCGGCAAACCAGAAAATTTGCAGTGCACTTGCACTCGATTCTGCCCTTCATCTTACCAGATATGTCTCGGAAGGATATAAGTCTTACAACGATGTGTGCACAATGGCTGACCTATCAAATTGGCAGCCAGCAGAGGTAGTGATAGATATATTGCTGGCCTTCCATTTGAAGGTCAAGAATGTGTCATTTTGGATCTTGACCAGGTATTTTGTTGCCTAATAGCAGCGCAATGTTGCAATGTCTGAAGGAGCTGAAGCATGACCAAATGGCCTTGCTGCTCCAATCCTGTGTGCTTGGTAGAAAATCCCTTTGCCGAGACCTACTTACAAGTCATGTGTCTGATCAATTTGATAGGGTTGTGCAGCGCCACTATGTGTTGTTGCTTTGTTATGTCGCTCTCTCATGTCGGCTCTTTACTCTTTACTTAGTTGTTATGCGCATGCGTTTCCTCTCTCTTCTCTCAACTCGCCATGTTGTAGTTGTGTTAGTCTTGTACCAGTCGTAATAAAGTTCGAGGTTTATCTCCGGAATCCTGTGTCTGGTTGTGGTCTTGACCTGATGGTTAAACGGAGATTGTCTCCTCACTGGTGTGGGGCAGCGATTTACGGACCTACACGCCATTTACGAAATAATGAAGCTTTTCGAACCGATCTTTCCCGTACCAACAGCCGTCAAGACTTCATGTATAGGTGGACAACCAGTCAGTAACTATAATATTACTGGGTATCACGGACGTTCGGACACTCTCAAGCTACACTCGACATGGCGAACCACCTCCGCGCTCTAAGGCAGTGGTGCATGAGTAAGTCAGAAAGCTGGCACCAAAATCTCAGCTACACCTTGCACTGTTCTTGGGAGAGAGCACCACTTGGAAAGCCAAAACCAAGTCTTCTCCTCTTAGAGGATTTAGCGACGACGATGACGAAGACACCCCTGCTGCTTCACGTCGTACAACACTACAAAATGTCAAGGCCATTAGACTCATGCTGGGTCAGATCGCTAACTATTGCCCCATCATCTCTCGTAACACAATAGTCAGAAAGTCAACATCAGTGGACCATATCTGGCAAACCGTACGTCTTCACTATGGATTTCAATCCACCGCATACCGGAGCACATCTTCTGGACTTTTGTGACATTCATCTTCAGCCTGACGAGCGGCAAGGGGACCCTTTCAACGCTTGGCAACCTGCTTCGTAAGGACTGTGGCATTTCTCATAATGGAGAGGACAGTTCCACCTCTTTCTTCATCAGAGCCAGCCTGTAACGACAATGTTCCATGACCACTTGCACTTCCAGGTTGCAGTCGCTTTCTTGACACCTCCAATGATGCCAGGGACTGTACAGATGATCTTCACGCAAATACAAGCTCCAATGACACTTAAGTGACTTGACTCTTGACTTTTAAGTTGTTTTGCGGCAAAGTTCTACGCGTTCCCCCCTTGTGTCTTGAGGCAGTTGACCGTAGTTTGTAGTTTCTTTCTTTATTTTTCTTTCAGGCTTGCGGACTTGTTATGTAGAGAAAAAAGTGGTCACGCCACTATGTGTTGTTGCTTTGTTTTGTCGCCCTCTCGCGTCGGCTCTTTACTCTTTACTTAGTTGTTATGCGCATGCGTCTCCCTCTCTCTCTCCGCATCGCCATGTTGTAGTTGTGTTAGTCTTGTACCAGTCGTAATAAAGTTCGACGTTTATCTCCGACATCCTGTGTCTGGTTGTGGTCTTGACCTGATGGTTAAACGGGGATTGTCTCCTCACTGGTGCAACTCCGCTTCTACCTTGCCCCTGCAGTCTGCCATACATACTTCCTTGGTATCTTCCTATGCAGCCGCACATTGAAAAGGGGTATGTGGTCTGACAGTGGTTCGGATGTATATATTTAAGGCCAACAGGATTGATCTGTTTGGGAGGGTCCAAAGGATAGCCAACTGGCTCTGCAAACACCCGACATGAGCCCCTCTGTGTCAACGTTTCCAATGCATCCAGGAGATGGGGAGGGCCAAATCTAGCACCACATGAATCTCACTGGCCTGTTAGAGTACCACTTGATTGTGGAATGACATGGACTGTTGAAAATCTTGGAAAGTATCTGTTTTATTAAGCCTAAGGTGAGTCCCGTCATCGCCAACTGGAACTTTTAGGTTGCCATGGTCCACAATATCTTTGGTGAGTCGTAGTCTGATCCAGGGGTCGTACCTGTCCAAGAAAGCTTGGGGTCAAATCGGACACAATGCGCTTCGGCAACACCCCTCTTCCTCCCCAACATGTAGGTCCCTATGATATAATATGTGCTAATAAAGGTGAGGTTGTCTCAATTAATGAAATTTTCATTTGGGAGAGTTCGCTAAGGAATGGGATTTTGGAGGGGAATCCTGAAAAGTGGGTAGCTGCTTTGGTGCTTCTGTCTAGATGGTTCTTCAATACTTGTTTGGTGGTTTCTCTGAGTAATGAGTGAGTATCAACTTTGCTGCTACTTTCTAAATGGTTGTTCAATACCTACTGAGTGGTTCCTGATGGTCCTTCTGTTAACTGATACTCTACCATGCAGGCAGCTCTCTTTCTAAGAGCCTAACCTCACATCAAAGGCCATTCCATTTCAGCCTGTCAGGTGTATTCCTTTTCAAATACCCTGTGTTCCTATCGAGATCTCTGTACTCTCTGTGCAACAGTTTCAATATCTAATGTTTGTAGCCAACTCAGAGAGAAAATCGCTTAGTCACCCCTTTAACATACATAGCAAGGCTTCATGCATGACCCTTTTCCAAGTTTGTGTCCATGAAATGTACAACACTCTGCCATGCATCTTCAGCCACAGAGCTCTACACAGATCAATATAAGCCAAAGAGAGGTTGTTTTTGTCAATTTTCCTCATTGCTGTGGTATTTGGGATACGCCTCAGTACCTGATGTTAGTTATAAAGAACAGGACATGCCGCAAGGGCGTAAACTGTTACTTTGAGTGCAATTTGGGTGCTGAGGGCTCAATACAAAAAAATCAAGACTTAATGCGCCCATCCGCTCAAAAGACACTGCGACTTCAAACCGCTGAAACTATGCTCTCATCTCACAAGTGGCCAAGAACAAACACTTGTTTTCACAGGGTTTGAAGCTTCCATTTTCAAATTTAAGTTGCCTTTTTAAAAGAGCATATTTTTCATTTGTAAATTATGGCTCAATTGCTCCCTACAAGTGCTATAAAATTTCTCCTTTTAGGAGTGGACTGTCCATTTGCAATGTAAGAATCACCATCCTAATAGTGGTCAAGAAGAAACATTCTGTATATTACTCGTTCGCATAGCTGGTACTTGTTACTATTACAGTGATGTCAAAATAAGGGTTCACATTAGTACTCTTTAAACAATAGAAGGACTATGTAAGCATATCATGGAAGAGACACATAAACATACATGCGTGCACACACACATTACATACATACATACATACATACATATATACTTACATACATACATACATACTACATACATACATACATACATACAAACATACAACAACATACATACATACATACACACACACACACACACAACGCACGCACGCACGCATACATACATACATGCATACATACACACACACATATACATACATACATACATACATCCATACATACATACATACATACATACATACATATATACATACATACATAAATACAAACATACATACATACATCTAACATACAAACATACATGCATCTAACATACATACATACATACATACATACATACATACATACATACATACATACATACATACATACATACAGAGACAGACAGACAGACAGACAGACAGACAGACAGAGACAAATAAACTATAAGACAGCTGTCCACCATAGCATATATATTGATGGAAACCCACAGAGTGATGTCTTCCAGGGTGAACAGGGGTGAATTAAAATTGCCTTTTCATTTTACAATTTTACCGTAAATTAGCATTTATAAAAATATAATGCTTACCATCTCTTCGTAAGTATCCTCCTCGCTCTCTTGCTGAGGTAAGATTATATTATTTTCGGCTCTGCGTAGGCGTTTTGCAATTGGTTCATCGTCTTTAGGCTGTCAGAAGATTAACAGTGTATCAGGTGATCAAAGATCAGATATCAAAAACATTGTTATTTATCGTTTCATGATGTTCAGTATCATTCACTTGAAATTGTTGCACAAATCAAATATGCCATTTTGATTATGAATGCCAATCGACAAGATAGTCATCAGATTCTTGAACGCATTTGTTAATTAGTTACAAATACAAAAGTGGCTTCAAATAAGATGAACAGAGTAGGCGATTAATGTCTGCATCCCATTTTCTTTGAGAAAACTAAATGTTTGCACTGTGTCAAGGTCCAACATTGGGCGCCATTTCTGTCACCTGTTGTTGGTCAAACCCGGCTATAGTTGCATGCAAGAAACGGAGCAAAACAATTTCTTTCAAAGGGCCTCTGAATAGTAGATACAGCGTTGGCATAGACAGTCTGGGCTACTGTCTAAGGAGCAACACATGACAAACACCAGGAGAACTTAATGTAACAAAATAATTTAATGAACAAAAAATAAATTTCAACTAAATGTTCAATCTCACATATACTCTGTCAACAGACTTTAAAGTATCTCATCACTAGAGGGCGCTGTAACCTCTGAGAACCCAACCCTCATCAACATGTTGCAACAGATACAATCTCCCAAAATACATGTGTAAATACACCCGGGTAATGATTACTCTCTGATGTTGAAAAGTACAAACACAGAAATATGACATACACTCATCACTTTCCCCTTGGTACTATACGGATACACTGATTACAGTACACTTGGTATAGGGTGTAAATTACACTCAGAACTTGTAAACTCTATGAAGTGAATAATTGAATTGAACTGTTCGTTCAAGTTATTCACACACAAACTTTAAAAAAGCGCATAACTTTACAGAAATTCTCTACAGTCCTGGCAGTAGCCAAGAGAAATTCCTTCCAGTTTTGATAACCGCGACTGATCGTTGTTCAGACCCAGTGACGTTCCCTCGACGTTCTGTATCACGAGGCAATGACATCACTCATGGAAAATTCCACATCACACATTGATGCAGATCTGAACAAACGATGGTCAGTTTCTTCCTATCAACCCTACAGATCATTACTTTCACAATAGACTTGTCTCACAGTCCTTCTGCAATCGTTTGTTCTCTCCTCTCAATTTGTAAAAGTGCACGCTCGTTGTGCCCTTTTCAAGCGAACTCTTCTCACACAGAAAATTCTGGATCTAATACACTTGACATATAACAGAGTCTCGCTATCCAGACAGTGTTCTTATGGTCCTGAACTTTTGAAGAGGGTGGGAAATGTTCAGTTCTTACCCGATTCTCTGAAAACTATCGCCAGCAAAGGGCATAACACTTCAACTGTACATGCACGAAAGGTAGAATCTCTGGTCCATTGATTTAGGTGACTTTTGTATCACTTTCGATGTCTACGCATTTCGCTGTC
Source organism: Ptychodera flava (assembly GCF_041260155.1). NCBI lineage: Eukaryota > Metazoa > Hemichordata > Enteropneusta > Ptychoderidae > Ptychodera > Ptychodera flava. The sequence goes on from NW_027248350.1 coordinate 2,990,035, forward strand.
GACCATGTACTTTGCCATTGAAACCCAACTCACTCACACAAAACAAAAGAACCCTAAGCTTACTGATAATTAACAGCATGGCATAAGGCACACACTCTCTCTCATCGTACCTAAGAAAAACTCAATAAAACCTGTTACTATTGCCCCCAATCCAAGCACACTGCAAGGAAACTATTTGAAAGTGCATACTGTTATATTAATATGCAGTAGTTACAGCATCATGTCAATTTTGTCTCGTGTATCAGCTTACATGGAATATCCATGACAATTTCATGAGGGCACCAAACTGACATATTCAAAGTTGACTTGCTCCTGGTCGCTCTGCTTCTTCACATCTTTTGACATGGCACAATCATCAAAAAAATCTGCATCTATGTTCTCGTGTATGCTCTGTCGGCTGTCTTTACCCACTCATTTTCGCCAGCTCAGGAGGCCGTGAAGATGACCGCATCATCGTCTGTGAAAAGGAATCTATTATCATCATTGACAAAAAACCCCTATTGGACCCTATTGGGAAATCATATAGGACTGCCCTATAGGACGGTCTTATAGTATTTTGGCAGTGTTCCCTATAGGCCGCCCTATAGGGCACTAGAGGGGTCCCTATAGGGCCGCCCAATAGGGCGCCAGAGGGGTCCCTATAGGGCCGCCCTATACGGCACTAGAGGGGTCCCTATAAGGCCGCCCAATAGGGCACTAGAGGGGTCCCTATAAGGGTGCCCTAAAGGGCACTAGAGGGGTCCCTATAGGGCCGCCCTGTAAGACACCAGCAGGGTCCATATAGGGCCGCCCTAAAATACATCAGCAGTCTTCCCTGTAGGGCCACCCTAATAGACACTACCTCCGTTATTAGCGTACCTATGGGACACTAGCACTGCCCAAAAGAAGATGAATTCTATTGGGTCTTAAAGGCTGCTACATGTATGTTATGTTGTGGGTGTTTTTTATTTGTTTATTAAGTATTCTTGAAGCAATACTATTTACAAACCTGAAAATGTCTTAAAACATCACTGAATACAAAACCTAGTATCTTTATACAAAGAAATTTTATTTCTAAAGTCACAAAAATGACAAGTTATTGAGATACACAAAATATTATGCAAAACTGTATGTAACAATTCAAATTGACTCTTATAGCTGAAACTGCACAAGTATACTACACATTGACATTAAGATCTGGCTTTCAGGCATATTTTGACTTGCTATCTTATTGGGTAAAACTCATATCTTGACTTTTGTTAGAGTGAGGTGTTAGAGGTTCAGTAGATGCTGCATTGTCAAGTATCCAACTGATGACACAAAGCATTCAATTTTCAGTACCATATTTTAGCAATTCAATAGCCAAACGAGGTCTAGTCACCAGCATAGAAAGAATTCAGGCTACATGGTGGCGAATGTGAGCAAAAAATTTACTTATATACCCATGTCCTGTTCTGTTATGTGACACAGTGAAAACCCTTTGTTTCATAGGTTTTTTGTCTCTCCAAGGAGGTCTTTTCTTTTACCTCCATGGTCTCACGTAAATATCAATGCATTATTGATAATTTGTATAAAATCGTATCCCTAACAACACAACAACCTTGCCTTTAAACTGCACGCCTGTTTATATTGTATTTGGACTGAAATGCAATGGTCAACAAGCTACATGTACAAGTTACACAATGTCTATTCATTGAACAGGCATGTAGACAAAGGATCGTTGTGAACTTGACTGTATATGTACCTATTCAGTCTTCCAAAGCAAAACATTGACATATGATAATCTATCCTATATAACCTTGCCATAATGCAGAGAATACAAGCTGTCAAACACCTGGTTATGTTGCTACACAGTCTTTTTAGAGCTGGAACTGCCTTGTGTCTTTTCACTGGCGGCCATATTGCTTTGATAATGCCTACCCATAATGCATTGGAGCCCCAGAATGCATTTGGAGCCCCAAATGCATTCTGGGCTTTAGGAGCATCTTATTGAGGACTTATAAAGTGTAGAATACAGTTTCATGACAAAGATGGTGGAGAAACAGGAAAGAATGAATATTAAAACTTAGTCTAGTTTTGTGCATGTAGATTAAAAAGAAGCGTATGATATGTTACTGACTACTTTCTATACTTTTTTGTGAAAAGTATGTATGTAACTTGTATGCGCCCTGCAGGGCATAATAGTGCTCTATAGGTCAAGTAATTGCTACACAGAAAGAGTGTAGGGGGCCCATTGTGTAAATTACTGCTTTATGTAACATGTTTCAGTGGCTAATACGGCGAAACATTGTCTTCCATGAGGTATGTTTAGGAGCCCTATAAGGCAGGGGAAAATGCTTTATAGGGAATAAAGTGCTTTATAGGGCAATGGTAATTAAGTGCCCTATAGGAAATAAAAGTGCCCTATAGGGCATGGGTAAGTGCCCTACAGGGTGTAATATTGCCCTATAGAGGATGGGTAAGTGTCCTACAGGTATAATATTGCCCTATAGGGCATGGGTAAATGCCCTATAGGGAATAAAGTGCCCTATAGTGCATAGGTAAGTGCCGTACAGGTTATGATATTGCCCTATAGGGCAAGCCTTGCCCTACTGGTACCCTACTGACGTCCTAAAGGATTCAGTCTGTCCTATAGGATAGGCCTTGCCCTCATTGTACTAGTAGCTTGGCACTGAGTGTTTTACCATGATCTAATCTTGTGCCTCAAATTTTAAATGTTTACATCTTTATATTCCAGGATACTGGAAAACTCCGAGGAAGAGATGCAAAGCAGCAGCCCTGTTTAGGTATGCTCGTCTATGAAGGAGCAAGCAGCTTGTGTTGTTTCTTGAAGGTGTAATATTCTGCAGCATGGAAAGAGACAATGCTATGCTTGGTTTGCTTAGTTATCTAGGGTTTCAAAGTTTAATTACATCAGATGTCTGAAAGGAACTTGTCAATTTGTAGAGTACTTCAGGCTTGACAAAGCTGGGATGTGAACTCAATGTGCTGACAATTTTGAGTGGTCTGTAATGCGCAGGGGATTTCCCGGTGAAACAGCTAGCCATTTTGCATCAGATGCATGAGGTAAACTTTAGAACATCAAATTATGTTATCAGTATGATCTTACAAGTAGCATTCATAAGAATGTCATTTTCAGGGAGTATACCCTTGTAAGTATCAGATTTAATTATGTTGCAACAATTAATGTTTCATTTCTTGTAAATTGCAATAAATGTTTATCTGAAATTAATTTTGATGATTGTTGTTGTTGTTTTTAATGTAGCTTGCATGCAGGATTTCTAACTATTTCAGTGTTGTTTGTGTTTCAGATATTTTACAGTCCTGTTTTGTGTAGCTCCATCACATAGAGGACTCAATAGGCCATTCCATGGTATGATAATCCTCCCCTGTGTCTGAAAAATTTGAAGAAATCCAATTTCAATTTGAAGGATGGTCAGAAATAATTATCCCTCCCCACCTTCGCCCTCCCTCCCCCCACCCCCCGGCAATATGGCCTATATTGAACTGGTTTGTCAGCAAGCCATACGAAAGCCCTAGAGTGGCATGTCTGCAAGCCAGCTTGTAATGGCTTGTTGGTAAACCAGAGGAATCCTTATAGTGGCTTGCTTATAAACCATAATTAGTCAGAAATTGGTTTGTTTGTAAGACACATTGCAGTAATATTAGCTTATCTTCAAACCAGATGGAACCAGAATTGGCTTACTGTTGAGCCAGAGAAGTGTGGTATTGGTTTACAAATAAGCCACTGTTCAGCATTATCTGGTATATGGGCAAGCCACAGTATCTAAAACATGGCTTGCTAGCAAGCCTAGTTCAGATAAGAGTGGATTGCCTGTAAACCATTGTTCAGTGCTAACTGGCTTACTGGCAAGCTGAAGTGATCTCTACTTGGCATGTATATATGCCGTATCAAAACCAAACTGGCATGCACAGAAACCAGACTTGGCATGCCAGAAAGCCAAATATAAGCCAAAATTCACAACTCGAAACAATCCGTTTACTGACAAACAAGCCAGTTTATTTTTGGCTTGAATTTAGCTGGCCGGCAAACCAGAAAAATTTGCAGTGCACTTGCACTCGATTCTGCCCTTCATCTTACCAGATATGTCTCGGAAGGATATAAGTCTTACAACGATGTGTGCCAGCAGAGGTAGTGATAGATATATTGCTGGCCTTCCATTTGAAGGTCAAGAATGTGTCATTTTGGATCTTGACCAGGTATTTTGTTGCCTAATAGCAGCGCAATGTTGCAATGTCTGAAGGAGCTGAAGCATGACCAAATGGCCTTGCTGCTCCAATCCTGTGTGCTTGGTAGAAAATCCCTTTGCCGAGACCTACTTACAAGTCATGTGTCTGATCAATTTGATAGGGTTGTGCAGCGCCACTATGTGTTGTTGCTTTGTTATGTCGCTCTCTCATGTCGGCTCTTTACTCTTTACTTAGTTGTTATGCGCATGCGTTTCCCTCTCTCTATCTCTCAACATCGCCATGTTGTAGTTGTGTTAGTCTTGTACCAGTCGTAATAAAGTTCGAGGTTTATCTCCGAAATCCTGTGTCTGGTTGTGGTCTTGACCTGATGGTTAAACGGAGATTGTCTCCTCACTGGTGTGGTGGCAGTGATTTACGGACCTACACGCCATTTACGAAATATGAAGCTTTTCGAACCGATCTTTCCCATACCAACAGCCGTCAAGACTTCATGTATAGGTGGACAACCAGTCAGTAACTATAATATTACGGGTATCACGGACGTTCGGACACTCTCAAGCTACACTCGACATGGCGAACCACCTCCGCGCTCTAAGGCAGTGGTGCATGAGTAAGTCAGAAAGCTGGCTCCAAAATCTCAGCTACACTTTGCACTGTTCTTGGGAGAGAGCACCACTTGGAAAGCCAAAACCAAGTCTTCTCCTCTTAGAGGATTAGCGACGACGATGACGAAGACACCCCTGCTGCTTCACGTCGTACAACACTACAAAAGGTCAAGGCCATTGAACTCATGCTGGGTCAATCGCTAACTATTGCCCCATCATCTCTCGTAACACAATAGTCAGAAAGTCAACATCAGTGGACCATATCTGGCAAACCGTACTTCTTCACTATGGATTTCAATCCACCGCGTACCGGAGCACATCTTCTGGACTTTTGTGACATTCATCTTCAGCCTGACGAGCGGCAAGGGGACCCTTTCAACGCTTGGCAACCTGCTTTGTAAGGACTGTGGAATTTCTCATAATGGAGAGGACAGATCCACCTCCTTCCTCATCAGAGCCAGCCTGTAACGACAATGTTCCATGACCACTTTCAGGTTGCAGTCCCTTTCTTGACACCTCCAATGATGCCAAGGACTGTACAGATGATCTTCACACAAATACAAGCTCTCATGACACTTAGTGACTTGACCCTTGACTTTGAGTTGTTTTGCGGCAAAGTTCTACGCGTTCCCCCCTTGTGTCTTGAGGCAGTTGACCGTAGTTTGTAGTTTCTTTCTTTATTTTTCTTTCAGGCGTGCGGATTTGTTTTGTAGAGAAAAAGTGGTCACGCCACTATGTGTTGTTGCATTGTTATGTCGCCCTCTTGCGTCGGCTCTTTACTCTTTACTTAGTTGTTATGCGCATGCGTCTCCCTCTTTCTCTCCGCATCGCCATGTTGTAGTTGTGTTAGTCTTGTACCAGTCGTAATAAAGTTCGACGTTTATCTCCGACATCCTGTGTCTGGTTGTGGTCTCGACCTGATGGTTAAACAGGGATTGTCTCCTCACTGGTGCAGCTCCGCTTCTACCTTGCCCCTGCAGTCTGCCATACATACTTCCTTGGTATCTTCCTATGCAGCCGCACATTGAAAGGGGGTATGTGGTCTGACAGTGGTTCGGATGTATATATTTAAGGCCAACAGGATTGATCTAGTTTGGGAGGGTCCAAAGGATAGCCACTGGCTCTGCAAACACCCGACATGAGCCCCTCTGTGTCAACGTTTCCAATGCATCCAGGAGATGGGGAGGGCCAAATCTAGCACCACATGAATCTCACTGGCCTGTTAGAGTACCACTTGATTGTGGAATGACATGGACTGTTGAAATCTTGGAAAGTATCTGTTTTATTAAGCCTAAGGTGAGTCCCGTCATCGCCAACTGGAACTTTTAGGTTGCCATGGTCCACAATATCTTTGGTGAGTCGTAGTCTGATCCAGGGGTCGTACCTGTCCAAGAAAGCTTGGGGTCAAATCGGACACAATGCGCTTCGGCAACACCCCTCTTCCTCCCCAACATGTAGGTCCCTATGATATAATATGTGCTAATAAAGGTGAGGTTGTCTCAATTAATGAAATTTTCATTTGGGAGAGTTTGCTAAGGAATGGGATTTTGGAGGGGAATCCTGAAAAGTGGGTAGCTGCTTTGGTGCTTCTGTCTAGATGGTTCTTCAATACTTGTTTGGTGGTTTCTCTGAGTAATGAGTGAGTATCAACTTTGCTGCTACTTTCTAAATGGTTGTAAATACCTACTGAGTGGTTCCTGATGGTCCTTCTGTTAACTGATACTCTACCATGCAGGCAGCTCTCTTTCTAAGAGCCTAACCTCACATCAAAGGCCATTCCATTTCAGCCTGTCAGGTGTATTCCTTTTCAAATACCCTGTGTTCCTATCGAGATCTCTGTACTCTCTGTGCAACAGTTTCAATATCTAATGTTTGTAGCCAACTCAGAGAGAAAATCGCTTAGTCACCCCTTTAACATACATAGCAAGGCTTCATGCATGACCCTTTTCCAAGTTTGTGTCCATGAAATGTACAACACTCTGCCATGCATCTTCAGCCACAGAGCTCTACACAGATCAATATAAGCCAAAGAGAGGTTGTTTTTGTCAATTTTCCTCATTGCTGTGGTATTTGGGATACGCCTCAGTACCTGATGTTAGTTATAAAGAACAGGACATGCCGCAAGGGCGTAAACTGTTACTTTGAGTGCAATTGGGTGCTGAGGGCTCAATACAAAAAAATCAAGACTTAATGCGCCCATCCGCTCAAAAGACACTGCGACTTCAAACCGCTGAAACTATGCTCTCATCTCACAAGTGGCCAAGAACAAACACTTGTTTTCACAGGGTTTGAAGCTTCCATTTTCAAATTTAAGTTGCCTTTTTTAAAAGAGCATATTTTTCATTTGTAAATTATGGCTCAATTGCTCCCTACAAGTGCTATAAAATTTCTCCTTTTAGGAGTGGACTGTCCATTTGCAAATGTAAGAATCACCATCCTAATAGTGGTCAAGAAGAAACATTCTGTATATTACTCGTTCGCATAGCTGGTACTTGTTACTATTACAGTGATGTCAAAATAAGGGTTCACATTAGTACTCTTTAAACAATAGAAGGACTATGTAAGCATATCATGGAAGAGACACATAAACATACATGCGTGCACACACACATTACATACATACATACATACATACATACATACATACAAACATACATACATACATACATACATACACACACACACACACACGCACGCACGCACGCATACATACATACATGCATACATACATACATACATACATACATACATACATACATACATACACACACACATATACATACATACATACATACATACATACATACATACATACATACATACATACATACATACATACATACATACATACATACATACATACATCTAACATACAAACATACATGCATCTAACATACTACATACATACATACATACATACATACATACATACATACATACATACATACATACATACATACATACATACATACAGAGACAGACAGACAGACAGACAGACAGACAGACAGACAGACAGACAGAGACAAATAAACTGTAAGACAGCTGTCCACCATAGCATATATATTGATGGAAACCCACAGAGTGATGTCTTCCAGGGTGAACAGGGGTGAATTAAATTGCCTTTTCATTTTACAATATTACCGTAAATTAGCATTTTATAAAAATATAATGCTTACCATCTCTTCGTAAGTATCCTCCTCGCTCTCTTGCTGAGGTAAGATTATATTATTTTTGGCTCTGCGTAGGTGTTTTGCAATTGGTTCATCGTCTTTAGGCTGTCAGAAGATTAACAGTGTATCAGGTGATCAAAGATCAGATATCAAAAACATTGTTATTTATCGTTTCATGATGTTCAGTATCATTCACTTGAAATTGTTGCACAAATCAAATATGCCATTTTGATTATGAATGCCAATCGACAAGATAGTCATCAGATTCTTGAACGCATTTGTTAATTAGTTACATATACAAAAGTGGCTTCAAATAAGATGAACAGAGTAGGCGATTAATGTCTGCATCCCATTTTCTTTGAGAAAACTAAATGTTTGCACTGTGTCAAGGTCCAACATTGGGCGCCATTTCTGTCACCTGTTGTTGGTCAAACCCGGCTATAGTTGCATGCAAGAAACGGAGCAAAACAATTTCTTTCAAAGGGCCTCTGAATAGTAGATACAGCGTTGGCATAGACAGTCTGGGCTACTGTCTAAGGAGCAACACATGACAAACACCAGGAGAACTTAATGTAACAAAATAATTTAATGAACAAAAAAATAAATTTCAACTAAATGTTCAATCTCACATATACTCTGTCAACAGACTTTAAAGTATCTCATCACTAGAGGGCGCTGTAACCTCTGAGAACCCAACCCTCATCAACGTGTTGCAACAGATACAATCTCCCCAAAATACATGTGTAAATACACCCGGGTAATGATTACTCTCTGATGTTGAAAAGTACAAACACAGAAATATGATATACACTCATCACTTTCCCCTTGGTACTATACGGATACACTGATTACAGTACACTTGGTATAGGGTGTAAATTACACTCAGAACTTGTAAACTCTATGAAGTGAATAATTGAATTGAACTGTTCGTTCAAGTTATTCACACACAAACTTTAAAAAAGCGCATAACTTTACAGAAATTCTCTACAGTCCTGGCAGTAGCCAAGAGAAATTCCTTCCAGTTTTGATAACCGCGACTGATCGTTGTTCAGACCCAGTGACGTTCCCTCGACGTTCTGTATCACGAGGCAATGACATCACTCATGGAAAATTCCACATCACACATTGATGCACATCTGAACAAACGATGGTCAGTTTCTTCCTATCAACCCTACAGATCATTACTTTCACAATAGACTTGTCTCACAGTCCTTCTGCAATCGTTTGTTCTCTCCTCTCAATTTGTAAAAGTGCACGCTCGTTGTGCCCTTTTCAAGCGAACTCTTCTCACACAGAAATTCTGGATCTAACACACTTGACGTATAACAGAGTCTCGCCATCCAGACAGTTTTCTCTAAGCTCTCAACTTTTTGAAGAGGATGAGAAATGTTCAGTTCTTACACGATTCTCTGAAAAATGTCGCAAGCAAAGGCCATAACACTTCAACTGTACATCCATGAAAGGTAGAATCTCTGGTCCATTGATTTAGGTGACTTTTGTATCACTTTCGATGTCTACGCATTTCGCTGTCGACCATGTACTTTGCCATTGAAACCCAACTCACTCACACAAAACAAAAGAACCCTAAGCTTACTGATAATTAACAGCATGGCATAAGGCACACACTCTCTCTCATCGTGCCTAAGAAAAACTCAATAAAACCTGTTACTATTGCCCCCAATCCAAGCACACTGCAAGGAAACTATTTGAAAGTGCATACTGTTATATTAATATGCAGTAGTTACAGCATCATGTCAATTTTGTCTCGTGTATCAGCTTACATGGAATATCCATGACAATTTCATGAGGGCACCAAACTGACATATTCAAAGTTGACTTGCTCCTGGTCGCTCTGCTTCTTCACATCTTTTGACATGGCACAATCATCAAAAAAAATCTGCATCTATGTTCTCGTGTATGCTCTGTCGGCTGTCTTTACCCACTCATTTTCGCCAGCTCAGGAGGCCGTGAAGATGACCGCATCATCGTCTGTGAAAAGGAATCTATTATCATCACTTACAAAAAACCCCTATTGGACCCTATTGGGAAATCATATAGGACTGCCCTATAGGGCGGTCTTATAGTATTTTGGCAGTGTTCCCTATAGGGCCGCCCTATAGGGCACTAGAGGGGTCCCTATAGGGCCGCCCTATAGGGCACTAGAGGGGTCCCTATAGGGCCGCCCTATAGGGCACTAGAGGGGTCCCTATAGGGCCGCCCTATAGGGCACTAGAGGGGTCCCTATAGGGCTGCCCTATAGGGCACTAGAGGGGTCCCTATAGGGCCGCCCTATAAGACACCAGCAGGGTCCATATAGGGCCGCCCTAAAATACACCAGCAGTCTTCCCTGTAGGGCCACCCTATTAGACACTACCTCCGTTATTAGCGTACCTATGGGACACTAGCACTGCCCAAAAGAAGATGAATTCTATTGGGTCTTAAAGGCTGCTACATGTATGTTATGTTGTGGGTGTTTTTTATTTGTTTATTAAGTATTCTTGAAGCAATACTATTTACAAACCTGAAAATGTCTTAAAACATCACTGAATACAAAACCTAGTATCTTTATACAAAGAAATTTTATTTCTAAAGTCACAAAAATGACAAGTTATTGAGATACACAAAATATTATGCAAAGCTGTATGTAACAATTCAAATTGACTCTTATAGCTGAAACTGCACAAGTATACTACACATTGACATTAAGATCTGGCTTTCAGGCATATTTTGACTTGCTATCTTATTGGGTAAAACTCATATCTTGACTTTTGTTAGAGGTGAGGTGTTAGAGGTTCAGTAGATGCTGCATTGTCAAGTATCCAAACTGATGACACAAAGCATTCAATTTTCAGTACCATAATTTTAGCAATTCAATAGCCAAACGAGGTCTAGTCACCAGCATAGAAAGAATTCAGGCTACATGGTGGCAAATGTGAGCAAAAAATTTACTTATATACCCATGTCCTGTTCTGTTATGTGACACAGTGAAAACCCTTTGTTTCATAGGTTTTTTGTCTCTCCAAGGAGGTCTTTCTTTTACCTCCATGGTCTCACGTAAATATCAATGCATTATTGATAATTTGTATAAATCGTATCCCTAACCACTACGGGGGAAAAGGCCTTCTAATTGTTCAGTGCAGCGCCGCCATCGTTTAAGCTCTGCCATTGCTATTGTCAATAGCAACAGATTTTTCAAGATGGCGGCGCCCAGAAAGAGAAGCTGCAATTATCGAGTTATAGTACTTATATATCTAAAAACAGCAGTAAATACAGGAGACGAAAAGTAGAAAATGATACTGCTGTATTTCTTTTTGCTAGATATACTTCCCAAGATATGTCGGATTATTGAAATACACCTGCAGACTGATTATACAGTCAATGTTTACAATATCGCGCAACGCATGTTGATGTCGCCGAACACCGGCAATACAAATGCAAAAAATGAACAAATTATGTATGCATTCAAAAATCGAAACCACACAATGGCAGCATATGGAGCATATTATCTCCAGATAATATGTGTAATTTTTTATTTACATAGTGGCAGCAATAAGCATAAAGAGGCGAGCGATGTAAATGGGGACGGTAAAGCATTGCAGCCGGTGAAAACGCCGTTGTTATCTATAGGGTATTCTGCATGAATTACTTGCGTCTGTAACAATGTAAACTTTAAAAAATTAAAGCAAAACTTCAAAAATCTTAAACCATACAATTGAAGTGCACAACATCAAGATTATTTGTGTATTTTTTTAAAGTCAATAGCTGAAGGAATAATAATCTCCAAGCGAGCGATTGATTCGGGACCGGTGAATAATCACAGCCGGTAAATATGCCATTGTATTTGTATGGGCTTGGGAGTAATAAATTACGTCGCCGAATCACGACAGTAAAATGTAAATTTAAATAAAACCAACGCAACAGCAAAACATCGAAAATAATACCCTTGTAGGACAGTATCTTAAGATTATAGATTTAGATTTTTACATTCATAGCTGAAGAAATAAGTATCTTGAGGCAAGCGATCGGCACGGTAGCGGCGAAGAATTTACAGCCGGTAATACTGGGTGCGGGAGGGAGTAACGTATACGCGTACGTCGCCAAATCACGAGAGTAAAATGTAAATTTACACGAAACTAACGGAATATCCAAACATCGAAAATAACACCCTTGTAGTACAGTATCTCAAGATTATAGATTTAGATTTTTACATTCAAAGCGGGTGAAATAAATATTTTGAAACAAGCGATCGGCAATAGCGGCGAAGCTGGTAGATCATCAGCGCCCATTGTTTTCTATGGGGCGCGAGTATGTGTGTTGCCGAAAAACAGAAGGCGGTAAAAATGTAAAAATACAATAATTTGAGCCAATATTTAAAAATCGAAAACGATACGATTGTAGAACGACATCTAAAGATTACGGATTTAGATTTTTACATTCGTAGCTGATGAAATAAATATATTGAAGCAAGTGATCGGCACGATAGTGGCCATGAATTTGCAGATAGTAGACGCCATTGTTTTCCTATGGGGCGCGGGCAATGTGTTTTTTGTCGAACTACAGACGGCGGTTCAAGTGTAAAATCACAAGAATTTAAGCATATATTTAAAAATCGAAAACGATACGATTGTAGTACGGCATCTCAAGGTCTCAGGTGTGAATTTTTGTATTTATGAATGAAACACTAAAAAAATTGAAGCAAGCGATCCACAAGGTACCGACGACGGCGCAAAAACCATTGTTTACTATGGGAATTTTTCGTATCATTCATCCACACTTGCAATACCTAAAACTCGCCGGTTCAATTTTTTCATTTTTCGCACGAAATGGAAGAAAAGACACAGTCGTTCGGATGTTCATCGTAACAAAAATCGTATCGTTTTCGATTTTAAAATTACGCCCTACTTTTCTGGTACGAATTGGTTTCAGGGCTTAATTAGCAGTGGTGCTGTACGCGATTCGGACATAACCGCTTGTCTGTGTCAGCATAATTTTGGCAGAATTTTCGTAATTTATTTTAATGTAAGTAAAATACTTACATATACGTTTTCATGTATATGTATACTATATATTTAGAGAATCTTTAGGACAATGCTAGCGCGAAACGGCGGCAATAGCGTTATATATTTCTGATGGGCGTCAATGTCCATGAGACAGCGTGTCAATGCCGTAGTGGGCTCATGAATAATTCATTAGGACGACTACGCGTGAAACAAATTGGCTGCCAAAAAACCCGTAGTGAACAACACAACAACCTTGCCTTTAAACTGCACGCCTGTTTATATTGTATTTGGACTGAAATGCAATGGTCAACAAGCTACATGTACAAGTTACACAATGTCTATTCACTGAACAGGCATGTAGACAAAGGATCATAGTGAACTTGACTGTATATGTACCTATTCAGTCTTCCAAAGCAAACATTGACATATGATAATCTATCCTATATAACCTTGCCATAATGCAGAGAATACAAGCTGTCAAACACCTGGTTATGTTGCTACACAGTCTTTTTTAGAGCTGGAACTGCCTTGTGTCTCTTCACTGGCGGCCATATGTTTTGATAATGCCTACCCATAATGCAATGGAGCCCCAGAATGCATTTGGAGCCTAAAATGCATTCTGGGTTTGAGGATCATCATATAGAGGACTTAAAAAGTGTAGAATACAGGTTCATGGCAAAGATTGTGGAGAAACAGGATAGAAAGAATGAATATTAAAACTTAGTCTAGTTTTGTTCATGTAGATTAAAAAGAAGTGTATGATATGTTATGTTACTGACTACTTTCTATACTTTTTTGTGAAAAGTATGTATGTCACTTGTATGCGCCCTGCAGGGCATAATAGTGCTCTATAGGTCAAGTAATTGCGCTACACAGAAAGAGTGTAGGGGGCCCATTGTGTAAATTACTGCTTTATGTAACATGTTTCAGTGGCTAATACGGCGAAACATTGTCTTCCATGAGGTATGTTTAGGAGCCCTATAAGGGCAGGGGAAAATGCTTTATAGGGAATAAAAGTGCTTTATAGGGCAATGGTAATTAAGTGCCCTATAGGAAATAAAAGTGCCCTATAGGGCATGGGTAAGTGCCCTACAGGGTGTAATATTGCCCTATAGAGGATGGGTAAGTGTCCTACAGGTATAATATTGCCCTATAGGGCATGGGTAAATGCCCTATAGGGAATAAAGTGCCCTATAGTGCATAGGTAAGTGCCGTACAGGTTATGATATTGCCCTATAGGGCAAGCCTTGCCCTACTGGTACCCTACTGACGTCCTAAAGGATTCAGTTCTGTCCTATAGGGTTTTTTTGTAAGTGGTAGGCTTTGTTTTTCAGGTAAAGGGACACAAGAAAATGATATACTCAAACCTTTGACAATTAGGCCTCGTTAGCAGGCTTATCAGGTACTCTGTCTTGCTGCGTCATTTGGGCCCTGTTATGATCGTATTTATGGGCGTCCATCAAACATCTGTCTGCAATAAGCTTTGCATGCCTATATGTAGAAAGAGACGTTCCGTTTCAATGAAACCTGCACGTCAGCCAGCACATAGACTTTCACAAGCAGCTTAATGTCATGATATGCTGTGCCTGTGTTTTTGGCGGATTTCAAGGTGCCCCAATTCTTCATGTTCATCACTGTCAGGCCATTGCCATGGAACACTTCATGTATTAAGCTTCTCAAGTCCATGACCAGACATAACTTGTTCTTGAAGAACTTGATCTCACAAAGGCATAGCTGGTCTTCAGCACCCTCTGAGAAGTATCAGGGGACATCTTTCCATGCATCAGGGAGTACCCTTGGCTGGCCAGTGCAGGGTTGATTTTCCAATCAGTGTGGCTGCCAAGCACTCTGGGGTAAGCGGGGCCATGGCCATTTATGAGCTAGTGCCAGTGCTTGATAGCTTGCCTCTCCTGATAAACGCCATATAAACAGTTGTCCTTATTGTCTTGAGCTTTGGCATTGCCACCACCACTTCTCAGTTTTCTCAGGTTCGGGATCTAGAGGCAATAAAAGGTACTATTTTTCTGGCTTTTTTATATCTGTAAAGATCTTTTTATGTCTCCATTGTGTTGTACTGCGACAAGTGGAGCAGTATCTGGCCTTCGAATTTGAGGATTAGCCAGCTGACTGTGTTTTGGTCACATTCTGCACCATGCTTATGTTTGTATTGCCTTTAATCTCCAGGTCATGATACAGGATCCAATTGTGGGCACCTGCTGCACTTGGCTGAGATTATGATTTGGCATATGATGAGTCCTCACCGCTTGTGTTCCTTGTTGTATCTTGTGGCTGTAAGCGGGGGTCAGAGATACGTTGTACGGCATTTTGTATATAATATTTTATGACGAAATGGCATACGAAAATGTCAAATTATCAGAAATTATCTTGACTCGGGGAGGGGGAAATATGATTATGATCAAAATGAAATGTTAGAGCAGGAGACTGCTTTCAGGGGGATGCCTACACTTAAGCTATTCCTGTGGTAGACAGACAGACAGACAGACAGTCAAGACAGTGAGTTGATCTCAAACAACAGGATGATGATGCTTATGTCCAGCTAAAGGGCATAAACCAAGCAGGTGTAGAACCCTTGAGGATCAATGCAATGGTAAACCTGTACTTCAAGAACTTGAAGCTGACATATGATAAAGGAAGGGAACAATACTCAGAATTAATATTAAAGAGAAAAAGAGGCAGGGGTGTTCTTGGAGAGACCCCAATGGGGTGAGGCCCCAGATGGGCTGATTTCTAAGCCATGACGTCCCCCCCCAAGGCAACTCTTCAATCTGGAAATGGGAGCCAATTTCTCACCTCTGATGATTTTGGTCGGTTGTTTGATCACCTGACTGAGTTCAGAGAAGACACTAGTCATGAAGAAAACATATAGGCAATCGAGGAGAGGATTGCACAATGCAATGACCTCTATTCCGAACATGGAGTTTACAAGGACAAGCTAGCCCTTGCAAGCAAAACTCTGGGGGAGCTATATGCTGCAAGAGACCAAATTGTAAGCCAAGGCCCCGATGGTCTTCCCCCTGAGCTCAAAGCCAAACTAGCGAACATCAATGACCGCATCGAGCGGCTTCATGGCGGAAGTTCATGAAAGACAGCTCCAACAAGACCATTAAAAGAAGTTCGCAAGGCTCCAAATCTGAAGCTAAAAATCGAAACTGACAAAGCTGTCCAAACTGAAAGGGCTAACCATTGGAACGAAGCTAACTGCAGGGAACTGGCGATCTAAACAATTGTTTTTGCTCTATAAACAGTTAGTGGTCCATGAGATGTGAAAGGTGGCGGCCCGAGTGATTGCTCAATTGAAAAACCATACACTTTTGCAAAAGGAGCGGTCAAACAACTGTTCAGGTGGCTGAAGGCACAATGTACTCAGTGGCTGATGGCAAAAAGTACTGCAGCTATCCCAGGATTGATTGGTACCTTTATCAGTTTCATCCTGAAAACCATTGACACCATTGACTAACATATGTGGATTTTCATAACAACGCTTTTATTCTATATAGTGAATAGGCTGACAGTGTAGGATGAGGATGTCAGGCGAAAAGAATATCCCAGAGTTTCTTCAGAGACACAGAGAAGGGTTTGGCTTCTGCATTGATCTAGAATAGTGAGCCTGTGAAAAGTAAACCTCAAGGCAAAGCCCTGCAGACAGCTAACAAGTCAATTTTAAGGTGCATCTCGGTTTCACCCTCGCTGGCAGCCAGCAGAGGTAGTGATAGATATATTGCTGGCCTTCTGCTCGAAGGCCAAGCATGTGTCCTGTAGGATCATGAACAGGTTTTTGTTGCCTAATAGGAACGCAATGTTGCAATGTCTGGAAGAGCCGAAGCATGACCAAATAACCTTGTAGCTCCCATCCTGTGTGCTTGGTGGAAAATCCCTCTGCCTACTTACCAGTCATGTGTCTGATCTCTTTGACAGTGCTGTGCAGCACCGACCGCTTCTACCTTGGCCCTGCAGCCTCCCACACCTCCTTGGTATCTTCCATTGCAGCCGCACATCGATAAGGGGTACGTGGTCTGAGAGTGGCTCCGATATATATTTTATGCCTACCGGTTTGATCCAGTGGGAAAGGTCCCAAGGCTAGCCCAGTGGCTCTACAAACACCCGACCTGAGCCCCTCTGTGTCCGCGTTTCCAATGCATCCAGCCAATGGGGAGGGCCATATCTAGCACCTCATCAATCTCACTGGCCTGGAAGAGTACCACTTGCTTGTGGAATGACATGAACTGTTTGAAATCTGAGAAAGTATCTGTTTTGTCAAGCCTAAGGTGAACCCCCTCATCGCTAACTGGAACTTTTAAGTTACCATGGTCAACAATATCTCCGGTGAGTCTCAGTCTGATCTAGGGGTCGTACGCCGTCCAAGAAAGCTTGGGGTCAGATCGCAGACAATGCTCTTCGGCAACACCCCCCTTCCTCCCCAACATGTAGGTCCTTATGATATAATATGCGCTAATGAGTTGAGGTTATCTCAATTAATGTAATTTTCACTGGGGAGAGGTTCTACCGGCCAGGTGTATTCCTTTTCAAATACCTTGTGTTTCCTATCAAGAGCTCTGTATTCTCTGAGCCACAGTTTCAACTCTAATGTTTGAAACCATAGCCTCCTCAGAAAGAAAACTGCTTAGTCACCCCTTTATCGTACATAGCAAGGCTACATGCACGAGCCTTTCCAGAGTTTGTGTCCATGAAAATTACAAAACTCTGCCATACATCTTCAGCCACAGAGCTCTACAAAGATCAGTATAAGCCAGGTAGAAAGAACAGGACATGCTGCAAGGGTGCAAATTGTTACTTTGTGTGCAAGTAGGGCGTCAAATGCAATAATGGGTGCTGTGGGCTCAATACAACAGATCAAGACTTAATGCGCCCAACGGCTCAAACGGGTCTGGGGCTTCAAACCATTGAAACTATGCTCTCATCTCACTAGTGGTCAAGAACAAATACCTATTTTCACGGCGTTTGGAGCGTCAATTTTCCAATTTAAATTGCCTTTTTAAAAAAGAGCTTATTTGTCATTTGTAAATAAAGGCTCCATGGCCCACTACGAGTGCCCTAAATTTTCTCCTTTTAGGAGTTGGACGGGTTGATATAAGTACTCTTTAAACAAAAGGAGAAGACCAATATACGCATGTCATGTAAGAGACACATATGCATACGCGCTCACACACATTACATAGATACATAGATACATACATACATAGATAGATACATACATAGATATAGATACATACATACATACATACATACATACATACATACATACATACATACATACATACATACATACATACATACATACATACATACATACATACATACATACATACATACATACATACATACATACATAATACATACATACATAACATAACATACATACATACATATATACATCTATCCATACATACATACATACATACATACAGAGACGGACACACAGACAAACAGATAGAAAGACAGAGACAGAAAGACAGATCAACTGAAAGACAGATGTCGACCGTAGCATATATATTGATGAAAACCCACAGCGTGATATCTTTCCATTGAAAAACGGGAGTGAATTAAAATTGTTTTTTTTCATCTTAGAATATTACCGTAAATTCGCGTTTCTTAAAAATATAATGCCTACAGTCTCTCCGTCAGTATCCTCATCGGCCTCTTGCTGAGGTTGGTCTCTATTATTTTTGCCACAGTGTGGACACTTTGCTCTGCGTTAATCGCCTTGAGGCTGTCAGAAGAATAACAGTGTATCAGGCGATCAAAGATCGGATATCAAAAACACTAATATTTATCGTTTCATGCTGTCGAGTATCATTCACTTGAAATTGTTGCACAACTTAAAGATGCCTTTTTGATTATAAATGCCAATCGGCAAGACAGTCGTCAGATTCGTTAACTCATTTGTCAATTAGTTATATGTACAAAAGTGGCTTCAAATTAAATGTATGTTATCTTCAAATGGACAAACATGTAGGTTATGAAAAATTTGAAGCAATTCATCGCAGTAAAAGTGGCGAATCTTTTATGTTTATTGATTCACAAATTACGAAGTATGAAGCACTTTTAACTGCCAAGCACTCTTAACTGCCATGAAGTAACACTATGTGAATAATCATACACTGATTGACACGTTTCGTAGGTGGAAAAACTCGGACAGTGATCATGGTAGCTCAGTTACGGCGTCGCATGATTCGATGTGCTTGTTCTTCACGCATCTGTTAATGCTGACGAAATTGTCACTTCGGAAGATACAGTAGTGTAGCACATATGTTCTTCTTATTATATTGTTTTGTTTATGTATCGTTTATTCACTTATTTTGTACTTGACATAAAATATTAGATGTAACACCCTTAGCATATTTGCCGTTGGCCTTAAGAT
Source organism: Ptychodera flava (assembly GCF_041260155.1). Taxonomy (NCBI): domain Eukaryota; kingdom Metazoa; phylum Hemichordata; class Enteropneusta; family Ptychoderidae; genus Ptychodera; species Ptychodera flava. Next base: position 3,009,401 of record NW_027248350.1, read on the forward strand.
CGAAATTGAACTTCAATTCAATAAATATATCGGTGGAAAAAGTACTATATAGTTTTGCAGGGTTTGAAGTTTTAAAACATTTAGAGAGCGCCATAAAGACGCTGGTTTGACGCAGAATTATCCTGAAACTCTCAAACAAAATAGCTTAATGAGAGGGACAGGCAATCTTACACCTGCAAAATGGTACTCTTTGTTTGAAATGGGTGCCATATGCGGAGGATTTCCAGTTTTGACTGAATGAGTTATCAGTATGGCCATACCAACTTTAATTTGAATGAATCACAACGCCTAAAATGTTTTGAACTGATACCTCAATATTATTGAAATATTTAATACAAGGAATAAACAAAGCGAGAAACACTACACAATTTCAGCAGTTGTTGCTCAAAGACAATATACTTCAATGTGATTGATGCATCGCATTATTTTAAGCGATACCTTGAATAATGGGTTGCTCTTGAAATGTATTGATAAGGATAATTCTAATACATTGATGTCAAGTGCTTTTTACAACATTTCAGGCACCCGCAGAATGAAATATGTACTCAGGAGTGAATCATTTTTCACGTTCCTTGCTTTAGACATTTGTTTGTGTCTCGGCTTGCAAGCAAATAGAGAATGTCGAACGCTTCGGTGATGAAATTTATTACGTTTCTTCGAAAAACCTGGCAGTAGTTGTGATGAATAAATATTTGCCACTTCCAATATTATCAGCTCATTTTAAAATAGCACAAATTTCCGGGATAAAAGTTTTTTCTGTATGGCAATACTTACGCCTTTTCGCTTAGCCCGACCCGTAATGGGATCATCTTCGTCATCTCCCCTTGACACTTTAGGCTGTGGAATGAAAGATGAAAGTAAGACATAGCAACACATGTGTAAGGCTACAGCAGTTTTCATCTTCTTTTTTATCTACTGCCGCTACCTAACAACACAGTGCAAATTTGATCATCAATATTGAAGATTTCCCCGTTATGTATCAAATATATCAAGTGAAAAAATGGTCAGTGAGTAGGGCGCTGCGAAAATTTTGCAAATCCGTAGTTTTTTTTTCCAAAAAAGCGTCTAAACTTGGTCCACAAATGCTCCATTTATTATGTGGTTGATTTTAATCTTTGTATAAATCACAATTTTCGTTTTAGCCGTAAAGTTACTGTGTTTACAATATTATTCATATTCACGGGCATGAAAACAAACCATTGCTAATATTTGTGGGCAGTCACGTGGTTCGGCTCGACCAATCAAAACGCAGTGGACAGGCCATGGTAATAAACTGTACATTGGCGCGAGAAAAGCATCTGCAGGCGAAATGAGGCTCTTTTGAGGAACAAATTTACATTATGCTCGCATGTGATCTTTTCAGTCTGCAATACAGGTGTGAATAAAGCAATGCCGGGCTACTCTAAAAGTGATGAATTTCTTCCGTTTCATTTGTTTATATTGAAGGCCTTAGTTCGCTGTTTGCTGCTGGTCACTATGATCTACCGGAATTAACTATTTACCATTGATAATGTTCTAGGGTCGTAGATCGCTTGAGTTTGGAGAAGGTAACCCTTAGAGTCGCACCTTAGAGTCACAATACCTCGAGTTGGTAATGTTTAACAGGAAACACCTGACTTGAACTCTTCCCACAAACACCATCCTGCCTGCTTGGAGAGTATATATCTAAAAGCTCAATCGCCAATCTGAAGCTAAAACGAAACTGACAAAGCTGTCCAAACTGAAAGGGCTAACCATTGGAACGAAGCTAACTGCAGGGAACTGGCGATCTAAACAATTGTTTTTGCTCTATAAACAGTTAGTGGTCCATGAGATGTGAAAGGTGGCGGCCCGAGTGATTGCTCAATTGAAAAACCATACACTTTTGCAAAAGGAGCGGTCAAACAACTGTTCAGGTGGCTGAAGGCACAATGTACTCAGTGGCTGATGGCAAAAAGTACTGCAGCTATCCCAGGATTGATTGGTACCTTTATCAGTTTCATCCTGAAAACCATTGACACCATTGACTAACATATGTGGATTTTCATAACAACGCTTTTATTCTATATAGTGAATAGGCTGACAGTGTAGGATGAGGATGTCAGGCGAAAAGAATATCCCAAAGTTTCTTCAGAGACACAGAGAAGTATTTGGCTTCTGCATTGATCTAGAATAGTGAAGCCTGTGAAAAGTAAACCTCAAGTCAAAGCCCGGCAGACAGCTAACAAGCGAGCTGTTAAACTGTATCATGCATCCCCGGTTTTGTGCTAGACTGCCAGGAGGCCCACTTTTTCAAAAGGGTGGACTTCATAGATGTGTTCAAAGACCCAGAAGACAGTTAAGAGCAACCGTATCTGATTCACTACGACCCAAATGCGCCCCTTTTTGTATGGTAATATCGTCTCGACTCTTTGCCACACATACGTGGAGTGCGCATTCAGAGAGTCAATTCACCTCTCGCATCATGTTGAAAATTTCGCCGTATTTCCTTGCTGCACAGCTAAAAATTGATGAAAGAATAACAGTTCCTGTTTCCCGTATATGCTGCCCTTACAGTTATTATATTTTGGGAAGAAATTCACTTTGGAATTCAAAAAATGCGTAAGCAATAACAGTCATATGCAAAATTAACTAAAAACACAGTCAACAGCAAAACGATGTTCAGCTCGAAAACTCTAGTTCTCCTTCATGGTATGTGTCATACCATATATTAAAAAAAATAACAGCAAAATGAAAAAGTTAAACTAACGTTTTTTTCCAGATGCATTTTTCATTTTACCATGTGTCTAATCAGCTGGATTTCCCATAGAAAACAATGTCGTTTAATGTACTGAACAGACCGTACAATTTTCACCCGCTCAAATTTTCCAAAATTCTGAACCGACAATAGTGAAAAGTGGCACGGTGTTTCTTGTTTCTTTGATTGATATACTAAATTACGACGAAACTTGTTTTAGTTGCATTTTATTCTTCCGATCGCTGAATTTTTGCTCTTGCCCTAAATAAAATGGCGTTCTTACAGCGTTTTCATATGTAGAATCAGGGTCTAATACTGACACATTTTAATAGGTTAGCATCTCTTAAATTGTACAGACCAAATACCTGTCGGATTGTTGTAATCTATACCAAATTTTGGCGAATATCAACTATGAAAATTCCAGTAAACTGCAAAAATAACACAGAACAGAGGCGAACAGGGGTAGAGTCTCCACTAATCGTGCATTGAACGTTATCAATCGATATTCTTTTGTCCGAAATTGATACATTGTTGTCTCGCTCACTCGCGTGTAGTTCCCCTTTCACAATGGCGCCAAACTACGCCGAAGTGCGCAATAATGTGCTGAAACATGCGTGAAAGTATCACCAAAACTTAAAAAAATGTCGTCGATTTAATTTCAGTACAGGAAACCAACGGATACCTTGATGTTAAAGTGTATAAGTCTATATACGGGTTATTGTGGAAATGTTTATGACGTAACCTCAACACACGAGCGCCCGGCACGAGCGGCACCCAAGTAGATTTTCGATCGATAATCTATTGAAAATATATTGATACAATGTTCGCCGGTGTCAATAGCGACCGGCTGAAAGTGCTGCTCGATAGAAATTATGCTTCGTGGAATACTGCACACTAAGGCATTCTTTTGGGTAATAGTGTTGAATTTCGGGTACTAAAGCTGATCCACGACACACAAATATAGATACATATTCCAAATGCAGGGAGGTTTTTATGTTAAATTATACAACCATGGTGAATGTCTCAGTCTATAAAGACACCAAAAGCTGGCTGATATGCCTGAACATTGCAAAAGGCTTGCTAATCAGCAGCTATACTAGCTATTCTTGTCGCAGCCCTACTGGTATCGTTGGGGGCAGCCACCCTCTCTGGCGCTGTCATCCAGGTCATCCGGATGAGCAATGGGGTGGGAAAAGAGAAAAAATACAAACTGTACTACATCCGAGGCCTGTACAAGTAGCTTCTTACAGAAATGAGACAGAGAGTGGCGCACCCAGCAAGCAAGTGGCTTAACAAGCTACACTCGGCCATTATCAGGATATATTCTGTAAGGCACTGGAGATGCAGAAGGAGAGAGCTTCATCCCACCTCTGGAAAGGTATATGCAGAAGCATGGGCTTAAAAGGCTATACAGAGGAAGAGTAGCCAGCGATAGCCCCTGCAGAAAATATGCTGAAAGATATAAAGCAGGATGGCTGGCTACCCTGACCGTCTGAAGCTCAACAAGGATCTGCACCCAGTGGTCAAGACGGTAGGTTAGGCATTGTGAGTACCCATGCATGACCGCAAGGTGCTACTCGCGGGATTCGAAATCTACTTGACCAGGACAGAAAATTTGGTCACCAACCCGAGAGACGTATTGAAATTTGAATTCCCGGTCATCAACTCTCTCTAAGACTGGGAGTCTCACTGGTTGGGGATCTGTCTGGCAGAACAGCTGAGGGAGGCCTCTCATACCGTCTTCCAGGATAGTTTCGTCATGTAAGTGCAAAAACATATACTCGGCAATACATTCCTCGAGCTCTCTGGTAAAATCATTTGCAAACAATATGTTGACAGGTGGGCACCTAATGTTAGTAATTATATATCCCCACCGATAGAATATCTCTAAATGATTTTTTAAAACTCAGGGGGATATGTGTGCTACTCGAGGGTTGGATATGGGTGCATCTATACATACACATATAGGGTCGATGCAGGTGCCTATAAATATATTTATATATTTTTGCAAACCAGTTTTATCAGGTTTTGGGGGACCTTCTTTTCAGGGAAAGCAACTAATCCTTTAAGGTATTCATATGCTGCTTTCTCTCCCTTGCCATTTTGCCTCAGTTCATCTACCATACTTTGATTTTTTACCTTTCATGTCCGCATTCCCTACACAGAGAAAGCGTTTTTCGTAATCCAACCCAACAACCCATGCATTCCATCTTGCCATCATCCTTATGCAACTTGGCCTGGTGAATGTAGCAATACTCATCCCTACATTCTTGCTGCAAGTAAGAACAGGTCCCAAAAGTATCCACTTGCACTCGACTCTGCCCTTCATCTTACCAGATATGTCTCAGGAAGATATAAGTCTGACAAGGATAAGTGGCACAATAACTGATCTAACAAATTGAAAGTCTCTGCCTTCATTAATATGTGCAGCCACATAGTCACCACTGAATTGTGCTCTCTCTGGCATCAAATGCGATCAAGATGAGTCACAACTACAGTCTCCCCTGTTTGTGTTGTTGTCGTTGTGCTGCTGCTGCTGATGATGATAATAGTAATACTGCTGTGCCTCTTCTTGAAGAAACCAGGCCAGTACTGTACGTATGACTGCTACATTGAGAAGCGCCGAGGAGCCTTAATGCCTGAGAAGGATCAGGACCCAGGGGCTAGATGATGGTTGGGTCTATATGCAAGTGGTTTCTGTGGCAGTACTTCTTGTCCCTTTATGAGGTTGTCCAAACTGTGGTTGTTCTGACTATTGTAGCACTCCAATAACATTGTTTGCTCTTAAAAAGAATATCACTCGCTCTTTCAACATGATGTATAGCTGGAAGGCTTAGCAGGGTACAGCTCAAATGTTCTTCACATGTAGGCAGGGCCCCACAATGCTAAAAATTTCTGAGATATGGAGGGGGTTCCAGTGGATCTCTTTCCCTTTTATGTTGCTGAAGGCCTTGCTCTTGTCAATTTTAAGGTGCATCTCGGTTTCACCCTCGCTGGCAGCCAGCAGAGGTAGTGATAGATATATTGCTGGCCTTCTGCTCGAAGGCCAAGCATGTGTCCTGTAGGATCATGAACAGTTTTTTGTTGCCTAATAGGAATGCAATGTTGCAATGTCCGGAGGAGCCGAAACATGACCAAATAACCTTGTAGCTCCCATCCTGTGTGCTTGGTGGAAAATCCCTCTGCCTACTTACCAGTCATGTGTCTGATCTCTTTGACAGTGCTGTGCAGCACCGCTTCTACCTTGCCCCTGCAGCCTCCCACACCTCCTTGGTATCTTCCATTGCAGCCGCACATCGGTTTGATCCAGTTGGGGAAGGTCCCAAGGCTAGCCCAGTGGCTCTACAAACACCCGACCTGAGCCCTCTGTGTCCGCGTTTCCAATGCATCCAGCCGATGGGGAGGGCCATATCTAGCACCTCATCAATCTCACTGGCCTGGAAGAGTACCACTTGCTTGTGGAATGACATGAACTGTTTGAAATCTGAGAAAGTATCTGTTTTGTCAAGCCTAAGGTGAACCCCCTCATCGCTAACTGGAACTTTTAAGTTACCATGGTCAACAATATCTCCGGTGAGTCTCAGTCTGATCTAGGGGTCGTACGCCGTCCAAGAAAGCTTGGGGTCAGATCGCAGACAATGCACTTCGGCAACACCCCTCTTCCTCCCCAACATGTAGGTCCTTATGATATAATATGCGCTAATGAAGTTGAGGTTATCTCAATTAATGTAATTTTCACTGGGAAGAGGTTCTACCGGCCAGGTGTATTCCTTTTCAAATACCCTTGTGTTCCTATCAAGAGCTCTGTATTCTCTGAGCCACAGTTTCAACACCTAATGTTTGAAACCATAGCCTCCTCAGAAAGAAAACCGCTTAGTCACCCCTTTATCCTACATAGCAAGGCTACATGCACGAGCCTTTCCAGAGTTTGTGTCCATGAAAATTACAAAACTCTGCCATACATCTTCAGCCACAGAGCTCTACAAAGATCAGTATAAGCCAGGTAGAAAGAACAGGACATGCTGCAAGGGTGCAAATTGTTACTTTGTGTGCAAGTAGGGCGTCAAATGCAATAATGGGTGCTGTGGGCTCAATACAACAGATCAAGACTTAATGCGCCCAACGGCTCAAACGGGTCTGGGGCTTCAAACCATTGAAACTATGCTCTCATCTCACTAGTGGTCAAGAACAAATACCTATTTTCACGGGGTTTGGAGCGTCAATTTTCCAATTTAAGTTGCCTTTTTAAAAAAGAGCTTATTTGTCATTTCTAAATAAAGGCTCCATGGCCCACTACAAGTGCCCTTAATTTTCTCCTTTTAGGAGTGGGACGGGTTGATATTAGTACTCTTTAAACAAAAGGAGAAGACCAATATACGCATGTCATGTAAGAGACACATATGCATACGCGCTCACACACATTACATACATACATAGATACATACATACATAGATACATACATACATAGATACATACATACATAGATACATACATACATAGATACATACATACATACATACATACATACATACATACATACATACATACATACATACATACATACATACATACATACATACATACATACATACATACATACATACATACATACATACATACATAACATAACATAAATACATACATACATATATACATCTATCCATACATACATACATACATACATACAGAGACAGACAGATAGATAGACAGAGATGGAAAGACAGATCAACTGAAAGACAGATGTCGACCGTAGCATATATATTGATGAAAACCCACAGCGTGATATCTTTCCATTGAAAAACAGGAGTGAATTAAAATTGTTCTTCATTTTAGAATATTAGCCTAAATAAGCGTTTTCCAAAAATATAATGCTTACAGTCTCTTCGTCAGCATCCTCCTCGGTCTCTTGCTGAGGTTGGTTTTCATTATTCCTGGCACGGCGTAGGCGTTTTGCAATGGGTTCAACGCCTTCAGGCTGTCAGAAGATTAACAGTGTATCAGGTGATCAAAGATCAGATATCAAAAACACTAATATTTATCGTTTCATGCTGTCGAGTGTCATTCATTTGAAATTGTTTCACAAATTAAAATTGCAATTTTGACTATAAATGCCAATCGACAAGACAGTAATCAGAATCGTTAACGCATTTGTGAATTAGTTATATGTACAAAAGTGGCTTCAAATTAAATGTATTTTATCTTCCAATGGACAAACCTGTAGATAATGAAAAATTTGAAGCAATTCATTGCAGTAAAAGTGGCGAATCTTTTATGTTTATTTATTCACAAATTACGAAGTATGAAGCACTTGTAACTGCCAAGCACTCTTAACTGGCATGACATGACACATGTGAATAATCATACACTGATTGATACGTTTCGTACGTGGCAAAACTCGGAGAGTGATCATGGTAGCTCAGTTACGGCGTCGCATGATTCGATGTGCTTGTTCTTCACGCATCTGTTAATGCTGACGAAATTGTCACTTCGGAAGATACAGTAGTGTAGCACATATGTTCTTCTTATTATATTGTTTTGTTTATGTATCGTTATTCACTTATTTTGTACTTGACATAAAATATTAGATGTAACACCCTTAGCATATTTGCCGTTGGCCTTAAGATCGAAATTGAACTTCAATTCAATAAATATATCGGTGGAAAAAGTACTATATAGTTTTGCAGGGTTTGAAGTTTTAAAACATTTAGAGAGCGCCATAAAGACGCTGGTTTGACGCAGAATTATCCTGAAACTCTCAAACAAAATAGCTTAATGAGAGGGACAGGCAATCTTACACCTGCAAAATGGTACTCTTTGTTTGAAATGGGTGCCATATGCGGAGGATTTCCAGTTTTGACTGAATGAGTTATCAGTATGGCCATACCAACTTTAATTTGAATGAATCACAACGCCTAAAAAGTTTTGAACTGATACCTAAATATTATTGAAATATTTAATACAAGGAATAAACAAAGCGAGAAACACTACACAATTTCAGCAGTTGTTGCTTAAAGACAATATACTTCAATGTGATTGATGCATTGCATTATTTTAGCGATACCTTGAATAATGGGTTGCTCTTGAAATGTATTGATAAGGATAATTCTAATACATTGATGTCAAGTGCTTTTTACTACATTTCAGGCACCGCAGAATGAAATATGTACTCAGGAGTGAATCATTTTTCACACTCCTTGCTTTAGACATTTGTTTGTGTCTCGGCTTGCAAGCAAATAGAGAATATCGAACGCTTCGGTGATGAAATTTATTACGTTTCTTCGAAAAACCTGGCAGTAGTTGTGATGAATGAATATTTGCCACTTCCAATATTATCAGCTCATTTTAAAATAGCACAAATTTCCGGATAAAAGTTTTTTTCTGTATGGCAATACTTACGCCTTTTTGCTTAGCCCGACCCGTAATGGGATCATCTTCGTCATCTCCCCTTGACACTTTAGGCTGTGGAATGAAAGATGAAAGTAAGGCATAGCAACACATGTGTAAGGCTACAGCAGTTTTCATCTTCTTTTTTATCTACTGCCGCTACCTAACAACACAGTGCAAATTTGATCATCAATATTGAAGATTTCCCCGTTATGTATCAAATATATCAAGTGAAAAAATGGTCAGTGAGTAGGGCGCTGCGAAAATTTTGCAAATCCGTAGGTTTTTTTTCCAAAAAAGCGTCTAAACTTGGTCCACAAATGCTCCATTTATTATGTGGTTGATTTTAATCTTTGTATAAATCACAATTTTCGTTTTAGCCGTAAAGTTACTGTGTTTACAATATTATTCATATTCACGGGCATGAAAACAAACCATTGCTAATATTTGTGGGCAGTCACGTGGTTCGGCTCGACCAATCAAAACGCAGTGGACAGGCCATGGTAATAAACTGTACATTGGCGCGAGAAAGCATCTGCAGGCAAAATGAGGCTCTTTTGAGGAACAAATTACATTATGCTCGCATGTGATCTTTTCAGTCTGCAATACAGGTGTGAATAAAGCAATGCCGGGCTACTCTAAAAGTGATGAATTTCTTCCGTTTCATTTGTTTATATTGAAGGCCTTAGTTCGCTGTTTGCTGCTGGTCACTATGATCTACCGGAATTAACTATTTACCATTGATAATGTTCTAGGGTCGTAGATCGCTTGAGTTTGGAGAAGGTAACCCTTAGAGTCGCACCTTAGAGTCACAATACCTCGAGTTGGTAATGTTTAACAGGAAAACACCTGACTTGAACTCTTCCCACAAACACCATCCTGCCTGCTTGGAGAGTATATATCTAAAAGCTCAATCGCCAGGGCGAAATTTACATAAAAACTAAACGCAGCGAAATTTTGTATGGAGTAAGATGCTTGATTTGGGAAGAACGACATGGGTGCTTTCGTCATTTGATATAGTGTTCTAGATGGGTATGGCATATTGACTGGCCTACGCTCGGCTAAGGGTGTGCATATTTACAGAAGGTTTGTTTGCACCTAGTGTCCTTTTGGTAAAAAACTGAATGAATGACTGCCACTCTTCCATCGTCAGTATTTCTAGGGCTGTTAGCTGTTAGCTGTTAGCTGATTCTACCATTAAACTTGCCACTCAAATGACCCTTATGGTTCCGATTTTTCGATTTCGACATGGATTTCATGATCGAACCATGTTAGTTTGAACAATGATTTTACAAACAAATGCGAGTAAGTGCGTTTAAAGTGATACAGACCGTAGATTGTGAAGAGAAGACGTAGACTATGTTCACATGTTACTTGCCGCATGACTTACTTTAATATTATCTCAAATTACATGTGAGGAACAAGGCATGTCCGAGTTCGGACTAAATCGCATATTCCAAGGGACACATTCCAAACATAGGACAGCAAGGAATCAAACCTCGGAGACATTCATATAGTATCTGCCAGCAACTTACCACTATCTAAAACATCAGTCGCACTAGCCCTTGAGACGAATACTTTCCTACAGAAAGACCCCCTTAATACTTAAGATAAACAACAGATGCACATACATGATTTTCCATTGCAATGATACACTACATTTTGTATCTTACAGAGACTGATATTTTCAATTTATAGCATAAGACTTATCTTTTCCATAAAAACCAAGCGCCACCAAAGTTTGCTTTGATTAATCAATGTAATTTGATATTGTTGAGTTCACGTACCAAAATGTTTACTTCAATTATTTGAAATTTGACGGATTCGGGATCAATTTGGTCCACTTCTTTCCATATGAAAGCATCTCTTTTCGGACATTTCGATGTTACGATCGTAACAGCCCTATCGGCAGGCAATTTCGAACCTTTCGGGAAGAAGAACTCGACGGGTTGACCTTTGGATTTAGCTGTAATCTTGCAATATTCCAAGTTGATTTCCTGCAAATGTAATCAGTACGTTATCGGAGGTATGGACTTTGTCGTGCGTGCTTTGCATTTGTAGTGGAATACAAATTGATGCTCTGATGGTAGCCCTAATACAGAAACTAATCTTTTCTAATGAAAAAAATACAAAATAAAAAAATTAACAATTCAATTCCATGAGAGAAAATGCCGAGAGAGTTTGACCGGTTGACCTCGCTGTTAATTTTATGCAGGAAATTACAATAACAATGCTTGGTCGAATGACGCAGTGCCTTGAGGGTGGGATCACCAGTGGTATATGGGGAGGAGTACCTTCCCGATGGTGATAAGTGGTGCAGATTACCGTCGCCTAGGTGACTGGCGTATAAGCGTGCCAAAAGACACCTATGGTTGATTTCCTGTTGACCAGTCGGATGGCAGAGTTGCAAATACCTGGACTGAACCATTTGTTTTTTGTGGGTGTCGGTGGTACTTTGACAATATAAGTAAAAATGCACATATATTGAGTTTATTGTCTTGTTTATGAGCGGCAGTATTTCCAACAGCATAAATTATGTGCATTTGCCCTTGAAGGAATAAATAATTTTCGAATAAAACATCGCGAATGTAACTACATTCCTTAAGCTCGACGTACACTTAAGTGCCCCAAAGAACCATGAAATCGCCCGACTTTCGATTGAAGAGATGAGTTTTGCCAAACCGCGTATACATAAAAAGTGGCAGATGACTTTATTTTTAGAATCATAGACAGTATAGCGAAATGTAAAAAATGTGAAACAGACTCCCCACCGAACTATCCTAAATGTTTTGTGTCGAGTTTGTGTTTGATTCGTTTCGAAAATGTGTTCCTACATTCTTATCCGATTGTTTGTGTTAATGAAATGTTTGTTTCGCTTTGGATATTTGTAGAGAAGTTTGGATTAGTGTGTACGGTAATGTTTTGTTTGTGTGGGGAAAGCTTATGGCGAGACGCAGCCGGACCTATGTTGTTACAAAATATGATAGAGTCGCCCTTTGACGCTTGCGTTTCGAAACCCGAGTGTGGTTTCTCATCAGTCGCAGTGTAGATTCTTTCCTTAGTTTGTGTTTGTGAAAATTTATTTTAATGCATTTTAATGGTCTCGCTTTCCGATTAGCGAGGCAAGTATATTAATTTTGGTCACGTTGTAAGTCCGTTTGGTGGTTCGGTTTGTTTGTTCTATATTTCTTTACTTCGGTAAATTTTGTTTTGACTGGTGTGTCTTTTAGATTTTTGCGGAGGTTTGTGAATTTTTAGGCAATAAGTACCACTGCGGGGTACGGATTTTATGTTTATTGGATCAAGATACTTACAAGTATCCTGGTTGATGTGCTTGTTCTCGTACATTTTAATTAATAGTTCATTTACTTTGTTTACTGTTTGTTCTGGCTTGTTGTGTATAATACTGAGTGTTACGTAATTGCCTTTCGCATTCGAGTACGTAATCGTTTGTGTTGACAATAACGAAAAACCGACCTTGTCGAAGGGTTATTTTCCCAAAATTTGTCCAATGTTTGCAAGCTGGTTTATCGCGATTCTTTTGGCTCGCGACATGTTTTGTTTCCTTGTTTGAAAGGGTATCTCTAGAAGTGCGAGTTTAGCAGCTTCAGATAGCTTTCAAGTTTTTGTTTTTTTGTTGTTCGTGGAGTCCAATTTGACTTTTCTTTGAATTGGTGTTGTTGCGATTGTTTGTGTCTCACGATGTAGCGTAGTCACATTATACGACTTTATTTGTTGAAATCCTGAGGTGGTTTTATTCTGTTTGGTTTTGTTGGTGTCCGAATGAATTTTAAGGCTTTTGCCTAGTACTATTTTTCGGAGTTTCATAGTTTGAGCGATGATAGGTTGTTGTTGAATTTCATGTTGTTGTCGGCTTTTCTTTGGAAATAGCTGATTTATTTCCACGGCCATGTTTTCTGTTACGTTACTGTGATTGTTTATTTTGTATTTAATGAGTGTTTCAGTTGTTTGTTATGTGTGCGATTTTTGTTATTTCTTTTAAGTGTTTGTGTGTTCTATGTCATCTTATCGTATTTTTGGTAGTTCCCTTTTGGAGTATTTGGTGGCCCTGAAAAGGGCCGCTTGGTATGGGTTTTTGTTAGCGCTTGGCGCGTTTGTTTTGGCGATAAGCCTAGCTTTTTATGCTTCTTTTCGCCGATTCGATGTGCTTGGTGAGTAGGTGTTTGCCGCCTTCTTGTCACTGTGTGTGCTTACATGGACAGTCTGCATAGCACTTGAATGTGGTCTCGATTTTGATCAAACTTACAATTTAGGAGTATATATCAAAACTGATAAATGATTTATGTGATTACTGTAGCTATAGATAGGCTACATTCAGGACGGGCAGCGACGGGCAGTAATTAGTAGGCAAAACAGGTGGTTTTCACCGTGGGCAGAACTCGGTGCAATGATACTGAACTATTAATAGTAAGCCTGTCACCTTGAAGGTAATGCTGTAGGTGAAACAAGGACACACGATGGTACAAACAACACCACAAGTGAAACGTACACACAGAAATACACGCGTTCCTACGTTGTGCCCACCCGGGCCACGCGATTAAAATATGACTGATACTGCTGGATAGTGTTAATTGGGTCGGTAAACAGTCAGTTAATAGTTAAATTGACTACCTGGGTGATTGGCAGGTCGTGTCCAACGACGCATATGCAAAGCAGGCCAAAAGACAAAAGCCCCCAAAGTTATTGACAGCTGGCCAGGGGTCACCATGAATACGTAATGAAGCTTCACTACGCAGAAACTGCGTAGTCAAGCCCTTCTTAACCGGTCAAACTCTCTCGGCATTTTCCGGCATGAAGTGTATTTTAAAATACGGTAATACTTGATCGGGAAACCTATCATATCATACTAAGCTTAACAATATTTGGCGTCTTCTGAGCTCCAATTTCTGGTAATTCACCGTGGACAAGGTGTTTCCAAACACTGCATGAAAAGGCATTATATTACAGCTTCGTCAATACCAGTGATTTTTGTTATGTCATACCTCATGATTATTACTGATAATGTATCGGATTATTCAAGCATCGTGGCCCAAAAACAAACATAACAATTTAAGGCTTTTGTTCGTAAACGTATAAAGGAGGGGGCATTTAAAAGGGAGAGAAATTATGAGGTAAAGCATGCAATAGATTAAAATATAAATATTGATAATGGTGCAGAATATCAACAATAATGCTTTTTTGTACGATTTATGAACTTGTCGTCTGCTCTGTCTGGCTGGCTCGCGCTCAGCAATCCCGTCCGATACAATGCAGTGTGCAACATGGCTATCTTTGTTGATGTCGGTGAAACTCTGTACGCTTGAAAATGTCAGAAATGAAAAGAATACATTGCAACAAACCAAATGGGGAGTACGAGTATAAAGAGGTAAATTTCTTTAATTTTATTCTTCGGCGGCGATAACAAGTGGAAAATAAGCTAGTCACTGCAACCCGACGTGACAGTGAGTTATGACTGCCGATGTTAACATATTCTTTTTTGAGTCAATTTATGCAAATTAATCAGCTGTTCACAACTAGTTGACAAGAACAGGAGATTCACCAGGAATAAATAAAACGAAACAAAAATGTTCAACTTAGGGTCATTTTTTGTATTTTTTATTGTTTATTGTTTATTTTGATTGTTTTTGCTTTAGAATGGCTTGATTACAAGCGCCAAAAATAAAAGTTTGACGACATCCCAATCGATAAACTTGCAGAGTTACTCAGAGAATTTTAAACGTCAGCTCGAAAACAAGATGGTGAATCGTACGGCAAATTCTTCTTGGCTGGTTTACGGGCGTCAATTTATAGCCATACTACAGGTCCCCCATACCATCGAAAAATAAATATCACACACGACTGGGAATTTCAAGTGGCAAAATACGTATTTCGTGGCGTGGTCAAGACCATGAAAGAAAGATGGCAAAGACACGACAACACACAAAGTGCCTATCAACTGTGATTATATTATCGCTATTATTTTACAGTTTTGGCGATGCCAGTGATTTTGTAGATGTGAACGACGAATAAATAGGCAGTGTAAACTGAGTTTGAAGCCAGTAAACATCGCCAGGCATGATCGGCCCCGAATCTGTATACATTTACACGCACTCCACACTGCACCGTACATGTTATCCTTGGTTTGAATTGGAAATAAAAGGCAAGAAAAAGAAATTGCAACCCCAACGTCCTTATCGAACTTGAAACATCAACTTTCAGCATCATGTCATTCAAAAAGCCGCAACATGTGGAAACGGGAAATCTCGACGTAAACGGGTGCTTGAAAAGTGCAGTTGACAAACATCCTGGGGTCTCTGTCGCAATGTCAAGAACAAGGTAAAACCACAGACAAGGAGAAACAAACGATGAATGAAAGTTGTCGCTGATTACAGTTGTTGCATCTGAACTTGGTAGCCGAGAATTTCATTCGACGGAGAGTTCATAGTCGTCGTGACTGTTGGTCGTAGTTAACCCAGGACCGAGACTTTGAAAGGCTCAGGAGTCATTTGCCCTGATGCTAGCGGTCGATGTTGATGACAACTGCCGTTTTTGGCTCGTTTACACGGCCAGTGACGAACATAATATTCCATATGTCAAATACAACACTTTGAGGTCTGAGCGACCTGAGTTCTGCTTCACCTATACATCAACAAAGCGAGCCATGTTGGAATGTTGTAAACAACGTAGTAGTACTGCATAAGTCAGGTATCGGACGGGGACTGCATGCTAAGCGCGAGTCAGACAAAGCAGACGACAAGTGCATGCGGGATGACTCTTGTGGGATGACAGGGACCGCAAAGCTAGATAATCATTATAAGTAATAATAAGGGGTATGTGGTCACAAAGTCCACTGGTATTGACAAAGCTATACTATAATGTTGAATGATACATGTTAATTGTAATGAGTCCACATGAATACAGGCTTGCTGAATACACGCAATGGAGTTTGTGTTCATCTTCAAATGCACTCTTCGGCTAACATACAGGCGATAAAACCATGCTTATTTAAATGTTATAGCGTTTTCATGCAGTGAAACTAGACTATGATCGTCATACCTTCTCAAACTTAGGACTGATCGTAAGGGCGGTCATCTCTTCATTTACTTTTAGGTCGACATCAACGACTTGATACCCTCTGACACAACGACAAAAAAGAAAATCTCATGTAAGTCTTGTCAAAGAAATATTCCAAGTTTTCCTGGAAAGCATAAATGTGAATTGACCGACAGGAATCACATTCATTTATTTCCGTCGTATTAATTTTGTGTGCCTGAGCTTCTATTTAATAGAATATCATTTCCGTCTTTGCCAGATATCAGGGTAAACTTAAAGAGTAATAAATTCATTATTTTTTAATTTCATACCATGGGGACAATATGATATATACATACCTCCAGATGAGTGCAAATAAATCGATGTTCGGATGCAAGCACACAAATCTTATTTGCATATAAGAGTATCTAAAATTTGTAAAACTAGAAAGCAAGCTATGAATTAAACGGGGACATTCTTGTAATGTTTCAGTCAGATACATCTTTTAAAATACATTGCAATTACCCACATATCCTTTGACCCGAATCACCGCACTATCATGTCAAATATATTTGGTCCTTACATGTGATCTTGTTTGTTGCAAGTTTGCATCTACCTTGATGCGTCGTTGGACATATCAGTTGTCAGACTATGTCGGTAAATAGCACGAAGATCACCTGTAGCACAGTTTTGTCTAGAGATTTTCCACAAAACTTTTCTCCAGTTTGGGTTTATTATTGCGTTTGTACGCACAAGCACAACTCTTTACAGAAAAAATCATTGCACGTTTTGCCACTCGTGACCGTTTCCGAGAAGCTACATGTCGTTTATAGGAGAAGGTAATTCAACTGTAAGTACCCGAGTACTCTGAAAATTTATGAACATGAAATTAAAAAATCAATGTCCAAATAAATGAGTGTCGGGCCCTGCGACAGAAAACTCTTTGCCTCAGTCTGGGCCAATGACTATATCTGATTCCAGGATTTGAGGCATCATATTCAACCATTGGATGGAAATGCGCTCAGACACGACACATGTGAAATAACCAATCTTTAGCGTGAGATTTTTTCAAGCTTACGATCGTTACTATAACAGACGAATGCGAAAAACTGTGCCTGTTGAACAATTGATGTCGTAAACGATGTTTTGTCATTGAGTAAATAGTAAGCCATATCAACACATATGGTTCTATTAATTTTGCAAATTGTGTGAAAGGAGACGACATGAAAACAGATAGTATTGCAACATACAATTAATGCAATAGATGCTAAGTACTGGAATCCTAAGATGGTGTGCTACAATGACATCCTTTTAAGCCAGTTAACGTACCCGTCGATAATGGTTTCATAAATACCAATAAGAAACTGCAAACGAACTTCGTTCTCCTTCTTTTGCTTTTCCATTTCATTGCGATTTTCACGGAGTTTTTCCAATTCCTCATTGACTTTGTTCATCTCTTTTTGGTGTTTTTCCGCTTCCTCTTTTAACTAAAGTCGTGTTTGAGAAAAGGTAATAAGAACGATGTATATCAATGTAAAGCAGACCTGCAGTATCAGTTGTAGTGCAGTAACTATGAGACAAAAGATAAATATGTTACTTAGCTATATCTGCAAAAGCCTCTTTCCGTTACCCGCTATAGCGAATGCAACTTACCCATTTTAAAACACACATGCACACATGAAGCACATCAAACAATTACAACTAAAACGTGAATCGACATAGCTCTCCCATAATGAACCACTGATTTCAAGGGAGAACTTAAATATGTAAATTTGAGATGAAAGAGTATTGACAAATCATATTAAACTTGTAACAGCTTGATAAAGCCTCGCGTGATGTGTTGGCTATGGACTGTTTTAATTGCCACATATTTGAATGACGTCTCTTTAAGTTCGCTGCATTTCGGAAAACAATAGAAATATTTAAGCTGCAAGCAGCATTGCTACGGGCCAAGCAGCGGCTGTCAGAGTTGTGAGAATAAGATAGGCGATATAGTTGAAAAATAACGACTTGTTATGCAAGAAAACCTTTGCAATATTGAATTTTTTCTTGAAACAGATATAAGTTTTGCTATTTGAGTGGGCGTATAATTGGCTAAAACTTCATTCACAATCAAGGTAGGTTTTCAGCAAATAGCAGTAGAGCTGCACATTCCATGAAATATGAGATGTATGGTAATTGTGGTTACTGATTTCTAAGCCTAATTGTGACATAAAAGTCAATGGTCATCCTGTCAAGCGGCATCAGACCAAAAGAAACTTTGCTTCGATATTTATCATTCTGTACCAAAGATTAGATCCCTTCCTCTTTTGGTAAGCGTACAATTATATGTGCATTATTAATAAGTAATGGAACATTAGACCATAGGGTCCCCAATCCTATCAAATACGAAGGGTACAGCACTAATGGTTACCGATTTACGGGCTTATTTGTGAAATAGAGGTCAAAGGTCATCTGGTCACGCGATATTTTGTAAAAACAAACTTTGCTTCCTGTGTACCAAATATCAGACCTCTATCGGGTAGCCCAGTATTATATATGTGCATCATTAATCAGGTGCAGCTTGATGTGAGGTTCAGAGGTAAATTAAATTAGAAAGAAGATGCACCTGTTTCTAGCTTAACTTGCTGATTGTGAATCTTGAAATTTGGCTTGCGGCATGTGGCATGTGGCTGGTTGCGCTTGAATAAGGCTTACCCATAATTGCATAAGATAATTTTACAAATTAGCGGGAATAACATCGTATCACGACCAAAATATCGTTATACTGGAAGAGAGGCAAACTCTGTTCTTTGGTTGGTAAAGTGCATGTACTTCAGGCAATGAATATAATTTACGTCGGTGCGTTTAGCCGCAAGAACTTCAAAAAATGGATGATAAGGAAGATGTCACCGCGAAATATTAGTGTTCATCTCCAAAATGTTTTTCCAAGTGCAAGTGGTATCTCTGAACGAAGTGCAAGACAATACTGTCTCAAACATGATATCAAACGTCTTCGAGGTCAAGATTTGGATCGGGTTGAAATGGATGCAATTCATAAAGTGGGTTTAAAAACTATGACGGGGTACTTGGGTCATTTGCGGAGAACATCGTTGCGTACAAAGATTGGCAGCGAAATAAATTAATCGGATAACATTGAATGTGGATGCCGTAATCTAATTGGGGTGAAGGTTGTCACAACCTTTTCACAACCTACAAGTTTGCGACATTCACTAGAACTGCGCATAGCTTAAGAACGTCAGGCCAAACTAATTATATCTGACTTCTTTCCGGCGGCAAGACAATTGTTCTTAATATGTTCGTTACGATCCATTGAACAAGTTGCCCGTGCAAATAATTGTCACAATTTGGCGCATTCCCAGGCCAAAGATAATTAGATACTATCAGCTGCCACGCACAAAATAAACGGAAAAATGAGATCTTTTGGTAAATTGAAAATCGGTAAAGCGGAAATATGCATTGTGGGAAATAGAGTTTGTCAGCGGGAAATTTGAATGACCGCAATGTGGCATCCTGACAGCAGTATATGCCTATTTCTTGTATTTCATCTCAGACCAAAGGTTTCAAATTTAAAATACGCCTAAAAATTAATAACGAAGATGATAAAATCATATAAAATTGAAAATTAGCTACATTTCGATTTTCTTTTTTTTAAGGTGCACATTGGTGTATTGGTTGGCCAAATATGCCCTTGTTCTTCAGTGGATATAAACACTTTCCGACATCACGTAAAAATTACATGGTATTTGCACTTGTGTAGACGGCATCGAGATGCCAAGTTCCGTCAGTTAGGTCGAATAGTTAATACTCTGTCTAAACCTTACAGCGGATCCATCTACATATTTTGTTTAATCCCTTTCCGGACACTCCTCAACTTTATTTAGTCATCGGCCACTGTGTACATTGCGCTCTGAAAGGATACATCGCTCCAGAAAATCATCCCTGTTAGCCTTATTTCAACCGTTGACACTGATTACAATGAGTGAAAAAACTGTCTGGGTCTAATGGTTGATTGCAATAAATTGTTTGTTGCCATTTAAAAGGGGGAAATCGAACTCATTTACTAAATCGACCCAGTCAGTTCATTTTGTCCCATTACAGCATACTCACGAGAGTTTAGCTCGAGAACAGGGGAAAGTAAGTTCACCAGATTTTCACATATATATGTCTAACCGGTTGCCAATAAAAAGTGTCTCAGTTTTTTAATTAAGGTTGTTAGAGTCAAGTTATCACTGTTGAATAAGACGGCACTGTGAAAGTAATCGGTTGATAAACTTTGTTCAATACTGTGAAAAAAAGTAATGTATGTTTCAAAAATCTGAGACACGGTTTTGCAGCCAGTATTCTGAAGTGTAATATCTAGTTGACACCTAGACAATAGCCCCTTTCCCCTCTGACCTAAAACTTTTTACGTTACTTAACAATTTTCATAAACTTTCACAAAAATCTTCATTAAAATTCATCGCTCATTAATTTTCTTGAGCAAATAAAACATTCATAAATATAGCTTTAAGGTGAGATGTTATACTTGGGTAAAAGTGTACAACTAACCGGCAAAATTAACCTTTGAAAAGAAGTCGCAAAGCTGGAAAGCTACCTTTATTCCCCCCGGAGATGTGATTATGCACATTTATGCTAATATGACTAAGGATAAAGATCCTGGTGCCCCATCGTAAGCATAGACTTCTTAACAATACGTTACTTATTAGCCAATATAACTACTCTTTAAAGAGGAAGGGGAAACTATACATCTAAAGAATTGCTTGACACCATTATATCGTATTATTAGGTACATTTTCATTCAAGGTACCAAGACAAGAAATTGACCTTTTTAATCTAACAATTTTCTGGTGATTAATAAGCTCAGAACCCCCATAGGTTATACATTTTCTGAAACTCTAGATATAGGGGAACATTTCGGTAATCACAGTGTCACCATTGATTACATAACTATCACGTGACACATAATTTGCCTAACCTTTCAAAAATTGGTTTCATCTATGTTTTGTCTCAATACTTCAAAACATCTGACTCAAACATGTGGGAATGCAAGATGTCACAACGCTCTTCTAAAGTGTGTCTCGGATTCTTTATATCTTGCTTAGTTTTCTTTGGAGTACTAGTTTTTAATCAATCAACTTTGGTTAAATTCACCGCTCTGGAAGTTTTTCTGGCATAAAAATTATTTTAGAAGGTTAAAAACATTCTGAAGCAAACTTAGGAAGATTCTCAGGACAGCTTGCACTCACACAAATTTCAGCCACATAACTCAAAGCATTGACACAAAACATAGGGAAGATTGATTTTTGAAAGGTCATGCAAATTACCTGTCATGTGATACTTATGTAATAAACGGTGGCACAACGGTAACCAAAATGTTCCCCTATGTCTAGGCTTCCCGAAAATATATAATTTACAGGCTTATTAACCACTGGAGAATTGTTAGCTTTAAAAGGTCAATTTCTTGTCTTGGAACCTTAAAGTGGCACTCCCACTTGGTAACATTTTTAAAACACATTTTTTTAGTGCCAACGGTCGATATTTGACTTGGCGACTGCGCGCGGATCGCGAGATATCGATAAAAACATGTCTTCAAAAAAGTAAAAGTTTGAATTCCGGTGGCCCACCTAAATTCAGCTTCCGAACATCGAACGTTCGGCACTGGGGCCATTGTCAACTAAGCTATGGAGTACGAGTCTACGCTAACGTTGCCGTACGCCACAGTACCACTGGTGCCGGTGATCGGTCATGACCCGTGGGAGAAAGCTGAGTCTTACTGACTTGGCGTAAAAAACAAAAAACAATTTTTGCTGATTCCACCAGAATTCGCATTGGTGACTAGCACAGTTACGTGCGGTTGATACATAGCGGCCGCCGCATGGTATGCATAGACGCATACCACGCGCGTGGTGTACTGTGTGGCAGACGACAAAATGTGGTCATTGGGGCGTCTAATATTTGACGCGTAAAAACTGATGTTTATGTGGTATTGGTTAAAAATATAATACAACTGATTTAGAATAATGAAAATATAATACAACTGATTTAGAATAATGAAAACGACAAAAACTAAGGAGAAGTTTTAAAAACCTTACCTGAGGTAAAGGCATAATGCTGTATATAAAGTCTTTGCAGTGGCAAGTAAATTAATTGCGTCGTTCGAACTTATTGTAGACTCCCTAGAATATCGTCAATCAACACAACAACAAACCTTCGGGGGATTTCGGGTCAAAATAAGAAACGATCGTAAAACTTCGGGATGTGAAAAATACGCTCGGGAAATGACATGTTTTTATCGATATCTCGCGATCCGCGCGCAGTCACCACGTCAAATATCGACCGTTGGCATTAAAAAATGTGTTTTAAAAATGTTACCAAGTGGGAGTGCCTCTTTAAAGCGTGATTGTCAAATGTGCCGATATGTACAATAACATATTTAAAGCCGAAGTGATCTGTTATTTTGCAATATTTAGAGCTCTACTGACCTGTGCATCATAGTCCTTTTTGTACTGTTTGAGTGTTTCTTTAAACCCAGAAATGTGCTCTATGACGACTTGAAGTCTTTCGTTTTCATCGGGCGGACTTTCCATTGCTTCTGCAAGTTTTGCTAGATCTATTTCCTGCGTAACGAGGAACAAATAAATAAGTTCACACATGTAAGACTGCTTTGGTTTGAAGATGCCCAACATTCCCTAATGTTTCATTATTTCTTAACTGGTTACAGTCAGGCTTCATCTAAACTGGCTTTAGTCGCAGGTCACCTGTGTTTCAGGTCGATATAATATCCATTTCCTGTTATAAATTTTCATAACATATAAACCCTCAAATGATTTTTTTTAAATTATTGCAGACATCAGCTTACATCAAACCTTTGGCTTTTACGTTTCATTTTATTTCTCCGTCTTCCTTCTTCAGCAAACCACTTTTATCGATTATATTTTATCATCAACACTGATAACCATACTTCGTAAAACAAAGATACGAACCAAAGTTTTAACTGCACCAAAATATTCAATAAGATCACTATAGGATTTCCCTAGACGAGACGTCGCCTGCAGTCTTTTCAATTCTTGATCCTTTTCTTTTACTTGCTCTTGCAGATCTTCATTTTCATATTCCTTGGCCATCAATCTAAACACAAATTAAATCTATACATATTTCATCTTTTGAACACTGATGGACATGAACGAAAGAGAACATTCAATATATTAATGGTGATTACTTTCAAAACATGGTCGAAAACCAGGAAATGATTCACAACCTAGCATAGTATATTTACTGAACTGAATTAAAGTGAGGTACTGATACAGCATATAGAATCAACCGTTAATTTAATAGCTTCCATTGTCAATACAGTGTGAGTTTAAATATAGATTAAAGGAAACAGTGTACATTTATGAAAGCTGTGAAATTCAATATTACACAGACACACAGACACACACATACACATATCTATATATATATATATATATATATATATATATATATATATATATATATATATATATATATATATATATATATATATATGCGTGTGTGTATGGCAAGCCATGTGTTTAAAAAATCGTGAATTTTATGTTTATGTTCATGAAAAGCAATTTTGTGTTCATAAAAACCATGTTATATTCATGAAAACCATTTTTGCGTTCATAAAAAGAACATTTTTGTGTTCATAAAAAAAACATTTTGGTGTTCATGAAAACCATGTTTATGTTGATGAGTTCCATGTTCATGTTCATGAATTCTATTTTTGTGTTCATGAATTTTATGTTCATGTTCACAAATTTTTATGTTAATGTTCATAAATTTCATGTTTGTGTTAATGAAAAACATTTTTGTGATCATAAAACCATTTTTGTGTTCATGAATATATGTTTTTGTTCATAAAATCCGTTTTTGTGTTCAAAACACCAATTTTGTATTCTTGATATTATGTTTATGTTCATAAAGTTTGCGTTTATGTTAATAAAACATTTTTGTGTTCTTGAATTTATGTTTATGTTCAAGAAACCCATTTTTGTGTCTATCAACCATACTTTTGTGTTCATGGTTTGTTTTTATGTTCATGAATCTCATGTTTGTGTTCTGAAAACAAATTATTTTCATTAATTCGAGGTTTATGTTTATTGAAAAACAATTATTTGTTCATAGATTTCACGTTTACGTGCATGAACCATATTTTTTCGTAAAATCATTATTGCATTCTAAAAACGTGTTTATATGCATGCACTTTTTCAGCGCTACGTGGCACTCTGCAGTTCTCAGAGGTGGCCGCAGTGTTTTCTCCCTTCACCCTCCGAAACACCCTGCCCACCACACCGTCAGCGCGGCATATCCCAAAATCCAAAACGACACGATGATGAACCATTTTCTCGAGAATTTCTTGCGCCCTTGGCATACACTGTACAAAAACTCTCTTGGAGTGTGCATCCGCCATAGTAAGACAGCCATTGATCATCGTGGTGAGAGACAACTTGCTAAGCCTAGTCGCCTGTTTCTGGGCATATCTGGCGAAATTGAGGGCCCGACAGCGTAAATTACTTTAGTGTGCACAATCCCCTTTCACGGGTCCCAATCCACTTTGGCTAATTCAATTCAATTTAGAGATTGCATTAAATCAGGTAGGAACCTTACGGTTTACATAAGTTTCCTGGATGAAATACAAGGGAAGTGTAATAAGCTGCCAATGGAATTTATCATCTGCTTTATCCTTATTAAACAAAAACCCCCTTTGTCGCACTTTGCTATTTGTGGTGGCATCTTGACAGAGACTGAAATTCGCAACTAACAGTGCGTTTCTGTGTCATCAGATCTGACGCGCCGTTTATTCCGAGGAGAAACCGCGTGTTAGTTACGGACTAGTTACTCTGTTACGTGATTTCAAAGAATTTGCACAGTGTATAGTTTTATATATCTGCGAGCACAGGTCACTCATTGCCCGGCTGCCAGGTTTGTTCGTCCCGCTTTGCTGTGGTAGTCTCGTATCAACAAGAGACC
This sequence comes from Ptychodera flava, assembly GCF_041260155.1. Lineage (NCBI taxonomy): Eukaryota > Metazoa > Hemichordata > Enteropneusta > Ptychoderidae > Ptychodera > Ptychodera flava. The sequence goes on from NW_027248350.1 coordinate 3,034,531, forward strand.
GCGGAGATTATGTTTACGCAAGGCGAAATAACAGTAATGGACGATCATTAAATTTTGTCTTCTAGCCAGGGTAAAGTGCACTTAGGCATGTGAATTTGGCCTTCTTAAGATATCTGATGACAAGAATGTGTAACGGATTACAAGCATTTTTATTGTTTCTAAGATATGTTTTCAAAAAACTATGATGAAAAAGATGACTGATTTAAAATGTTTAAAGTGAGCAAATGTAGTTTGCTTGCATGTGACCGATCAAGAAAGTTGTAGGAATTAACTTAAGACAATAAGTCACCAAAGGGCAGATGTGCTAACATCTGAGGTATCAACTACAAAAGTTGTTATACTTATTTCCACACCTGCAAAGAAACTTAGCATCACAGTTTACACAAACGTTTTGATGCCTCTTAGGTCCTGGGTCGTGGAACTGATGGTTTCCAGGTTATTCTGAATACTTTGATATTAGGATTGTGGCATTACTATAAAAAGCAGCAGATCTGGTATAGTAAATACAATACTGACTCGGCAAACACCCGGTCTGGTATAAATTTGGAGTGGCCTGGAGGCATGAAAGACGCCCTACAGGCATTGAATCTTGATGACATCTCCTGTAACTAATCCTGGTATTTGTTTTGTTGATTGCCGCATTGTCCAAGAAAAATTTGAAAAAAGAAAGAAAAGTTTCACCTAATCTGATACATCGGCGTTGATGTTTCTGATAAGCAGTGACAGAGTGTAGTCCGTACAAATGTTCATCGAAGAGGAAACTGTAGGCTTGTTCCGTACCATAATTGACGATTCAACAAATGTCAATATTTATTTTCATTATATTGTAGTTGCTTGCTGTTGAGCTGATCTGCCCCTATCTGGTAACTGTTTGTCATCTAGTCACAAAGGGAGGGTTATAGCGACAAAGTTCCCTCATAAAACATTAAGTTCAGTCTGTTTTATCATCTGACATGTCGTTATCCTCCAAGTTCATTATTCATTCACCTTGTGTGTTGTCTTTGTTTACAACATCTTTGTAGTAACCGTGTCTTAGCCAAACCTGTTCTTCCTGACATAATTTTTATTGCTTATTCGACTTTTCTCTTATTTTTGAGTTCATTCATTTCCCCTTCACCAGGATTTCTAGATTGAGTATTTCTCTTCATTATAGCTGTGATAGAGAAGATCTGTAGACGCATCTCTTTGCAAGTATCACAGTAGTCAGTTTGATGAGGCATAATACCGTGTTTAGGTCTGTGTCAATTAAGCCATTGTTTGCTGAAGAGTTACTATATGGAAATTTGCCCTGCTCTCTTTTGAGTATGATTAAACTCACCAAGAACTGATGATTTCATTTTACGGTCAAAATTACTCTAACAAGCCTTCGGAGCATTGACACCGCTAAATTTTGGCAATAAGTAATACTGAATACATGTAGGGTTTGATCCGTTCTCCTGTTGGCTGCTCATGTCAACAAACTTCAGGAACTGTTTGCATGACTGTTTTGCCTTCCAGCAAGTCCATGCTCTGATTTCTCTGCAACAACTTTGACTTCCTCAAAGTCATCAAATGTGGACCACCAATGAGGAAAAGAGTTCTTGATACCTATTGGCATTACTACGGTCCTTTCTAGTCTTTGACTGCTAAATTCCTGCTTTGTTATATTTTGGTAGGTTCCTAGTGTAGGCTTCATTTCACAGCTCTCAGTTTTCTCAGTCTTTCAGATCCTGCCCCTAGAACTTGAATCATACAGGGTTGGCAAAACTGATACTTGCCAATGGCATAAAAAATTTTTTCAGGAGCACGTAATATTCCTTGTTCATATTCCTCTGATGCATTTGGCGTATTTAAGGCTTACTCTTCTTACTTTACGAAGTTGATCTGCAGGATGTGTGATTGCAATGAACTCTCATTGGCATTATTCAGCAAACGACTACACTGACTACATGGGTATCTCGGTGTGTTTTGCCATACTGTCAAGTTCTTGTAAGTATTTGGAAAGCCGTGGTTTTAAAACATATACCCCTTCATTCTTCTTATTTCTCTTGCAGATGGAGAAAAGTCTGAATCTTGTGAGCTTACATAGCTGGGACACTGTGATTCTTCTTGAGACATACACGTAGAGTAAATTTAAATAGACATGTCAGTTGAATGCATTCACAGACTTATTGAGTGACGTTTAAGCACATTTGCGACTGAACTTGAGAATCGCATTTTCCTTGAATATGTATAACTGCCAGTAAATTTCAAACGCGTCTGAGACTCTAGTCTGCGAACATGTTTGGCCTGCTGGTCTGCAGTAAATGTCATCGTCAGATCAAAGAAAGAAAGGTTTCAACCTAGCTCGATTACTCTCTCACTTTCTTATCATTAACAAAAGAAATGAAATGTTAATGACGTGTAAATACCTTCTGATCCCGTTCAAGATAGCTGAGGGAAGATGTCCATTCTGAACCAGAGTTAATCGTGTTAAACCTGTTACAAAAGAGTTCAATTTCCGGGGCAAATAATGACCTCAACTACAACCTCAGACTCATTTCAAGACAGACGGAATTGTGTGCGATTTTAGAAACGCAGAACTTTAAACGCCTTTATATGAATTACTTTTCTCATTTGAACAAGTTTACAGCTTCTTTTCGTTATATCTTCAAGCTGATATCATGCATCCTTCAACCTTCACACAGAAGCTTCGCTCTATACCCCTCATTTTTATCTTTCAGACGTACCATTCTGTTGTATGTAGTGTTGCAATTGATAAATAATATTTGTTTTGGGGGCGATATTTTGAAGGCACTTCAGAGCATTTGTTTATAGGCATAGATTTGTCAGATTTGATAATGTAGAGCTTTTCTGATATGCAAAGACTACATCGCTTGCAACAAAAGGAAAATGTAATCAACAAAATGCACAGCAGTGCATCAACCAACTGACAGTGAGGATGAGTCTGATTCCAGCGACATGTGGGTGAAGAATTGTTCCAAAAGGTCCTTGAATGAAGTTGGAGCGATGAGTGGTAAGTGATAAGTGTAATTTTGCAATGATTCCCTGCCATGTGCCCATTATTGATTACATAAGCACAACAGAATGCATGCAGACACCTTGGCAAAAATTATGCTAATGAATTGCTTGCCAAAGTCCTTGTTGAACTAAGCAAACGTGAGGGTGGAACAAAACCTTCACCCAAGAGAAATAAAGCAATAAGAGAACTAAAAGTAAACAAATCAATCAACATCCTATCGACGGAAAACGGAGATGTTCTGTCATTTTTAGCTCACGTGTGTAAACACGTGGGCTAATGTCATAGCGATGTCTGTCTGTCTGTCCGTGTGTGTGTCTGTCTGTCTGTCTGTCTGTCTGTTTACACGATAACTCAAAAACGCCTGAACGGATTCAAGTCAGATTTAGTACACAGGTACCATATGCTACTTGCAAGAACTGATTAGATTTTGGTTAGTGTGGCTTGCATATTAATGAAGTTATGCAATATCGTTTTTTTCCGTACAATGGTTTCCCTATGGAGACGGTAATGACAGTGTAGGCATATATCAAGAAATACTGCACAAAATTTCATGAAATTTTTCACAGATGACAATCTAAGAACATTATGATGACACTGTGAGTGTTATGTCAATTATCTTCTCATTTGCATATTTAATGAACTTTTGTTATTAGTGATAACTCTGAAATTCCTGCACCAAACTTGATGAGACTTGCAACAAATATTGATCTGATATATATCGAATTATAAGCTTATAATTAGAAGCATTAGGCAGTATCAAGTTAATAAATAGCTCATTGCATATTTTATGAAGGTTTGTAATTAGTCATATAACTCCGATATAACTTCACCTAATGTGATGACATCTGCTGCAGATACTGATCCGACTGATATCTAACTGTAGTGTAAAGCATTTAGTAGTGTGAAATTAATTAAGGGTTCATTTGCATATTTAATGAACTTTGTAATTAGGTATATAACTCTGAAATTACGGCACCCAAGTCAGTGAAATTGGATACAGATATTGTTTTGATAAATATCTAATTGTACTGAGAAGCATTTGGCAGTGTCAAGTTAACAAATAGGTCAATTGCATATTTTATGAAGTTTTGTAATTAGTGATATAACTCCAAAATAACTGCACCAAATGTGATTAAATCTGCTGCAGATACTGATCGAGTAGATATCTAATTGTGGTGTAGAGCATTTAGTTGTGTGAAGTTAATTAAGGGTTCATTTGCATATTTAATGAACTTTGTAATTAGTGATATTACTCCAAAATTACAGCATTAAATTTGATGAAACTTGCTACAGATGTTGATCTGATAAATATCCAATTGTACTGAGAAACATTGAGCAGTGTCAAGTTAATAATTAGCTCATTTGCATATTTCATGAAGTCTTATAATTAGTCATATAACTCCGAAATAACTGCATCAAATGTGATGAAAACTGCTGCACATACTGATACGACAGATATCTAACTGTGTTGTAAAGCATTTAGTAGTGTAAAGTTAATTAAGGGTTCATTTGCATATTTAATAAACTTTGTAATTAGGTATATAACTCTGAAATTTCGGCACCAAAATTTTGTGAAACGTGCTACAGATATTGATTTGATAAATATTTAATTGTGCTATGAATCATTGAACAGTGTCAAGTTAATTTAGGGTTTATTTGCATATTTAATGAACTTGTAATTAGTGACATTACTCTAAAATTACAGCACTAAATTAAATAAAACGTGCTACAAATGTTGATCTGATGGATATCTAATTATCCCATGAAGCATTGAGCAGTGTCAAGTTAATTAACAGTTTATTTGCATATTTAAAAACGTTTTGTAATTAGTGATTAAACTCTGAGAGTACTGTGCGAAGTTGAAAAAACCTGCTACATATAGTGATAACATATATCTTATTGTTCTGTGAAGGGATTAATGAACCTGTTGTAAAACACGTGAGCATATTCAGTTCATATCTGGTTAGACACTTACAGCTACAAAGAGCTGATAATAACATCGCTGAAGGACTTTGCAGATTGGTGTAACATCAGCAAAGAACTTCACAGACAATTATATCAGACAACAGATACACGACCCAAATTTTATGGTTTGCCGAAAATCCATAAAGAGGGAATACCTCTCAGATCCAGGGTAAGTTGCATTGGTTCCATTGACTATAATTATGCAAAGTACGTAATTGAATGGCACCACCAGCCGGTACTTCTATCCTTCACGTGAATAATTCCTAATATTTTTGTGATATCATTAGAAAATGGGCATAGAAAATGGATGCTACAAAATCAGATGGTTATGATAATGTCTGTCTTACACTTCTTAAGATGGGGCAAATAGTTTTGCGGGAACCATTACCAATATATTTAATTTGTTAATAGCAATTGGTCAATACACAAGGGCGGACCTAATCATGTTATCAGTAATTACAGGCCTATTTCAATACTGCCAGCTTTATCAAAGATAGTCGAGAGACACATTTATAATAGTCTGTATACTTATTTACCTAATAACAATTTAATCATAAGCTCCCAGTCTTGCTTCAAACACCTTCCTTCATGTCATACCGCACTTCTTTACAGATTAACTGTTAAGAAATTGTGATAATGGTTTGTACAATGGTTCAATTTATTTAAACTTGTGTAAGGCCTTTGACTTTGTCGATCATGATATTCTGTTAAGGAAACTCTCCATTTATGGTGTTAACGGTACATCCTTGAATTGGTTCCGTTCTTATCTTGCAAATAGATGTCAATTTGTTAATTATATGATTGAGGAATCAAAGATTTTCCTTATTGTATGTGGTGTTCCACAAGGTTCCATTTTGGGACCTCTTCTTTTCTAATTTTCATTAATGATTTACCATTGAGTCTTAATATGGGCAATTTAGATATGTTTGCCGATGATCAAACACTTTGTGTATCAGGGATTAATATTGATGGAATTGGTACGAAACTTCAAGAGGATGTTTTACCAATTTCCACCTGGGGTTCAAATAAGCCATGTCAATTAACACTTCGAAGAAAATGTTTGCCCGTTGCTATACGCCCAAAAGTCAACCACTTGTCTGATCACAGTGTCACTCTCGATATTCGGATCAACGACACTTGCATCTCTAATGTTTTTACTCTCACACTCTTTGGAATCGAAGTTTACAATGCTTTAACCTAGGATGAACACATATACAACTTATGTAAGAAATTGTAGATGCGGATAGGGGTGCCGAGAAAACTGCGACCTTTGACCCCATTGAATACTCTAACGCTAGTTTAAAATGCAATTTTTCCTTCTGTAATTGGTTATTGTTGTACACTTTGGGGTAGCAATTCGAAAACTAACCTGCAACAAATTTACAAACTTCAGAAAAGAGCAGGTAGAGTGATCTCAGGAGTCGATGTAACATTGTCTTTACGTTCTATTCTGACAACTCTCCATTGGCTGCCTATAGATTCAAGAATTGATTACTTTATTGCCGTTCAGACTTTCAGAATACTACATGGTCTTGCGCCTGAATATTTAAATCGTTTTTCTTACGTTTCTGAGATATATCATTTTAACACTCGATGTGCCAGCAATGCTAATTTACATGTTCCCACCTTTAAGATAGCAGCTTGACAGAGATCGTTTGCCTATCGTGCAGCGAATATTTGGAATGGTATTCTTTTTTTCCATAAGAATACGGAAAGGCTCATTTATGTAGTTTTCTACATTATAAATTTATAAATGAAGGTTCTTCACTGGACTACAGTCCTTTACTGCTCAGACTTTACGAGAGTTGTCATATTTTTGTAATTATTTTCCCCCTATTTTTGAGGGCGCTTTTGTAAATTATAATTTACTTTGTAACTCAGACTAACCTCTGAAAAATAAGTATAATAATAATAATAATAATAATAATAATAATAATAATAATAATAATAATAATTAATATAATTAATATAATTATTATATAGAAATAATAACGCGAATAATAATAGGTTCAATTTCCGTGAAAATTTCACAATAAGGGTATTTTGGGTCGAAAAGACCAAATATGATATCGATTTCACTGCCCCATGTTTCCATGGTAACCATTTTAGGGGTTGAAAATTTCAGTTTTCTAATATCCAATGAAAAGTTACTTTGATTGATATGAAAATTATCTAGCGGGGGAGTTCGGGTCAGAGAACACAAAAACCAGATTTATTCTAATGTTTTGAGTTGCCATGGTAACTATTCTCGGATTGAAAATGTTACTTTTTCCGCAAAATTCCTATTAAAGAGTTATTGATTGATGTAAAAATTGATAATAAGGGTTTTCTGGTTAGCACACCAAAAAAATCACACTCATTTAATGTGAGATGTTTCCATGGCAACCATTCAGTATTAAAAATTACCAGTTTTTCAAAGATTCCATCTAAAATCCAGAAATCAACAGAATGTGTTATATCAAAGGGATATTTTGGGTTAGAAAGACCAAATATCCAGTGTAAAAATCCAGTAATCAACAAAAATATTATACCAAAGGGTTATTTCGGGTTAGAAAGACAAAATATGATATCCATTTTTACTGCCCTGTGTTTCCATAGTAACCTATTTGCGTTTTAAAATTTCAATTTTTTTCCTAAGTCCATTAAAAGTAATCCCAGTTACAATGCAAATGCTCTCCTAAGTGTATCTATCACAGCATGAACTCCATGTTCATTTTTGTTTTATGTTGCCATAGTAACCATTTCGGTAACCACAGTTTCTTCATTCGAGAGGGTCTATGTTAAAACATAATTCACTGGTTTTTATTTATTTTATGAATTTGTAAGTAACATCTTTTAACATTTGTTCTATAATAATAATAATAATAACAAGGCAGTATTGCTGAAGGCAATGAGTACTTGGGCCGTGATAGAGTAATTTTGAGGACAATATATACTACTATTCAAATATGGTCTTGAATTTCCTCCTGTCAATGAGGCATTTGATTAACTGGTTATTAAACGAAGCAATGGCATGACAACGGCAAAATATGTCTAGCAACTTTTGTGGAGTTTGAGCAGGGGTTCTTTATTTATAGCGGGAATTGCTTAAACTCCTTAAATATTGAAATTACAGCAAATTTCTTTTGTTCTCGATGGTAGATGTCTAATATTTAGATGGGCATATTTAGATTTCTACCCTATAGTTATCCCTATATACCAAAAATCGGACATCCAGCTCTATATGCTTGCTCAGAATTAGATATGCGCATAATTAATGAGGTACAATATGTGGTGTCATAAGGTGTCCCATCATACCATTTATGAAGGGTGTAGCACTTGTGGTTACTGAGTTGTGGACAAATATATATATTTGAGGTCAAAGGTCATCGAGGTCACGTGACATTTTGTCAAAATAATTGTATTGCTAAGTTATTCCTATATACCAAAAATCAGACCTCTAGCTCTATTGGCGCGCTCAAAATTATATATGCGCATAATCAATGAGGTACAATATGTGGTGTCATAAGGTGTCTTATCATATCAAATATGAAGGATGTAGCACTTGTGGTTACTGAGTTGTGGACAAATATATATATTTGAGGTCAAAGGTCATTGAGGTCACGTCACATTTTGTCATAATAATTGTATTGCTAAGTTATTCCTATATACCAAAATCAGACCTCTAGCTCTATTGGCTCGCTCAAAATAAGATATGCACATAATTAATGAGGTACAATATATGATGTCATAAGGTGTCCTTTCATACCAAATATGAAGGGTGTAGCACTTGTGGTTACTGAGTTGTGGACAAATATGTATATTGAGGTCAAAGGTCATTGAGGTCACGTGAAGTTTTGTCAAACAAATTATATTGTTAACTTATCCCTATATACCAGAAATCAGACCTCTTGCTCTATTGGCTCGCTCATAATTAGATATGCACATAATTAATGGGTACAATATGTGGCGTCATAAGGTGTCCCATCATACCAAATATGAAAGGTTTAGCACTTGTGGTTACTGAGTTATGGACAATAATGTATATTTGATGTCAAAGGTCACCAAGGTCACATGATATTTTGTCAAAATGTCAATTTTGTCAAAATGTCTGAGATATCTGCGTGAACCGATGGACTCACTGATGGACTCACGGACGGATATGAGCCAATCTATAAGCCCCCTGGACTTTATCCGTGGGGACAAAAAAACTGTGTCACTGCATCCTTTAGGCAATATGAATACGATGAGAAACTAAATTTTTATTTTTCTTGGCATCATACATGCGAATCTATGGAGAACTGCCTTATACATGGGAGTCTATGGAGGTGTAAACTAAAAAGTCCTCTAACACGGCCAAATTTGAAAGCATTGTGAAACAATCGACGTGCATCTGTATGGGGTTGGGTACTAGGCGTGAACGGACGCACGGACATGACCAAACCTATAAGTCCCCTCGGACTTCGTCCGTGATGATTAAAAACAACGCAACAGTTATTACAGCTACACCGGCGGTAGGTTCATATCCAGAGCCCCGTACGGTCTGCCGCCGTCGCTTGAAAACAATCTCATGCACCCGGCCATATGGGCAGCTGGCCGGATGCATGACTTCCCGGAGAAGGCGAGCTGTCACGTTCAAGCTCAGGATTTTGTCGATCAAATTTCAGTAAATTTACCTTACCTAGATGAAATTTTGTCTATAGGCTGAAATTTCGCCGAAGTTTGACAAAATTACATCGATTTTTCAGGTTCATATGCGACATTTTTGAGTTTGAGTGCAGACAGAAATAAGTTTTGAGGCAACATGGCTGCGACCCCATGTTGACCCCTAGCCCTGTGTACGATGCTATGTACTACAGCTAACACACAGCATTGTACGCAGGGCACAGCGAGAGAGTTGCCGACATCGACGGTTATTTACGAGAAGTGAATAAAAGACTGTCATTTTGGAAGCGATCGAGTAGCTGAGGTAGGCTGGGATACGACTTGGGCCCAAGAACGCTGAATTTCGGCAGTAATTTGGCTTTTTACGTCAAGTCCCAAATGGATTTGAAGTCACCGACCTAACGTACGGGTCTTTGCAGGGCTGTGGTGAGCGGGGCGGTTAGCTGTAGCGGAACACACAGCATCGTACGCAGGGCTAGTTGACCCCCAAGTGAAAATGTGTTCGCGATCAAATCTTCCTATATTTTTTCAGAATTTTCAACAAAATCATTGCTTCTTACATCTTTTGTAAAATATAAAATACTAAAATAAAACTGCGATGTGCCATGTCTCCAGATTTCTAAAATATCGTTCGTTGACCGTTCGATGCAAACTTGTGACGCAGTTGAAATTCAATACTGACCGCCAAATAATCTTAATGAGACAAGATCAGTCTAGACATCCTCCAAATTATCCAACCATTCGCATTGGAGTTCAGCTCGCTTAGAGTATCATAACATTTTTCGGCCTTCTTTTAGATCGACCCTAATATCTCCCATTTAGGAAATAAATACACAAGCTACCTTGACAAAACTTCGTGCACCATCCAAGACCAAACGCACTACAAATCTGTCTTGACGTCATCATCTCCTTACATGGTAATCGGCATACCGTATTTTTTAGCAAAGGGGACACAGAATACGTCGGAGTATTCAGTTTCAAAACGTATTACATTGTGTGATGTTGTCAAAAAAAGTCATGTTACTGCAGTGGTATAAATTACAAAACACAAAAGTTAAAATCAGTTTATTTTGGACTGGCTTTACCCAACATTTCATATTGTTTCTTATGCCAGATTTGACCACGTGCTTACTGGCGACCCCTTTTCATGCAAATTTTGTGTCAAATGATGTGTTCCCCTGGAAAAACAAACGTACGATTTCTAAATGAAGGAGGCGAAATTTGCCCTCAAGACGCAAAACCACCCCTTTGGGGTGTACCTAGCTATTTTTAACGAGCTTCTCGAATCTGCAGCTCTATTTCGAAATGATGGTCTGGTTTTCTCAGCTCAAGGATAAGTGTTCTCAACCGGGGGTACAGTTTCAGTCGTAATGTTTTTCATTGTGTCCGGGATATAAAACCTTTCCTTTTCAAACTTTCTCTTTGATTAACACTAATCCACATCTTGTCAGTGATTAAACATGTTTCAAGTTTAAATGTTAAATTCTGGTCTCGAGCCCTCCTGTTCGACCAAACCGAAATTACCCCTCCCACTTTGGCTCTCCAGTGGGTGTAGCAAGGGTCGTGGCATCGCCTAGGAAACGGAGGGTGCATTAATTGTTGCATTCGATGCACATTTTGATTATATTCAGAAGATTTTGTGGCCAAAACTCAGATAGAGAAGCATTTATATTCACATCTCACTTATTCAAGACTGGCTGAGAGCAGCACTTCCATTCAGTTAACATCATTACGCCATTTATTATGCCAAGAAAGATGAAGCCAATACATTCTGCCCTCCCTGGTCTCAGCCAGAAATGGTTATACCTTACAGTTTTTTCCCACGGAATGAAAACAAATGTACTTGGGCTGAGGCCCAAGTACAATAATATTATTGTAATTTCTTTGCCTTCATTCTAGAAAGAATAATAAAGATAATGTATATTGGGGCCATTTTGGTCAAAATTATGTTTTCCGTTAATTTTAGTGTGTTAGAAATAATTTTACATAGACCAGAAATAATTTTTCAAGCATTTTTAATTGTGTTTCATGCAGTCATCCCAAATAAGTGTTATATAGTATATTACTAACTTATTATGAATTTATCGAATTAAGTTTATGCCTTGAAATTTACTAACTATTATTCATTTATCGAATTAAGTTTATGCCTTCAAATTAATTTATGTCCTGAAATTTATTCTACTAGTGTCCGAACCAAATCCTCCTTATCATCCAACAGTAGCGCACAGTTTTTTATGTTTTATTTAAAACATAATTCACTGGTACTTATTTATTTATGGATTTATAATTAACGACGTATAATAATGTTCATTTTATAATAATTTATTTTGATTTCTTTGCCTCATTCCAGGAAGAATAATGAAGACAAATTATATATTTCTGATTGTTTAACTAAAGTAAAATTATGGCCATGTAGTGGTGCATTATTTTTTCGTGTGACCTGGCGTGACCCCATAAACTCTGTGATTCTAATGATAGATCTCCCCTTTCCATGGTAGCAATGGCTAAATTTGAACATGATCCTATATACCTTTAAACATTTTTTAAAACCCGCAGGCCAAGACAAGGGGGGATATTACAAGTTAAATGTTTCATGTTTAATATTGACCAGGGCTCAAAATTAACTTTTTTCCCTGGTAGTCCACTTGGGCAACCATATTCTCAAGTTGGTAGCCCGGTGACACTGGCTGGTAGCCCATGCATATTTTAGATCAGGGGTATCTTTTTTTCGTTAACCAGACAAGAAAGGGCTATTTTACAAGGTTCTGCCCATGAAGTGAATTTTCTAGTCTTTTGATGTGTATACTTGCACACCTTTAATGCCCAAGGAAACAATATAATGGACGACAGTGGGACTCAAAATTTGTGTGACCTATAAACAACCTGTTTCACTCTCACAGTTGTATGCAAATTTTAAAAGTCGCCATGACAACATGACAACAATATGGCCTTTTCCGAACTGAGACATACTGTAGCAGGGCTGAAAATAGACCATGGCCCTTCTGTTGGGAGGAGGCATAATTTTCGTGTCATTTAGATTGATACATTATTATCAAAATGCAACGAGAATGCGTTTTATTGGCCATTGTTTCCTGTGCCTGTCATTCAAGTACGTCAGTTCAGTTATTGAAACTTTGTTGCAAAGTTCCACCGCACGGCCGGTCATCTCCAGAACAAAGTCATACTATGGCAAATTTATATGCCCAGCCGGGTTTGACTGCATTCATCTGGCTCGTCCAAAAGTGACGGACGCATCTTTAAACCTTTCTGCTTGGTGAAAAACGCATTTATTGATTCGCCAAAGGCCTGTGGATTCGCTTGTTTTTGCACAAGTGCTACATAGGAAAAATTGTTGAATACTCACTGTTTTCAGTGAATCCGCCATGATGAGAGTTCTTGAAATTGAATCAAAAAATGTTGCCTTGCTCGAAATCGAATACGTCATTGTTATACAAGAGTTAGCACTCCAAAGTCTATCACCCTGTTTTTTTTCCAAGTTTGGAGAAGGCCGGCATTTCCATCTGAATAATTGAACGACGTGAAACGCAAAATTCCATTGCATATTATCCGGCAATACAGTACAGTAGAAATACTGTATATGCTCCAGGTACGTATAAGCTTATACTCCACAAAATGGCCACAGGCGGCGTGAACTTTAACTGAAAGGATTTCCTAAACGTCCTACTTGTTACCTTACAGACTCACATGTGATGTCCTGAAAAGTATTCTCTGCAGTAATTCCAGTTTCTGTCAACATGCAAAGCTCAACGACATGATATTGCACGAGCGAGACGTAGTATACAGACTACACATTCACGCGCACGTTGACTCAATTGCGCATGCTCATATTGGCAGACTACACTGACAAACGAGTGCGCATGCGTGAAGTTATATTTGCAGCACAGATTTCGCGAAAAAACTTGTGCCTTTGTTCTATTTCCATCCCAAAACTCGATTGCTTATAGTTAATGCACATGAACAAAACAAAAAACAACAACGTCAGGACAGGGAGTGGGTTTATGGTTTTCGCCACAACTACAAATGCCACGCTGAAGATACGTTTACAAGGCATTCATTCCAAATACTCATGCGTGCACGCTTCTCAAGTAGTTTCGCATATGTGCGATACGTTTTGAAGCGATGTTACACTGACATAGACTCTCCACAGTCGCTGTGCCTTGTTCCACGATGGGCCTGCATTCGAACACCTCTTTTTCAGAATTCCCACAGCTTCAATGAACTGTTATTAGATTTCTATATAATAGTTATAGCCCCTAAACTTGTAATAATAATAATAATAATAATAATAATAATTAATATAAGTATTATATAGAAATAATAACGCGAATAATAATAGGTTCAATTTCCGTGAAAATTTCACCATAAGGGTATTTTGGGTCGAAAAGACCAAATATGATATCAATTTCACTGCCCGTGTTTCCATGCTAACCATTTTAGGGTTGAAAATTTAAGTTTTTCTAATATCCAATGAAAAGTTACTTTGATTGATATGAAAATTATCTAGCGGGGCAGTTCGGGTCAGAGAACACAAAAACCAGAGTTATTTTAATGTTTTGAGTTGCCATGGTAACTATTCTGGGATTGAAAATGTTACTTTTTTCCTAATTCCTATTAAAGAACTATTGATTGATGTAAAAAATGATAATAAGGGTTTTTCTGGTTAGCACACCAAAAAATCACACTCATTTTAATGTGAGATGTTTCCATGGCAACCATTGAGGAGTAAAAATTACCAGTTTTTCAAAGATTCCATCTAAAATCCAGGAATCAACAGAATGTGTTATATCAAAGGGGTATTTTGGGTAAGAAAGACCAAATATCCAGTGTAAAAATCCAGTAATCAACAGAAATATTATACCAAAGGGTTATTTCGGGTTAGAAAGACAAAATATGATATCCATTTTTACTGCCCTGTGTTTCCATAGTAACCTATTTGCATTTTAAAATTTCAATTTTTTCCTAAGTCCATTAAAGGTAATCCCAGTTACTATGCAAATGCTCTCCTAAGTGTATTTATAACAGCATGAACTCCATGTTCATTTTTGTTTTATGTTGCCATAGTAACCATTTCGGTAACCACAGTTTTTTTATTTAAAACCATAGACCCTCGAGAGGGTCTATGTTAAAACATAATTCACTGTTTTTTTTTATTTTATGGATTTCTAAGTAACAACTTTTAACATTTGTTCTATAATAATAATAAAATTGTAATTTCTTTGCCTTCATTTTAGAAAGAATAATAAAGATAATGTATATTGGGGCCATTTTGGTCAAAATTATGTTTTCCGTTAATTTTAGTGTGTTAGAATTAATTTTACATAGACCAGAATAATTTTTCAAGCATTTTTAATTGTGTTTCATGCAGTCATCCCAAATAAGTGTTATATAGTATATTACTAACTTATTGTGCATTTATCGAATTAAGTTTATGCCTTCAAATTAATTTTATGTGCTGAAATTAATTCTACTAGTATCGAACCCAATCATCCTTATCACCCAATGTACCATTATATTTATCACAAGCAGTAACAGTAGCGCACATTTTTTTTTGTTTTATTTAAAACATAATTCACTGGTACTTATTTATTTTATGGATTTATAATTAACGACGTATAATAATGTTCATTTTATAATAATTTATTTTGATTTCTTTGCCTCATTCCAGGAAGAATAATGAAGACAAGTTATTTCTGATTGTTTAACTAAAGTAAAATTATGGCCATGTAGTGGTACATTATTTTTTGTGTGACCTGGCGTGACCCCATAAACTCTATGATTCTGATGATTAGCTAGATCTCCCCTTTCCATGGTAGCAATGGCTAAATTTGAACATGGTCCCTGTATACCTTTAAACATTTTTTAAACCCAGCAGGCCAAGACAAGGGGAAATATTACAAGTTAAATGTTTCATGTTTAATATTGCCCAGGGCTCGAAATTAACTTTTTTTCCCTGGTAGTCCACTTGGGCAGCCATATTCTGAAGTTGGTAGTCCGATGACACTGGGTGGCAGCCCATGCATATTTTAGATCAGGGGTATCTTTTTTTCGTTAACCAGACAAGAAAGGGCTATTTTACAAGGTTCTGCCCATGAAGTGAATTTTCTAGTCTTTTGATGCCCAAGGAAACAGGTGTAATGGACGACAGTGGGACTCAAAAGTTTTGTGACCTATAAACAACCCGTTTCACTCTCACAGTTGTATGCAAATTTTAAAAGTCGCAATGACAACATTACAACAATATGACCTTTTCAGCACTGAGACATACTGTAGCAGGGCTAAAAATAGACCATGGCCCTTATGTTGGGAGGAGCATAATTTCCGTGTAATTGTGATTGATACATTATTATCAAAATGCAACGAGAATGCGTTTTTATTGGCCATCGTTTCCTGTGCCTGTCATTCAAGTACGTCAGTTCAAATATGGAAACTTTGTTGCAAAGTTCCACCGCACGGCCAGTCGTCTCCAGAACAAAGTCATATGCATACTAAAAATTACTATGGCAAATTTCTATGCCCAGCTTGGTTTGACTGCATTTATCTAGCTCGTCCCAAAGTGACGGACGCATCTTTCAACCTTTCAGCTTGGTGAAAAACGCATTTATTGATTCGCCAAAGGCCTGTGGACTCGCTTATTTTTGCACAAGTGCTACATGGACATAGGAAAAAGTTGTTGAATACTCACTGTTTCAGTGACTCCGCCATGATGAGAGTTCTCAAATCAAAAAATGTTGCCGAGCTCGAATACAAATGTCTTCTCATTAAATTACGTCATTGTTATACAAGAGTTAGCATTCCAAAGTCTGTCATCCTGATTTTTTTCAAAGTTTGGTAGAAGGTCGGCATTGTGATTGAACGACGTGAAACGCAAAATTCCATCGCATACGCTGGCAATATGTACTGTAGAAATAGTACTTTATACCATCGCTCCAGGTACGTATAAGCTTATACTCCACAAAACAGCCACAGGCGGCGTGAACTTTCTGAAAGGATTTCCTAAACGTCCGACTTGTTACCTTAGGGACTCACTTGTGATGTCCTGAAAAGTATTCTCTGCAGTAATTCCAGTTTCTGTCAACATGCAAAGCTCAACAACAAGATTATAGCACGAGACGTAGTGTACAGACTACACATTCACGTGCAGATAACTCAATTGCGCATGCTCTTATTGGCAGACTACACTGGCAAACGAGTGCGCATGCGTGAAGGTATATTTGCAGCAAATACACTGGCATAGACTTTCTACAGTCGCTGTACCTTGTTTTGTGTGCGCCCACAACTGCCACGATGGGCCTGCATTCGAACACCTCTTTTTCAGAATTCCCACAGCTTCAATGAACTGTTATTAGATTTCTATATAATACTTATAGCCCCTAAACTTGTAATAATAATAATTAATATAATATAAGTATTATATAGAAATAATAACGCGAATAATAACAGGTTTAATTTTGGTGAAAATTTCACCATTTTTTGGGTCGAAAAGACCAAATATGATATCGATTTCACTGCTCCATGTTTCCATGGTAACCATTTTAGGGGTTGAAATTTTCAGTTTTTCTAATATCCATGAAAAGTTATATTGATTGGTATGAAAATTATCTATTTGGGGAGTTCGACACAGACAACACAAAAACCAGACTTATTTTAATGTTTCGAGTTGCCATGGTAACCAGTTTTGGATTGAAAATGTTACTTTTTCCCTAATTCCTATTAAAGAACTATTGATTGATGTAAAAAATTGATAATAAGGGTTTTTCTGGTTTGCATATCAAAAAAACAAATAACACTCATTTTAATGTGAGATGTTTCCATGGCAACCATTCAGGAGTAAAAATTACCAGTTTTTCAAAGATTCCACCTAAAATCCAGTAATCAACAGAATGTGTTATATCAAAGGGATATTTTGGGTTAGAAAGACCAAATATCCAGTGTCAAAATCCAGTAATCAACAGAAATATTATACCAAAGGGTTATTTTAGGTTAGAAAGACAAAATGTGATATCCATTTTTACTGCCCTGTGTTTCCATAGTAACCTATTTGCGTTTTAAAATTTAAATTTTTTTCAAAATTCCATTAAAAGTAATCCCAGTAACTATGCAAATGCTCTCCTAAGTGTATTTATCACAACATGAACTCCATGCTCATTTTTGTTTATGTTTCCATGGTAACCACATTTTTTTTATTTAAAACCATAGACCCTTGAGAGGGTCTATGTTAATACATAATTCACTGTTTTTTTATTTATTTTATGGATTTCTAAGTAACAACTTTTAACATTTGTTCTATAATAATAATAATTGTAATTTCTTTGCCTTCATTCTAGGAAGAATAATAAAGATAATGTATATTGGGGCCATTCTGGTCAAAATTGTTTTCCGTTAATTTTAGTGTGTTAGAATTATTTTATATAGACCAGAAATAATTTTTCAAGCATTTTTAATTTTGTTTCATGCAGTCATCCAAAATAAGTGTTATAGAGTATAGCACTAACTTATTATGCATTCATCGAATTAATTTTATGCCTTCAAATTAATTTTATGTGCTAAAATTAATTCTACTAGTATCTCAAATTAATTTTATGAACCCAATTCCCCTTATCACCCAATGCATCATTATTTATCACAAGCAGTAACAGTAGTGCACAGTTTTTTTTTATTTAAAACATAATTCACTGGTACTTTTTTATTTTATGGATTTATAATTAATGACGTATTAATGTTCATTTTATAAGAATTTATTTTGATTTCTTTGCCTCATTCCAGGAAGAATAATGAAGACAAATTATTTCTGATTGTTTAACTAAAGTAAAATTGTGGCCCTGTAGTGGTGCATTATTTTTGTGTGACCTGGCGTGACCCCATAAACTCTATGATTAGCTAGATCTCCCCTTTCCATGGTAGCAATGGCTAAATTTGAACATGGTGCCTGTATACCTTTAAACATTTTTTAAAACCCAGCAGGCCAAGACAAGGGGGAAATATTACAAGTTAAATGTTTCATGTTTAATACTGCCCAGGGCTCGAAATTAACTTTTTCCCTGGTAGTCCACTTAGGCTAGTTTGAAGTTGGTAGCCCGCGCCAGCCCGATGACAGTGGCTGGTAGCCCATGCATATTTTGGACCAGGGGTATCTTTTTTGGTTAACAGGACAAGAAAAGGCTATTTTACAAGATTCTGCCCATGAAGTGAATTTTCTAGTCTTTTGATGTGTATACTCGCACACCTTTAATACCCAAGGAAACAGGTATAATGGACGACAGTGGGACTCAAAATTTTGTGACCTATGAACAACCTGTTTCACTCTCAGAGTTGTATGCAAATTTTAAAAGTCGCCATGACAACATGACAACAATTTGGCCTTTTCAGCACTGAGACATACTGTAGCACGGCTAAAAATAGACCGTGGCCCTTCTGTTGGGAGGAGGCATAATTTCCGTGTCATTGTGATTGATACATTATTATCAAAATGCAACGAGAATGCGTTTTTATTGGCCATCGTTTCCTGTGCCTGTCATTCAAGTACGTCAGTTCAGTTATTGAAACTTTGTTGCAAAGTTCCACTGCACGGCCGGTCGTCTCCAGAACAAAGTCATACTATGGCAAATTTATATGCCCAGCTGGGTTTGACTGCATTCATCTAGCTCGTCCAAAAGTGACGGACGCATCTTTCAACCTTTCTGCTTGGTGAAAAACGCATTTATTGATTCGCCAAAGGCCTGTGGATTCGCTTATTTTTGCACAAGTGCTACATAGGAAAAATTGTTGAATACTCACTGTTTCAGTGAATCCGCCATGATGAGAGTTCTTGAAATTGAATCAAAAACTGTTGCCTTGCTCGAAATCGAATACAAATGTCTTTCTCATTAAATTACGTCATTGTTATACAAGAGTTAGCACTCCAAAGTCTATCACCCTGTTTTTTTTTCCAAGTTTGGAGAAGGCCGGCATTTCCATCTGAATGATTGAACGACGTGAAACGCAAAATTCCATTGCATATTATCCGGCAATACAGTACAGTAGAAATACTGTATATGCTCCAGGTACGTATAAGCTTATACTCCACAAAATGGCCACAGGCGGCGTGAACTTTAACTGAAAGGATTTCCTAAACGTCCTACTTGTTACCTTACAGACTCACATGTGATGTCCTGAAAAGTATTCTCTGCAGTAATTCCAGTTTCTGTCAACATGCAAAGCTCAGCGACATAATATTGCACGAATGAGACGTAGTATACAGACTACACATTCACACGCACGTTAACTCAATTGCGCATGCTCATATTGGCAGACTACACAGACAAACGAGTGCGCATGCGTGAAGTTATATTTGCAGCACAGATTTCGCGAAAAAAACTCGTGCCTTTGTTCTATTTCCATCCCAAAGCTTACTCGATTGCTTACAGTTAATGCACATGAACAAAACAAAAAACAACAACGTCAGGACAGGAGAGGGTTTATGGTTTCGCCACAACTACAAATGCCACGCTGAAGATACGTTTACAAGGCATTCATTCCAAATACTCACGCGTGCACGCTTCTCAAGTAGTTTCGCATATGCGCGGTACGTTTTGAAGCGATGTTACACTGGCATAGACTCTCCACAGTCGCTGTGCCTTGTTCCACGATGGGCCTGCATTCGAACACCTATTTTTCAGAATTCCCACAGCTTCAATGAACTGTTTTTAGATTTCTATATAATACTTATAGCCCCTAAACTTGTAATAATAATAATAATAATAATAATAATAATAATAATAATAATAATGTCATCCAAGACCAGGTGAAGAAATAAGTCGTACGATGACGGTGTGCTATTTACAAGTGTACTGGCAGACGGAACCTTTCAGATTATAAGTCAACATCTGGAAAGTAATGCAACTTTGCATGAACGTACATTCTTGATCCTAGCCAATTTTATCATATTGCTGGAGCTGTGAGTTAATGGAACATATTTACATTTAACGAATTTTCTATCAGTAAATTCATGGGGCACTGCTGACAAAGGAACATATTTTACATTTAAAGATTCTTTCTGTCAGCAAATTCATTGGGCACTTAAGGATCTCCAGTGTCTCCTATATTATGCAATCTATACATGGAGCATTTTGAATCTAAAGCTCTGACAACAGCTCCAAGTATAGGCGAGCGGCAGACTCACCTATTTTTCACACTTAATGTGCCCACCTTACATACGGCCCAATCATACGTCATTTGAAAGCTTATTATCTCTACTTCAAGAAAATTTACGATTTGGAGCTTCAAAGTAGAGACATACCTCTAATTTGCATAATTCACACGGGTATCCAATTTGCATAAATGCAATATAAAATTAGAAATTTCATTGTTAACTACTCTAAATATACTTTTAAACTATCGAGTGATATATCAGATGAAAGGTATTTGCATGTAGAATACAACATGGATATCGAAGAGATATTTAAAACTGATATCATTGAAATATGTTCATATTTATCTTGAATAAATATTGTCCCCGTTTGAATAACAATATTTAAAAAAATTAACACATGCAGCCACATCATACAGCCACATCGTACGTCATTTAAAAGCTTATTATCTCTGCTTTATGAAAATGGACAATGTTGAGCTGTCAAGTAGGGCCATAGCCCCTAATTAGCAAAATTTATATGGGTTACCAATTTGCATAAATGTGATGTAAAATCGGAAACTTACTGTTAACTACTCTAAACATACTCTTAAACTATCGAGTGATATATATCAAATGAAAGGTATTCGCACGTAGAATACAACTTTGATATTCAAAGAGATATTAAGATTAATTTCACTGAAATATTTTCATATTTTTATTGAATAAATATTATTATATTTCGAATAAAAATATTTTAAAAATTTTAACACATACAGCCACATAATACGGCCACATCATACGTAATTTGAAAGCTTATCTGTACTTCAAGAAAATTGACAATGTTGAGCTGTCAAGTACGTCCTAGCACCTAATTTGGATAATTCACATGGGTACGCAAATTACAGAAATCGATATAAAATTATTTATTAACTACTCTAAACATACTTTAAACTATCAAGTGATATATCAAATGAAAGGTATTTGCATGTAGAATACAAAATAGATACCCAAAGAGTATTAAAATGATTTGTTTTGAATTTTTACATAATTATATCGAAATTTGTTTTCCCCTTTTGAATAACGATATTTTAATAATTTCAACAGACACAACTACAACATACACCCACATTATACGTCACTTGAAAGCCTATCCCTCTGCTTCACGAAATTTAATTGACGATATGCAGCTGCCAAATTCTTTTATTTCCATAATGCACACGGGTACCTAATTTGCATGAGTCCGATATAAAATTATAAAAATCCATTGTTATGTACTTTTCACTTGCTTTTAAACTACCGAGTGATATATCAAATGAAAGGTATTACCATGTAGAATAGAACTCTGAATTCCAAACACGTATCTAAAATATTCTTATTGAATATTTTTATTTAAATCGTGAATATCTTGACTTAATTTTAATATTCATAAAATTGTGCAGTAAATACGAATATGCCCGCATTATGCAACATAAGAATAAAATATATACAAAATAAGAATAATTCAGCAACACACAAAACAAATATCGCTCAGACTGAGATTCAGAGACAATGTATGATTTCTATTGGAACCCAACTTAATAACCCAGCTTAATAAATTCATATCAAACATACAAAAAGCATCCTGTTCTGAAATTTTCGAAAGCTCTTCTCAAAAAATCACATCATTAGACCTCATTATCTGTGAAGGTCATCGGTGCAACAAATTAACATTCTCGACTTAAGGACACACACAAAAAAACCCAACAAATACCAGATTCCAGTTCATGCACTCAAACGGCAACATTCAATGATTTGTTAAAGGCGAAACATTACGATACATAGAACAATTATGCCACAACAATACGATATAAAATACAAGATTTTTGTGAGATAAAAGTAATGAAGTAAAAATAAAAGTAAAAGTAATTATAGATCTTGTTTGATTATTACTATTTTAAGAACAATCGAATGACTTTTAATTGTTATTCTATTTTCATTGAAATGCCTTCGAAACCTTGGAATCGCAAAAGTAAAGGAAACCAAAACATTTTCAAGTCCCTATAGGCAGGTCAAAACAAGTACTCCTCTACTATCCCTCAAAACTTCGATTCCACTCCGAATTCCTCCGCCCTTCACCGTTATTTTGAACGTAGCCTAATCACATATATAAGAAACAGAAATATAAGCGCTACACCTACGCCAAACAAAAAAATTATGGTAACTCTCCGGTTAAGTGCACAGGAGGGGCACGTCTGCAAAGGTTAACACGAAACCCGTCACAGGATATTAGGATATTTTATCGATCACATAAATGGAATATTCCTGAAGATAAAATACTTTTATTGGTAGAGGAAAGACTGTGATGATTGACCATCCCGCCTGCTGCAATCTGATAAAATTGAGTTATATTATTTAGCAAAACATAAATACATTTTTCATTGAGCAGTATTTTTGCCTAACGAGACTGACATTTTATCAAGATTGGGCAAAAACAATATTGTCAGTTTATATATGATGATTAATTATCTACGTATGGGATGATACGATTTTTTAATGTAGGATTTTGAACTGTTTTATTTTGTGTCCCTTCAAATTGAGGGCCCCAGTGGATATTTTTCATGCATCAAAAATAGAGAAACGCCACTGTCTTAAGAATAGACAGAATCACATATAAAATGTGATGTGGACAACTGGAAAATAAAAGAGAGATACGTATTATAATAACGCACTAGTAAGTTTTTAGTCTAACGTCATGAGCTTTGAAGGAGGTAGTAACCAAAGTGCCAGTTTTCGCGAATTATAGTACACGGTTTGGCAGTACTATTACTGTGACAATAAAAGGAAGATGATTTGATTCAGTTGACCTTGGATTGTCGGTTATATTTGAAGAGCACTTTAGAGCTATGTGCATCATCTTTTAAATAATTGACAAGTGTGCAACCGAGCGTAACCCAATTTTGAAATCAAGACGAAATGTGTGAACCCTGTACATTAATTTAAAGAACCACGGTGTTTATATTACTTCAGGGACTTTAGATAAATCCAGATACAAACGTACACGACATACAATAACTGCATAGTCAAACCTACGATAAGATATTTTAACATTGTCTACTGACTCATGAAAAATATTTCAATGAAAATCAATGAAGTATATTATATGAAGTTATAGGAGACGAACCTCTGAAAAAATATCACAGAACAAAATGTTTTGTTCCAGATAAAATGACTTGCTCGAAAACAATATGTATGTTTCACTAAAATTCTACGAAAAACAGACATGGAAATAAACAACTGAGTTCTAGTAAACTCTTGCTTCTGTTGCCAAAATGTAGCATTATGTAGCATGATAAGAATATTTTGCATAGTCAAAACAGCTACACTAGTGATTCTTTTCAATGAAATATTTAATGTTAGTTATGCAATCAAGTAAATAATATTACATTGGGCACAGCCGTTGGTGTCGGGCCAGAGGATGAGATTAGAAATGATATTTCTATCTGAAGATGCACTGTCAACATTTACATGGTCAGTAATATCATTGATACATGATCAATTGTAGCTTGCTATTTACATTGTCGTAGGACTGATATGCATGGCGCAAACGATAGAGTAAAACACCCAGTTTACAAGGTCATCCACTGATGCGTATAGATCACATATACACGCTGTGTCAGATCCGTGCAGGTATAGATTTTATATTTACTTTTTTCAAATGTTGGACATAAATGGCAATTTTTGTACTTCCATAATTGACGTATTTTACGGTCATAATCGTTGCTGTAGCAAGTGTTCTGCCAAATGTACAGTATTACTGCGAGCTTAATTTTTTTCGTCTAAAAATTTGAACTTTACATCTAGTTATTGACGTAGAGGGCGCTATTTGTAACTATGAGTTAAATCTCAGCATTCTTGAATTGGCGAGAGTTTTCGTTCATATGCCCACAGGGCGTTGTCTACATGTCCGTCCCTGGGTGGGTAGGTGTTTCGTTGTATCGCTAATAAAGATATATTCTACCAACCTTTGGTGTTTCGGTCTTAACTTAGCACTGCCCTTGACAATCTTGCGTATTGTACGTTTTATCAACATGCTGCGTCTATTATCTGATGAGTTTGAGTGCCTAATTAGCCAAAGTAATCAAGGGTAAATTACTAATCTGGGGACGCTCTCACCAGATTATCACCGGATTAAATTTGACAAAGTCAACAACGAACGCACCAGCAAGGTATAATCGAATAATAACTGTACGTGAACCGTTTTTATCTGGACATAGTTGTCGTTCAAACGCATATATCAAGTATTCGATTTTATCCCTTACTATTACTAATCATGAATCAATACAAATGATATATCTAATCTAAACCCCTGGCGCGACACCAAGGGCTGAGCCCTATATAATATTGGAAAAGTAAAATAATAGAAGGCTTACTCTTTCTTTAGGTCGCGGATCGCATCTTTTTTTCCCTCGATTTCTTTTTTATACCGCTTTAAAGCATCGTCGTCGTTTTTCCTGATTTGTTCATAGACAGTCTTGATATTGTCGATATCTTCAATCGACTTTCTCAGACTCCCTTGGCAACTTTTGAGGCAAACCGAGATTTTCGTTAAGTTCTTGTCCTTGTCAGGTGTCAGCCGTGACAAAAGAAAAGCAGCCAGCTTTTCATTCAACTCCTCCATGTTATCACCCAGTGCAAGTGAATCCATTTTCTTCTACTGTGTGTTTTCCTAGCAACAACAAGAAATACAAGTAAAAAAATTATATATATATATATATATATATATATATATATATATATATATTGTGTGTGTGTATATATAATCAAACAGTCCGTTAAATACCCAAATGAGTTATTAGTATATTTTAATGCTAAAACAACATTTATTATATGAGGTTATTACGAAAATACCGCAAGGAAACAAGAGGACATTTGCGCAGAGTATCGCCGAGGGTGATGCACGGCACCAAGATTCGAGTGCATTATTTGCGTTATTTTCGTCACAAAACCTTATATTATACATCTTTCACTTGTGACTTAAGGCATCAAATTGTCCGAGTATTGACCGTTTTGGTGTAATATCATCACTTTGTTCTTCCGGTGTATAGCGCAAGTGTCGAACGCTATCTTGGACACACTTCAGGGTAGCCTGTGCACTACACATACGGAGCACGACATCTTCTGACACTCGACCAATTGGTATCTTGAAAACGTCTAACAACCAACGCGCCGATAGACATGTGCACGCAGCGTTGATTCGATAGTCGATTTAAGGGGCGGGCTAGGATCGAGGTTTGAAGTTGAGTTGTGTAAAGTTGTGTGACATTGTGTAAAGAATATTCTTTACACAAGTACGTAGATTTGGCCTTCGTCCCCTCACTTCGATTTCGGCCCGGGCCTTCTATCGGTCATCCAAGCAACGCTGCATGAACATGTGCGCAGACACAGCCGCAGGGATGTGGGCGCCTTGAAACTCTATAAGATGTATTGAACGTTTTTTTTTATTTGCGCACGCAAAATGATATTGTTTTCGATGGTGGATGAGTAATTATGTTATATAATTATATATCCAATATACATTACAACTATGATAAGGCCAATGAAGACCCATCTCCCTAAATAAGACAATTCATTTACAGTGCAAATTAGTAATTACCTCACCTCAGAATGCTAAGTAACATGATTTTGCATATGCACGTAGGAAATTTTGTCAAATTTGATCACGTTTATTCAGATGTCTAGAATTCGCAAAAATCTTTTATATGCCAAAGTCGTAACTTTATTAATTATACAATGAGTAACACAAAATGTACATAACATATAATATTTCACATGTTTAAATCTTCAAAAAAGCTCCAAACCACCCAAAATAAAGTTATACGGTTTGTCTTTGGTATGTCAGCAAGAGCACACCTTGAATCTACGCACTTCAAACAAATGGGATGGCTACCTGTTAACCATTGAGTCACATATATAAAACTCATTCATGTTCATAGAGTTACATTAGGATTAGCACCGAAATATTTGTCAGATAATTTTGTTTTAACAATCATGTACATAGTACGAGATCCGGACCCTATCTATTTTTATTTCAGGTGGTACTCGGTTTCATCAGAAAAATTTGTATATACAGCTGGTGTTGAATGGAACAAAGTTCCAAGAAATATGCAGAGTATTACTTCAAGTTCTCTGTTTACAAGAAAGTTAAAGAAGTATTTTTATGAAGCAATGAATCAACGTGAGTAAAAAGATTTTGTTTTTTATTAATTGATGTCTTGCCGATTTGCTTGTGAATTCATTTTTTCTTGGGACCACAGTGAAAATACGTTTTTAACTTTTCTGTGTTATCCCAGCACTTTCGTAGTTGCCTTTTTGGATTAAATTGACAGCACACGCACACAGTATCCAACGATTACAAACGAATTGCGTTCATCAACATTGCATTTTATTCACATGCAACGCGAACACTGTACTGCTGCCGACACAGAAATTGCGTCAAGACTTCAAATCAAAAGAAAATGGAAAGGAACGGACGAAATAGCCACATCAAACAAAAAATAAGTTTCCCCTCATTAGAGTCCATGTTTATCGCCCACTGGACTTTGGAGAGGAACAGAATGGAATTTCGAATCTGAAACAGAAATGTTGATTTACATAAAACATCATCATTTTTCCAACCGTACAAGTAAGGCACATTAATTTTTGAAGTTTCTCAGTTCTTTCCAAGATATATCACAGGAATTTGGATTTAAATAAAATGTCATCATTTCTTTAGCTCTACAAGAAAGGCACCTTAATTTTTGAAGTTTGCAAGATGAAAATTATGTTAAAAAGCACAGGTAACAAAGCTGTAACTTCAACATGAAACTACATTTTTAATGAATTTAAATCATTTGCCGAGAAGAGGGCACTGGAGGGGGCGGCAACCCAAAAGAGGACGTTTCTATAGCCAACTTGTAATTATGCACTCTCTTTTTACGATCGCAATAGCTCAACTTAGTTCTCCAACAATAATTGCATATGTACGTTATACAGCAATAATTAAGGTTAAATGACAGCCCGCCTTCTTCAACTGATCATACAAAAATGGATAAAATTACTACGTATGAGTCATGTCATTTGTATGTATGCATGAGTGATGTCCTTCGATCTCGCTGGTTGGCCAATCGATATATTGATTTACCGACCTAAGGGGAGAACCATTCAATTTCTGAGATAGAGGCTGGATTGGGGGAAAAATTGTCGGCCTCTGAAGAAGAATAAAAAATAATTTACTGCAAAACCCCAAACTGAAAAAAAATATGTTAGCACTTTCCACATATGAAGGTAAAAAATGTGATGCGAGGTGCTGGAATTACACAAAATGAGTGTTTAGAACCGATCTCGATAATTAGAGCTGCCGTCCATGATGGCAATCGTATTACAACTTGCATGTTTCAGTTGATCTATTTAGATTCATATTGTTTATTAATAATTACCAAAATTGATTTTAACCACTCCACGATGGTAGTACTATTCTGACTTTTGCTATGTTTAACATTTGAAGAATGGACGCAGATTCATTTAATCAGAAATGTTTAATACAACATAAAAATTGTGAAGTCAACTTAGTGTTGAGTTCATGAATATGCAGCTTTGAGATCTGCATATTTCAAAATTTTCTAATGTGGGAAAGGGTTAGATGTGCAAACATCTGCACCACTAAACATGTAATTTGCATGAATGAACTTTGACATTCACAAAATATGCACAAGAATTTTATTTTAGAACAAATTAAATATTTTGCACTGCCTCCAGTTGTGCAGAAAAATAAAGTTTTTGCGCGAGCATACTTTGAAACAAAAATACCGCCGTAATGGGTGAAAAAAATGTCGACATCTCCATTTCCTCCAGTGGCCCCTCCCCCCGGAAATCAAATGGTGCTCCCATAAGTCTGAAGGTCTTTTGCAAGAACAACAGAAACGACAAAAGGCGTCGATCTCCCTCCAGGAATGCGAGTTTGACAAGATTTCCATCATTTTATTGGCTATGTAGCTTAGCTTACAGCTAAAATTACACAAATATTCAAAATCTGTATGTGAATGGTAAAATTACCTGCTCACTCAATGATCAATAATACTTTCACCAAAGGCTATATAAAAGTTCCGCTGACTCATTCCCACTTGAGGCGGTGATGACTTCTGACCTCTAAAATTGATACATTGCTTCCACCACTGGCCAGGGATTGCATCCGCGCCAATGAACACAGTCCGCCATGCGGTGGCAATCAATCAATTTAAGAAGTTAGAATTCCCACCGCCTCCTCGTTCTTCATCTCCGTGTTAATTGTAGTCTGGCGCCATGCCATCGAGGTGAATATTTGATACACACATGCCGCATTGTAGCCATAGCGTCCTCTATCAGATGCAATACCCTCGATAAGGTTTGGATTTAGGTGTAGTTTCAGATTTGAGTTATAGCTCCAGGCCAGTAATCGTAATCATTGTGTTTTTATGTAATAAAGTTCTTATTAGTAGCCTTATTCGCAATTTTCATCACAGGGGATGGGGGTGGAGAATTTCGAAAAACCGATGAATTACTTTTAGGGTTGAAAAAATAATTATATTTCATTCATATCCAAATTTCAATTTTGCATCAGAAATTACATTCTGTGATGTGGCTATTCCGTTTCGTTCTATTCCATTCCATTCTGTTTCGCTCATTGTATTCGGCAAATCAGTGTAAGCCATTATTTGTTAATTGACTTAAGAACAGTCCAGGCTTTGGTGGCATACTAAAAATAGATTTGTCTGATCATTTGTACGATATGCGTCGATCGTCGTTTAGAGGTGGCATAGTATGGTTACAGGAGCTATTTTTGATGAATAGTTTGGACGTTAATTTTACCAGAAAACAAGCGACCTAACGGCCCATATAGCTCCGCTGTGTTTATGTCGAGAATAACTGTTTTTGACACATGTTGATGAAGAAGGTCTTTGAATGCTCAGTTTAGTAGCCAGAAAAAAGCAGCTAAAATAGCTGCAAAAATACACGATTGAAGATTTCATCATAAACTGAATATATCACATTGGATCACCAAAGCTATCTGACGAGTAGTTATTTGAAAATGAAATTTTCTGTCCAAAAATGGCAAAAAAATTGCCCCCCAAAATAAAACTTGCAGATTTCACCACAATTTCAATATCTTATATATTAAAATGATCCCTTGTAACCTGTATACCAAATATTAAAGCTATCAACTTGCAGTGTTTTAAAAACAATTTTTTGACCAAAAATGGCAAAATTGCCTCCAAAATACAAAATTACAGATTTCATCATAATTTCAAAATATCACATTCAGTGTATCTGTAGGAACCTGCATATCGAATTTCAAAGCAATCAGGCTAGTAGTTTTTAAAAAACATATTTTTGTACCAAAAATAGCAAAAATTGCCCAAAAAATACAAAATTGCACATTTCATCATTATGTCATTTAATATAATTAAGATAATCCGTAGGAACCTGTATACTAAATTCCAAAACTATCAGATGAGTAGTTTTGGAAATACACATTTTTTGATCGAAAATGGCAAAATTGCCCCAAAAATACAAAATTACAGATTTCATCATTATTTCAACTAATATCATTAAGTTCATCTATAGGAACCTGTATACCAAATTTCAACGCTATCAGAACGGTACTTTTTGAAAAACACATTTTTGATCAAAAATGGCAAAAATTGCCTTACAAATGCATATTTGCATATTTCTGCACAATTTGAATAAATGTGAAATAGATCATCCCTAGGGACCTATGTACCAAATATCAAAGCCATCTGACTGAGACTTTTGAAGAAGAAGATTTTTAAAGATTTTTTACCAAAAACGACATAAATTGCCTTAAAAATACAAATATGCAAATTTCACCACGATTTGAATAAATCTAATTGAAATCACCAAGGAAAACTGCATATCAAATTTTGAAGCAATCGGACAAACAGTTTCAGAGAAGAATTTTTTTACCAAAAGCAGCAAAAAAGCCCCCAAAATACAAATATGCAAATTCACCACGATTTGAAAAAACGTAAGAAAAGTCACCTAGAATGAACTGCATATAAATTCCAAAGCAATCGCACTTGCGGTTTCAGAGTAGAAGGCAATTGTTGACGGACGATGGACGACGACGATGGACGACGACGGAAAATCAACCTGACAGCGGATCTTAAAAGTAGTTTTAAGATAATCCAGACGTGGGATGACTGCAACAGTGAATGTGGTGAGCACTTGTGCAGAGTGTTGCCCGATTCAGCAAGAGCTGCACGCTGACACTGCTCGGCTTTGAGTTCGTTGTTTTAGCAAAATATTCACCCTATTCCTTAGGAATATATAGGCGGTACACTCCTATCTTGCCATTGTTCGGATTTTTATTTTCATTTGTCTATGGAAATATTGATTTTATTACATGACTTTTGGAGGCCTTGACAGCGCACATGGCCCCCCTAAGCTTGTTGCAGTTGAAAGAGTATGCTGCCGTATGAAAGAGCACAGTGCGACTCGAAAGTTCAGGCGTCGGCAGGGTCTATGCGAAAACGAAATCCCATGTTCGCGACAAAATTAAACACAAGGACTCAAAATTCGCCAAGTGGATGTATTTTGTCAGACTCTAATAACCATGACTAATTTTTACGATATTTTCACTTCAGACACATTTTGATCGTGGGAGAAATACCATCCGCCATGTTGCTTGTTTACATTTGCGAGCACACCAAAGATTGACACAAAAAGGTGCGAACGCACTGTTATACCTTACTCGTCTATTCGTTGTTGACTTTATCAAAGTTAATCATGTGATAATCTTATGACAGCATTCACACATTTAGTAATTTAACCTTGCTTTGGTGGCCTGGAGAAGCTTTGGCGCATTAAGCAATCAAACGCACTGAATAATAGACACAACAAAGTGACACTATTTCGCGTCAGAATGTCAAAGGACAAATCCGTGCGACACGGAGAAAAACCCTTACCCTAGTACCCCTTGGGACGGACATTTCTGCAACTCCCTATGGTTAGCTCTAGGAGATGGTTCGCAGCCGTAGAAGGCGATCCCGATCGAGTGACACAAAACAGCAAAAACACTTGCATTTGCATGTAAATAAGGATTGTTTAGAGAAATGCAGCCTGAATTCGATCCCAAAGAAAACGACAAATCATGCACGAACACGTCAAGTATCTAGGTAAAAGTTAAAGTCTTTGTAGGTACAGTACTATTCAGTGTGAGTAAGCCTAGTTGGACAACAGGCAGTAAAATCATGAACGGCGGCTAGCGGCTAGTTACTAAAAACTTGAATTTACTCCCCCTGCGGCCTCCCCAATAGATGTTGAATATTAAGAAACGTATCCACTCCCCCGGGAGCTTTTTCAATTGCGCAAATATGTTTCAACTTGAGTAAAATATTCGGTATTTGACAAAACAACTACAAATACAAAGCTCGCCGATACACTAGTCTGACTCTGATATTACCGG
The DNA here is from genome assembly GCF_041260155.1 of Ptychodera flava. Lineage (NCBI taxonomy): Eukaryota > Metazoa > Hemichordata > Enteropneusta > Ptychoderidae > Ptychodera > Ptychodera flava. The sequence goes on from NW_027248350.1 coordinate 3,066,748, forward strand.
CGAATGTAGGCCTCTTTGATTCCGATCAAAACTACTGTGTGAGGAATATAGAAATGAACAAAACTCATAGGCGATCAATATGAAGAAAACTTGACCGTGAATTTTTATCACTTCTATTTGATAATTGACAACAGGTCCGGCCGCTACTCATGCTATAGATTGTAACACTTATTTTGCTGCATTTTGTGTTCGGTACTAACGTGAAATTGGACCGTAAAAAATTCACTAGTCGGGCCTTGTCTGCTTAAATTGCGTGAGACCTGGAACAACGATGAATTTGTACCCCGATGTCAACCTAACAAACACTATACTTTACACACAAATCAACATTCAAATGACGTTACCTCAATCAAGGGTTTTAAAAAACACCTTCACAGGGGAATATCGAATCCATAGGTTGCATGGGAAGGCGCTTAACTCAAAATGATGACTTTTAAAATATCTTATCGGACACACTACCAAACAGAAAAACCTTCTGGTGGAAAAATGTTTATAACCTAAAGCACAATGAAGGTTTTGCAGGCTGTCAATTTAATTCACCAATGAACATTCCTAAGGTGTTCATATTTCTAATGGTTAAGGTTAACTCTGTCGGTTTGATGTAAAATGAATGAGCAAAAGTCCAGTCCGCGTATTAGAAGTTATAAATGTTATCACTATTTCCTAAACAAAATATCTGCAATTGAAATGAATATTGAAGTAGCTCTTATGAAGCAAGTGTCATAATTTACTTGGTGTGAAACAACTTTCTCGTAAGAGCAAGCTGCAACAGATATGAAAAGAAACAATGCTGGAGATATGATTGAATATGCCAGCCTTCGAGATTACAATACTTAACGTATTGACCGTCATTCCGAGACAAAGGAAATCCGAACCTTGTAGTTTTAATGATGAGAAAAGGACTTACCGAACTAATTTAGAAAGATCCGTAGACGTCGGCTTGCCTCGTTGACTTTGTCGCAGGTCTAGTTGATTTATTTGGGCCCCTGGGAGACCATCCTTATGAATCTAGTTTCTACATCTTGCCTAAATTACGTATTAATGTCTGTCTAGCCAATCACGACTATTCCTGTATGATTAGCAGATCGCATTTGTGACCGGTCGCCTTACATGTTGTTATATTGATGAATGTCTTTACTTCACAAAATATTTATCCAGCCAATCACATCTATCGCTAACCGATCAGCAGATCTAACGTTTGACAATTTGCCAATATGGAAGCGACCTAGACTCACACAGCCCCTCGGAAGCTACGCCTCAGACCAGGCCAACGCCCTCAGCGGTTGAGCCTATTGGAGCTGAGCTCGGTAAAGAGCTGTTGACACTTTGTTTATAAAACTCCACCCATACTTTTTCATTTTGTCTGCCGTTGGACAATACTTTCGAGGCAGACATGTCCCCTATAAGATAACAAAGGATTTTATTGTTGATACCCCGGAGTTTAGATAGCTTATGCTTACATTACACAGTGTCCGAATAGATGCTAAATTTAGACGTTGTGCAATTGTAGGCAGTGCGACGGAAAGTCCATACTTCAAAATGCCTAAGGCGAAAACTACCTAAATGCCATTGCGTTGACGAAAATTTCATATCTAGAGGTTGCGAGACAAGCAATTAGAAGCCCTGCCAGGCTAAGTCAACCGCATGTATACGCAGGTAACCGTGACTCCCGACGGTCTACGAAAAATCACTGTACTGCCTGTTACTTCCAAAAGTTTTCAACGGAATGTATGGTATTGACGAATTGACCAAATTCCCATAACATTGGCATCATTGTATGTCCACTTACGGCTTTAAGGAAAGATCAGGTTCGGGCGTCAAAGGAGATGAATATTTCAGTCCCCATTGATTGGAGAAGCACAAGATATAATGATTAATGATTAAGAGGAAAATTCGCGAAGGAGACTTTTCTCTGTATTTGAGTCACTGAGAGCACTACTAAGTGAACTTCGGGAAAACGTGTTGTTCTCGTACACAGAGAAACAGAGAGTGTCATCCATAGCAGTCGATGAAGCTCACTGTAAATAGTAGGCCTCGTATTTGTGTATCTCCATTTTCGTTCACAGACCTCATAACTATTAAAGGCCTAACGAAAACAAAGATTTGTTTCTGGTCCTTGACATTCAGCAAAAATGATGCAATGATGCGATTTCTTTTTTTTCCTTTTTCATTCTTAGCAATGCTGGTGTGGCCAGGCACAATTGATGCAACAGTTTTTGCACGTTTGGATATGCATCACAACAACTGACAAATGTTGGATAGATTTCTTCCGCTTTTTCCCAACATATGATATCGTGCCTGTAACGATGACATCATCTAGCTGGGAAAAGAGCAGGGGAATAGTATGGAATCTCGATAGGCTGCCGGCTCGGTGCATAAAAATCACCACCATGCAGTTTAACGGACACCAACACATGTATGCTCTCACATATATGTTACCACATGTATGCACATCACTAATACATTTTAATACATGCAGTGTGCAATCACAATGAAAATAGTCGGCAAACAGAACAAAACTACTTCTTCAGACATGAGTAGTTTTTCCTTTGTTTCATTTATTGCCTAAAATAATCTTCACAGTGTCCGAGATGTTTCACCGTTGAAACCGGAGTGTACCAATCATACTACTGTGTACATATGCGCATTGAACAATAATATGCATAATTTAGTTAGAGACCACACACATACAAACACAGACACACAGACACACACAGGGTATATCAAGGCACACACTACTGTCACACACAAACACACGAAAAAAATCACCAAAATATAAAAAACTAAAAACACCCACCTGCTCTATCTGTGCCACTGAGCTTCCTGAGTTTGTCCCCTTCCAATTTCTTCAACACATACCTATGGCTAGCTGCTATGTTATACCCCATGAAGATGTCGTATAAGGCAATATGACACGTCTGTAAACCTAATTTCACTAGATGCTGCAATAAGGGTCGATAATCCCATGTGTCGTGAAAATATGGTCCCAAAGGTTTCACTGTAAAGCATCCCATCCGAGATTTCGGACCGTCGACCAACGTAGCATGTCACTATGGGGTTAGAATTGCGTGCATTTGGTTTGTCAAACTGTTTTAGTGACAGTCACTTTTTCCCTTGCAGTCCCCATTATTTTACGCTTGGAATGCGTTCTGTTCTGGTGAACTAGTACGAGTGACGTACTGTGCCTTGTAAAAGCTATCTCTCAGATCGTATGGAACAGATGTAGATTTTCCAAATTCACAAACCTCTTCGACTTTGACAATTAACGGGACTGATTGGGACTGACCTGAAATGGTAGGGAACTTCCTATGATTCTATAACTATTTAACAGTACAAGTCACGGTATAGTCATCGACCAGTAGTACATAGCGGTCACCGAACCCCACTCCTCGAACACTGTGAGGAGCGTCAAGGTTGAAGGTATATCAAGGCGATATTTGGAGTTACACTGAACATGTCAATGCTTTGGAGAGAGCTCAGTGCAGTGATATCCCACGACCGGTACACTACGGGTAGAATGCTAGTGTCGTTATCCATATCAGCACATGGTGTATGATGATAATACTAACTTGCGGAGAAGGCCGCATTCGCCGGCAATTTATGCTTGTTAGTATTACAAGAGGCGTAGCTCCAGCTACAAAGTCAAGGATTTTACAAGTCTCACAAACTCAAAACGAAGGTTTCAAATGACTTCTTATAGCCACCGTTTCTCTCGGCATTGGTATTGATAATGCCAATAGAACCACTTCAGGTGTCCTGCAGATAGAGGGTAATATGCAAACGAAATTTTCAAAATTAGTCGCAATAATGTAAAGCTACGATGGTTGTCAACGGTATAGACTCTACAGCAGGGAAATGCGTTGGTGGCCTGTCGAAGAAAACTGCTGCTTAGGTCATTTAATTGTATATGTGGGGTTATCCACCCCCACCCCTGCAGCTTTCAAATTTAAGGTGACCCCTGGATATTGCCGGCCAACAACCCGATCATAATAACTGAACGCTCCCTAATACGTTTTCAGGGTTTTATTTCAGGATAAGTATTTTACTAAAAAGGCAGTGGCTAGCTATCACCAGAAGGATCTGTATTATCTTCTGTTAGATTCACCTTTCGTGCACCAGTCACCAATAAATTGAAGTACTAGAGTTCTAGCTACATATCCAGAATCTGTTCTATGCAAATTAAAATGGTCAGGGCTCGGCGAACGTGGACACCAGAACGACATGTTTCATGTTCGGTAAGAGGCACCTTCGTGCATCCATCAACTGATGAAATAAAATTCCAGGAGTCCTGCTACATGCCAAGAATCTGTGCTATGCAAATGACAGTGGTCAGGGGTGGGCATACTTTCCTGATTTCGAAATTGACGATACTTACAAAACTGTCGTCTACCTGTCCCGAAAAAAATATACACGCTTCCTTCTGTTTTTTACCTGTCTTTGAATTAAGAAAAGGGAAGGGTCTTCTGGAGAATAGAATGAGTTTAGGGACATTCGAATGATGATAAATCTCTCAACGTGCTAGTTAATGACTGAAAAATGTAGCACACTTGATCACTTACATGTCAATGGGTTGTTGCACTTCCTAAAATGATGAAATACGATGTTAGCAGCTTCCACTTCTGTAACGTGTCAAGATATAAATATACCTTGTGGCTGTATTTGTAAGTGTCAACCGAAATGAGTAATTGTTGGTCTAATCTGTCCATTTCGCCATTAAGTGGTATTGTTAGTTATGGGCAATTTGCGATGAAATCACGTGCATTGAAACTATTCATATATTCTGGTTCTTCTAACGCTCTGATGAAATGAACACTGATGGTAGCGGACCATGGCATGACAGTGTATTGTGTTTGCTTATTCGTATTAATATTTTCTCACAAGACTCTGACGAGACCAATACTTCGTTTTCCAAATTTATTATCCAGTGACTGGATCTGTGGGTAATTATACTCATTGATGAAACGGTTGCAACAGGATTAAAGCCTTCTATCTGCGTGGGAGAAACCACAAACAGCGGAGATGCTTGAGCAAGCGCGAACAAAAACAAGCTCCTGCCTTCTTCCCTGTCGCTGAATTCAAGAGAAAGATCAATTGTTGACCAGATATGCCAAATTTGTTCATGCTTGTGCACCAATAAAATTTAGACGAAAGCTAATTGATGCTGAACGACATAGACAAAAGGTTGACTTCGTTACAATCCATGAATATATTTCAATCGTGAAATCATTCAGCTCTGCAATTTTAAGCAAAATGGAATAATTACAAGTTATGCGAGACCTTTAGGAAATATGCTGGAACTGAAATAACGTTGCTCCGAAGAACCATTATTGATGTCATAAGAGATAATGTACAATTAAGCACCACGGCTGCTAATCAATCGGTCTTAGGATTTTATTTCAGGAAAAGTATTTTCCTAAAAACGGAGTGGCCAGTGGACACCAGAACGACATGTTTCATGTTCGGTAAGAGGCACCTTCGTGAATCCATCAATATAGCTAAAACTATTAAAAATACATCGGTTGCCTATACATCAGATAGATTTTAGAATGCAATAGAGCGTCCGTCTTGAGGACGGTTAAAATAATAGCATTAGGATGGTCCTTAAGACGCTCATAGAAATTGTACATCAATTTACGTCTGAGAACTTCAAATGTCTGTATACTATTGAAAACAAACATAGCATTGGCACTGCAGACACGAGCATAGCCCATAATAATTCGGAGAGCATTATTGTAAGCTACCCGAAGCTACTTCTTGCTTATGTTGAACCAAAATATCGAGGAAGGAGAAAGAATTTGAAAAAGTACAGTCATATTGGAATGCAAAATGTATTTTGCCACGTTAAAATTTTTTGCTTTTGTAAGCACATGCTCTGTCCTCGGGCTCACGCTCGCTTGTGCCGGGACCAAAATATGATACACAGTGCAGAAACGAATACAACTGACATGACCGTATTGTGTACAATTATTAATCATATGTACTAGTCTCCGATAAACTTTTAAAATTTCTCGATCGCACGAATTAATATTCAATTTTCATTTTGGGGACCTTGAGCTGTAAGGACTAGAACGGGCAGGTACGTATGTGTGTATTTCCAACTGTTGACAAAGGCCTTTTGTTTCGACGTGCACGTGTTTAAGACTGCCGACGCATATCTACAAATGCTAGTATAATACGCTATATATGTTACTGCTGCTCACAGGATACTGAAATATTTACAGAACTTCAACGATCACTTGTCGAAAATTGCGGCCGGTTAAACGTTCACAACCGGCGTCAACAGCTTTGTTGGGTTTGAAAGGGTGTCGATTCAGTGCAGCTTGCAGTTTTCCGAAATCTTTTTCTGTTAGGGGCATCGCAGACCTGCAGACGACATACTATCTATACACACAATAATGTATCAGAAATCGCCGCGTTTGTGCTAAAAGTTCAATCTTTATATCTATTGAAACCGCGGACACAATGTCGTATAAGTCCCTGGCGTGTACAGGGAAAGTTTTTCACTTGCAGTGTATTTTTTTTAGTCGACCGCAGTCGCGCTGATGACTATAACAGCATGTGCCTGAACTGTTTTGTTTCTACGGGTGCATACGCGCAATGACGATATGGCTCAGGTCGATCTCCGTGTGTAAAAATCGTAGTGCATTATGGTTACTTTCGCGCAATGTGATAGGGTAAAGCAAAGTGTGCAAACTTAAAAATGTAATTAGCGAAAAATGAATGGGAGCGTAGATTGATAGAAAGAGTTAAAAATGTAAATAATAAACTGCTTGTAATGTACTTCTTCAATAAGTATGTGTTTCCTTGTCTGCATAATTATTTCCCAAAAGAACTTCAATAAATTAATTCGACCTTGGAATATTGACGAAATTAAAACACAACAACCAAACTTGCATACACAAGTTGTACTCTATGGATTTTTATATATAGAAATTACACTTATTGTCGCGAACTTCATGATAATCGTAAATGATTTTCCTTGTTAATTAGTTCTCAACAGAATTTTAGTAAAGAAATTTGGCCCCGAAATATCTACGAATCGAATTCAAAAGGTTCAATTGAGAGTAATACGCTACCAACACAGTTTGGATTTCCGTGTATCAATAAGGTCGGTATTTTGTCCTACAGTCGCCAAGAACTACATCAACATTCCCATTATGCACAAATAACTTGTTAAGAAAATCCTGCACAAGACAAGTACTAAAAAATCATATCAGTTAAAGGAAAAAATAGAAAGGGTTTAATAATAATGTTTGTAGATAAAAATGATGAACAGCTAAAAATGCCACAACGGTAGAATCTCAAAAATGCATCGGGTAGCAGCAGACGAATCTATTTAAAGTTGCATGGTTTAGGGTGTAGGGGCCCATTTATTTTATTATTTTCACCGTTTCTGTTCAATACGGTAAGTTGGCTGTGTTTTGTCATTGACGTACGATGAAATTAGCCACATTGAAGCTATTTATCTCTTTATCTGAGTAGGAGAAATCACGATCTGCGGAGATGCTTCAGTAATCGCTAACAAAAAGATATCGTCTACCTATTCCCTTCAGTGAGGGGAAACCGTTGAATTCAAGAGGAAGATCGATTGTTGACAGACATGCTAAATTTAATTTTTTATTATGTCTGCACTTTCTTATTGGCAGTACAAATGCTTATAAAATGTTTTTGGCCTTATATCAGGAATAGTACTTTACTGAAAATGAAGAGGACGATAATAAAAAGTATTTTCATTCAATTTATTCCCTTATACATGTTTATACGTAAAATTTTCAACATATATCGTAGTATAGAGGCAACAGAAAACGCCAATGATATGAAATTATAATTTTGCTGTGACAGTCAAAAACTCAAGTAAACCTCGGTAAGTCAAAACACTTCTGATTACGCAACGCATGAACGTATAGTGACTATGACTTCAGAATCCGGTCGCTATGAGTTCCACATCACAGGTCACTTATTATGGATACTGCGTGTGTCCAAGCTAAATGTTTTAATTGGCAATTTTTACATGTCACTCCTTTCAGACACGGTAACAAAGACTCAAGCGTTTGCCTGTCACATGTATTCTGTTTACTTGTGAGCTAGTTCACATTGCACGCACTAGCTAGCCTCACGCCCCATATCCCGCACCGCTAATTCCTAATAATACAGCGATAAGTATCAAATTACACTTGTTTTGAAGCTACGACTAAAACAAGGAATGTTAAGCTCTACCAAAATCGGCAATTTTTGGGTCGACAGAGCCACAACATAATATTATATATTACAACAGATTAAAAATTGTCATACTTGTCATTCGAGTTACTGGCACTGCCCTCACCAATAAAACAGAAAAATCGTCATGCGTTATTTTCACTACCAAGATCTCCTTCGCCTTTATTTCATGAATATGACTATTATTGCAATAGGAGGCAGCAAATGAACGACAATGGGGGATAAGAATTATAATGCCTGGATCTTGTTTGGCCTACTTCTAGGCAATTTCGAAGTAAAACGGAAGATTGAAAGACACGCGTACCAGTGATACTGTTCAGATGGTAAAGTTTTGCACTTTGAATGTGGCTCAGGACTTAAAACTTATCCAAAATACTGTTGCATTTCATGAAATACACTGGTGTGTCCTTTCCAGTCATCAACGGAGCCAAATTTGTATTTCGCTGTATTTATCCGTTGTGTTAATATTGCCAACTTTTGCCCTTAACTTTACCCTTCCCTTGAAATTACTTTTTTCTCAGACTGCCATCTTATCGGCCTTTGTGTTCGTTTCATAGTGTATATGTTCTTAAAGAAAATGGTTTCTCCTTTACCTACGCAAATTATGGTATTTTACACATTTGTAACAAAATACCCACTCATAGCTTGCGCTCCAAGTGATTAAGTGCTGAATTCTTTGGACATTACGGAATGGCAGACGAACTGGTGTTTGTGTATTGTTGACAAATAGGTGAAAGATCATCAGCGGTCACCTGAACGACCTGTGGTATCTTCTATAGGAGTCTGTACTGCCAACGTGAGTAGAGCTTTGCAGAGTATTTTTATGACATGGCCACCTTTTAACACAAATGTAACAAGTACATGAGTGCGTAGGCGACTAAATTTGCATTTAGCTGCATTGAGCTAGTTTAGTAGCTGATCGATAGATTTTAGCCGTAAATACAAGTAGCCATCGTATATGAAATCTTTGGTATCTTATGTTTCTGTCATTTTTCAAAGTATCCCATTCATAGCCTAGGAGCTATTGGCGTTGCTGCTTATGGTGTAAATATCACGCGTTGCAGGAGGTTCTACCCGTATATCAATAGGCTGGCTATCGTGCCCTAAAGGCGCCCATGCATCAACATGCTCTCTCTGTACTGTAACTTGCAATTCAAGGTGTGCCCTTCAAGCTAATTGGAAGAGCAGTGGTTGTTTGGATTATCATTTTTATCCTGGTGTGAATAATTAGCTTTTGATCGGTGCTACACCAATTCCCACTTGTGTCAGCTTTGACTGCAAACAGATGATAGCCAACCATGATAGATCGCTAATGCAAGATGAGTGAATATACTGACACTCCTTTCACAAGAAACTGACCTAAACAAAACGAAATCCAGAGGGATTTTGGTATTTCACTTGCGAAAGTTGATAACAACAGGCAATGAAAAAATACTCATTGTGCGTATGAAAGTCAAATCGTGATATTTCTGTGCAGATTTTTCTCTCGATTGCACAATTGCGCATTTCGAGTCACTTTCTGCCCTGTACAAGTTACTGACTGCGCGGAAATCGTGCACAAAACAAGAAAACTCGTCTGTGGGTGACCATAGCACATGGTGTAGTGACCTGTGAATTTGTTGTTGTTTCTAATCATAAGACTCCCTCAGAAAAGGCAAATTCCCCCTATTATTCAGCATCGGTGACGTGAATGACATGGAATGTATGCAGCCAATATAATAGCTGATGACATAGTTGCTGGTTATTCTCCATGGATACTACTGCAATTTTATGTTAATATTTTGATGGCGGTAAAAATTTGAAAGCAGACCTTGAAACTCTTCATCAATGACGGAATTATGGAAAGTTCCAGTTTAAGCATTGTGTAGGCACGCTGCATGCGTATTTTCATGGATTTAAACCCCCAAATTCGCACCAAAGGGTGTCGAAGTTAACAAAATCGCCAAATTCTTAATCGGGCAAACCTGTTGGGAACAACACAAGCTAACAAATCAAAAGCTGACAAATTCACGTTATCGATGTTAGTACGGGTGCTGCATGCGACACAGACGAGGCAAATGAACTGGATGACGATCGCGATGATATTGAAGACGTGCTCCCTAGGAAGGCAAAATCAACATCAACACAGCCCCCTAAGACCAACCCTCTAATTTTGATGAATAGGGCACAAAGTGCCCCTTTCAATCAACAAGCAGAGAAAACACTACGTAGAGTGATCTGGCAGATACATGAATCATTCCCCTGGAATATTGTTTGACGAATCTGGCTCTTGTCACAATCCAAAAACACACTTTTGATATAACTATCTGGAAAAATTTAGAAATATTATGCTGGTATAGCAAAGATTTTGGGTTAAAAACAGAGATCACCGCTGTATCTGATATATGCGTCTCAATGGATTAAAGTGCACTTATTGTGATCAACCAACAGTGCGGATGAATTGGCTTCCAATATTTCAAGTCAATGAAAAAAATGAGAGCGCAAGTACTTTCTTTATCAGTCTTCTCGACTAAAGAGTCAACAATTTCGTCACATGATACTTATTCTGGCTGCTATGTAGTCAAAAGCTAGCTGAAGAACAGAGAAGAATACACGATCTCGAAAAAATGAAAATAAACCTATTATTGAAGGAAGTCAATTGCACAATTGGACAGTCAAAACTATAGATAATTTTATAGATCAACCAACATTACACAATATCATGCTACTATGTACCATTCTGCACTGTAAAGTTAAGTGTTAAAGGATAGAACACCGATTAAACGCCTTTTTGTAACACTTTTTGAACGCGTCCAGACGTTCAGAAATTTAACACTACGTGTTCAACCAACGTTCAATTTTGAACACACGTGTGCAGATTTTGAACGCTACGTGTTCATCAGATATTATATTGAACACCATGGTGTTCCATATCTGAACACACGTTGCACATGAAATGTGTTCAAAAAATTGAACGCATTTACGCGTTCAAAGGGCTGTAACACTTTTTGAACGCATGGACGCCGTTCAACGATAAGTGTGTTAAAGGCTAGAAACCATGATGCGCGCTTGTTGAACACCTTTAATTTTGGGCGTTCAGGGGGTGTTCAAGCCTTGGAATAACATTACAGACCTCTGATATTCAATAAAATTATTTTATTCTAAAAATACACAAAGCATTTCTAGAGTAAAATACAATTACTGTAAATGGGCAAATAAACATTGGCCAATTTGTATGTAAAGTTTGTCAGAGGAAAATACCAACGGTGTTAACACCCTCCTATCAAAAACATAAGCATTAAAAATCCCCATGAACACTGTAGATCGTTTAAAAAATATGAACAAAGTAATGACATAACAGGTTTTCTTAAATATTGTGGATTACGTTTTAAGGTTCATACTTGTTTAAAATGTACAAAATATCAACTGAAAAAGCTCAAAATTTGGCTTACTTACTGTGTTGAAAAAATGTGTATGTATGGAATGCATACTTCATTGTTTTACGTTGGTTTCTTAAAGACATTTCCTCTTGTATAGACAATTGTAAATTTTGAAGAAAAAGAAAGTTAGTCAAGGCTTCTCTAGTGCACATGATACATAGTTGTCCACATTAAAGTCAACACAACATGTAAAGTTGTCAAAGTGTCACAGTAAGGCACAATATGCAGAAAGTGGGGAACGTTGGTCCTTGTTAGGGTAAAACCTATTTCCTTGTCCAACAAAGTCCTTCATGAACAAAAAGCTTTGTTTGTTTGTAATATCTTTAAATAAACAATGACATTAATCGGTGACATTTCAAAAATCTACTTCTCAGAAATTAAAAACATATTCGTTACGACCTTTTAGATTCTGGTGTACCTTGCTATTAATTGTTTATATAAATGTTTTTACCTAAAGTGATAAAAATCACCCTTAAAATAAAAAAAATGTAGATTGCATCATAATGTGAATATATCACATTCTGGTAATCCCTCATATCTTAAAATGTCTGAAATGTCTTTAATGTCTTAAAAATACAAAGTTTCAAGTTTCTGCTTTATTTGAACAATCTGAAAAAGACTATCAGTAGAGATCTATGTCCTAAATATCAAAGCTGTTCAATTCGCAGTTTTGAAAAAGATTTTTAAAGAACTTTTGACCAAAAATGACGAAAATTGCCATGAAATATAAAAAATTGAATATTTCATCAGAAGTAGCACAAATTTGACTAGGGTCATTCTTAGGGACATGTTTACCAATATTGAAGACGTCAGTAAAAGAGAAGAAGATTTTTGCCAAAAATAGCAAAATTAGCCTCAAAATATAAATTCTCATAGTTCATCATAATTTGAACATATGTGATTAGGGTAATCCCTGGGGACCTGTAATCCAAATATTAAAGGATTTGTACATGCTATTTTAAAGAAAAACCTTGGGATGTACAAATTTGAGGACAATGCTACACATCCACCTATTTAGCTGACGGCAAAGCTAAAAACCAGTTGCTAAGAACAAGAGACGTGTTAAGGTACAATACAAAATTCTCTAAGGTTTGGTAGCATGCTATGATCAACTAAATTTTATAAGGGCATAAGCTTCCAAAGACTTGAAGTCTCCTTTAACAGAGGCAAGGGGGAATGGAAAATTGAAGCAGAAAGTGACAGAAAATTCAGAGTGAAAATGTCAGAAAATTCAGTAATTAAGAGTGGACATTTTTACTCTGAATTTTCCGTCGCTTTCAGCTTTAATTTTTCATTCCATCCTTGCATCTGATAAAGGAGACTACACGTCTGTGAAAGTTTATTCTCCGGCAACATGTAGTTGATCATACCATGCTACTAAAGCTTAGATTAATTCAGAAAAAGAATACAGAAACTTATCAAAATTCAGTTACTGACCCTTTGAAGTTTAAATCTACATTAGAGATGAACTGAGGTTCTCAAGCTTGTTTCCAGATAGCTACCTGTACACTCATCTTCTTCATTATCTGTACAACGTACACCAGCTTCTGTAACAACTCTTCGATTTTCAGTTAAATCCAACTTTTTACATCCTGAAAATAATGCAACAATAGGTAATATGGCGACATGAGACTTTAAATGAAAGACAAGAGACTGATTAGGTTAAGGAAAAGGGGAGACTTTCATATACAGTGCCTCTTTTCAATACTGTTACAAAATATTGGTTTCTTCTTGTCATCGATTGCTTAAAATAAAAAAGCCAAACTCTCATATGCTGAAACAATACATTGTATACTCTACGATGTTTAACTGACTTTTAACATGCGATTGTCTCTACTAAAAGACATGTGTTAGCTGTGATTACGCAGCGGTACTATGCAAGGCGTATCGATCGCGCTCAGGTCAAGGGTTATCGCTTAAGTTGGTGTCACGATGACCCTTGACCCGAGTGAGATCGATCGATAGGCCATGGCCAAAAGTACCATCGCGTATCACAGCTTGTTGTTGGTACATGTATACCGGCCACTGAAAGAAAAAAGGTTTCTTCACGTAGTTAAGCTATTTCAAAGTACAATACGATTAATTTCGAAGGATATTAATACAGATGCTTCAAAATCTAATACCTTTTACTATTTTGGAGAGAAAACTTACCCTTTCTGGTCATGTTTACGCACGATCACGATTTCAGGGTGCGCTTATAAGAAAAATGTCGCAACTTCCGTTTTGATGCATCATGGGATAGGAAAAAGCACCAAACTTGAACACCAAGTGTTAAGAAATAGAACGCCTCTTGCACGCCGATGTTAAAATTAAAACGTTCATGGTGGTTTTCTGATTTTATTTTCAAATTTACAAAATTTCAACACGTAATAAGCGTGTACAATTATTTTGTATACTTTCTTTTTTAGAAAAAACATGCTTTCAGCAATTGTAGACCGGAAATATTTTTCACTTAGTGGGAAATTCGTCACACCAAAATCCGTGTACGTTTGCCGGACAGCGAGGCAGTAGTAAATTGAATATAGCCATTGTAAAGTAAAAAACACAAAGACGATTAATTGTTTCACAGTATTGTAAAATTTCTGTGATGCTGAGTTTTTGAACACTTGAAGGAGATGGCTGTTAACACATAGTGTTCAGGTTTAGAACATCATTGTTAATAATATGAACAGTAGTGTTAACAATATGAACACTAGCCGTTCAAATTTGAACACCGACACGTACATTTTGAACGCGTAAAGACGCGTCTAGCGTCCGCTATTTTTACAGTGTGATCTGACGAGAGCTCATGCCACCAATGCTAAAATACTGTTTTAGAACTGATAGCAGTGATAAAATGGGTCCAAAACCAGCATCTTCGTAAATAGCCCAGAGGATACATTTTACAGTACCTATCTAAATTTAATCCGAAACTGCCCGCTTTGATTCAAAGACCAAAGTCCAAATTTCGATGCATAGATAAAGTATGGGTCTGTAACTCACCTCTTGGTGTAAATACATTGAGGTGGATGATGAAACAAACCTCTGAAGCAGCACAATTGGAAATTGTGTACACAAATCACACGGGAACTGCCCGTCTGAAAGCCGGATTATGGTAAATCTATGCAAATGTAAAATAACCACGCTACTGATCGGATGTGCCGTTTTTGGTCACAGAATCCCATAATGGTGCCATGATTCAGGCGTTCATTGTCATTGAATCTTGCCTTTGATGTCTGTGAATATATAGCGACTAAACTTCAGTCGACAATTCCAGGATTTTTGAAGAACGCATGTGTTTCAAAAACTGTTCCCTGTACGACCATTCGATCACTCTTCGCATATGTCACGAAAGTGCCTGTATGATTATTCAAATGTACCATACGGTCAAAGCGATACTGTGAGAATTCGAAAACTCCCGCCCAGTTTATGCAAATGGCCGTGTCATCAGTAATCTTCCTATTGTGTCCCATGATCCTGTAACTTCCCGTTTTGATCGCCAAAAAATTACAATGAATATTCATTTGTATGTCAAGGGTCGTCGACTGACCAATCAGATCTGCGCGCAAACGTATGCAATGAACAAGGCCTGGCAATGAACTGACATCGAACATGGTTGATGCTGCAGTGTTTTGAGATGCATATCTGGAGTTGCCCGTGCACGCTGTTCACAATTTCTACGCTCAATTTCTACGACATGCAAGAAAAAGAGAAAATCCGTTTCGCAAAATTAAATTTCAATTTGTAAATATGTAAGGCAGTATAGTTACATATCCTGTGGGGATATTTGGTATATTTACAGAAATCAAAATATTTCGGAAATTATCAACAGTGTAGAAACCGCAAAACAAACCATTAATGCTGTGTCGCTCTCTCTTTTATGCTAAACGTTAATCACCATGTATTGATGTAGACATAAATATCTGTATAACAGTTCATGCTTCAAAATTTTAACCTAGCGTACGATGCTGTGTTCCCTGCATTTACGGCCTCTCACCACGTACGATGTGTATTCCTGGCGTTATACGACCTCCAACCACAGTTCTGCTAAGGTGCATTAAGAACACCAAAGAACAAAAGCCGTGTTGTCTGATCTTGTCTTTTACCTATAGACTCAAGCTGGACCTCGACCCGAAACGTCAAACAAGCCGGAACTTCTGGAAGTGCGGAAAATAGGAATTTTTGCCATATGAGTTTGATATCGCGGAAGGCAAACATACTCAGAAAATACTAGAGACGACTTTGTTACTTTCATTGGGAACATCGACAGAAACTAAACGATGTAGACACAGACAGGTTTTCGTAAACCGTGACAGAGACAGATGGAGATAAGAAAGAGAGAAAATCACATTCGAAAACCTACTTGGTGTTACTTACTCAACATTTTAAAATTTTGACAGTCACTTGAACTTGAATGTTCAATACAAACTCGGGAAAGGACAAACATCATGATTCATACACTTGTTTTCACAGGCTATTTGACAATAATACTTTAATGGGAGAGGTCTCAGTCGGATTTATATTAGTTAGCAGATACGGTCAATGCATCATCGTAAAAGTCATTTCAAACGTTTATCCTTGTCTACACTGCAATACTAAGGCACAGAATGGAAGGGTTCGATATCGTCATGATCTGGGTCATTTCGGAGCTATTGTGAAGAACGTGACCAATGATCGGTTTTAAGCTAGGGGACCGGGCCAATGAAATGAGAGTCCTCTGTTTATATGTGCAATGGAGGATCTCAAGGTTTATTGGCAGTATCCATTACCAAATGTTCTTGCTATCGTCAAAATCTGTGCTTTGGGGTGTGACAGTTTAGATTTGTGATGGCACTGTGTTCAGATAGACTGTTGCTTGTCGCCAGGTAAAGCAGTTAATAAGACCATAGACAGCGGACGTGTAAGACATGGCTAGCGATAGTGGACAGCACATCAGAAGGCAGTTGCTCCCATTCATAGTAAAAGTAGGTTAGCGAGGCACAAACGACACTCTTTGAAACGCAGAGTATCTTCACACCTGAATGCCAAAAGCTACAGATGGCCTATCTACTGGTAGTTGTTGACACGCCCGACTCCTACACGAATCTTTTCAGAATCTTGCAAACGTAATCAAATTTTTCACAAATATAAGATCATCATAAACAAAAGTCAAAATCAGATCACAATATTAACTTTATACACTATGTACACGATCTTTTATTTCTAAAAGGAGCAAATGTTGTTGAGTATAACTTAACTGAGTTGCAGTGAATGTTTAGGCCGAGAAGAGAAAAAATCGAAGCCGTGTCAATGACATCAATCGCATTTGTAGGCGGTCTGCAGTAAATACAATGAACTCGGTGTCTTACTAGAAAAAAACTCTTTTGATTTATAAAAGAAATGTATGGTGTTATGAATGAAAATTAAAACAGTTTTAAGGAATACTGATTTTTTATGACTGGCACACGTGGAGAAATGAAAGCCAAAAATATGTCAGACATAGCTTCGCCATGGCTTACAAACAACAATGGTGACTTCAGAATGAGGTCGCTAAGAATCCAACGGGCGCTTCGCTGATAGTATATGCACATTCATCTACACTACTCTGCCATTGTCTAGTATAGCCTTTCATGTATTTTAGCGCCACTTGTATATCACTTGGCATCTGCACCTGCAAACAAAGTGTCACAAGGTCTGGTCAGGTGCAGCTAGCATTGCACATGCTGATGTGAAGAAGAGCTGCCTTTCCTGCTTGTAAGTTTAACTTTTTACCACATAATTAGGGACTTAGGCCGAAAGTGCGTGGGCACCATATGCTTAGTTCGGATTCTACAGCGTCTTCTTTAATTCTTCTTCCTGTACACGTTTTCTCAAAAACCACCGCTCGTATCATTAAGAAACTTTACTGCTTGTTCAGGGTTGGGAAAGACTGGTGAATGTTGAATTTGAATTTCAACTATTAATACGACAAAGAGTCACAAAGTCCAACCTCTCTATTTAAATACTACAGGACAATTTCACCACAATTTTCTTGTGTAGAATGATTTCTCTTGGTCACCTAAACTTATGCAATAAAATTACCAGCGGTCAAGCGACCTTGTCTCAACAGGACTTTTGAAAAATAGGTATCAATAGGCTGAATGTTGAGCTATTTCACATATGTCGCCAATTACTAACACTAGAAATTTGATGTTAGGTGGATGCTGACCAAGTCAGGACCATATTCTTAGTCTAAAATGTTGCACGGCGTAAAATGATCTGCAGCTACTTTCTCGTATCCCAACAACTACAATGTCCAGGACACTGGTCAGCTTTGTAAATGACCAGCCAAAAATATTCCTGGAAATTTTTGGATGGCTCAAAATAACCTTAATTTTCAATTTTTATAATTTGATATACTATGAACAATGAGGCTTACAGATTTAGCTTTTTTGGATATTGAACCGATTGTTTTTCTTTGGTACATGAGATAACCTTGGATGACCTTGGATCTACTTTCAAGTATTTCAGCAACTAATCATTAACTACTTCAAGTAGAAGTACAGCTCATTTATTTAAAGGAAACCAGATTTACGGCCAATAAATAGGGTCTGTCTACTTATTTCGCTCTCGCATAGATGTTTTCAAGTAAAACGACCGTATGCGCACTTTTTTGAAAAAAACTATGACATTTTCTGTAATCTTCGGTGGTCGAGATGTTAAAATTTACCAAAAGCCTGGTGGTGTGACCTATGGAAAGCCGTTGGGGACCCCTCAGCGAAAACTCTTTCCCCATTGAAAATGCGTAGGTTGAAAACAAAAAAGTTTTCCGTCGAAATATACAAAAAAATATCACCCGGCTACAACATAACTTTTAGCGGCGCCGTCAACTTCAAATGCGACAACAACAACTCCAACCACATTATGTTGCGACCACAAAAAATCAGTCAGCGTCAACATTGCTAACACTATGCAACTTGACCTTGGATGAACACTGGCCGCAGCGGTAACAATCTATGAGGCACTTAGTGAGATGTCAAATGATAACGTTGGCGGCGAATGCCTAACTGCGATTGCTAAAAAACAAAAGCTCGTGCGGACGCGAAATCTTTTGCTGCTCATAATCAACATACGGACACAGAAACTCTATGATAACGATTCCGCACTGAACTGCCATCGCGAAATCTTATCGTCTTTTGAGGCCGCAAAATCTCTACTTGCTCATTACCAAACGTAGACGCTGTTAATATGAAACCTATAGAAACCGGTACGGAAACTTCATATACTCGCATTGCGGTGTGACAAAACTTTTACAGCGTACAGACGTTGCGGTAAAAACTACACTGTAAAAATAGCGGACGCTAGACGCGTCTTTACGCGTTCAAAATGTACATGTCGGTGTTCAAATTTGAACGGCTAGTGTTCATATTGTTAACACTAGTGTTCATAATTTTAACAATGATGTTCTAAACCTGAACACTATGTGTTAACAACGATCTCCTTCAAGTGTTCAAAAACTCAGCATCACAGAAATTTTACAATACTGTGAAACAATTAACAGTCTTTTGTGTTTTTTACTTTACAATGGCTATATTAGATTCACTATTGCTTCACTGTCCGGTAAACGTACACGGATTTTGGTGTAACGAATTTCACACTAAGTGAAAAATATTTCCGGTCTACAATTGCTGAAAGCATGTTTTTTCTAAAATAGGAAGTATACAAAATAATTTTACACGTTTATTACGGATTGAAAGTTTAAAAATTAGAAAAGAAAATCAGAAAACCACCATGAACGTTTTAATTTTAACATCGGCGTGCAAGAGGCGTTCTACTTCTAAACACTTGGTGTTCAAGTTTGGTGTCTTTTCCTATCCCATGATGCATCAAAACGGAAGTAGCGACATTTTTCTTGTAAGCGCACCCTGAAGTCGTGATCGTGCGGAAGCAAGACCAGAAAGGGTAAGTTTCCTCTCCAAAATAGTAAAAGGTATTAGATTTTTGAAGCATCTATATTATCGTCCTTTGAAATTAATCGTATTGTACCTTGAAATAGCTTAATTACGTGAAAAAACCTTTTTTCTTTCAGTGGCTGCTATACCAACAGCTAGCTGTGACTACGCAGTGGTACTTTTGGCCATAGCCTATCGATCGATCTCACTCGGGTCAAGGGTCATTGCAACACAACTGTAGCGATAACCCTTGACCTGAGCGCGATCGATACGCCTTGCATAGTACTGCTGCGTAATCACAGCTAACACATGTCTTTTAGTAAACACAATCGCATGTAAAACATCAGTTAAACATCGTAGAGTATACAATGTATTGTTTCAGCATATGAGAGTTTGGCTTTTTTATTTCAAATAGTTGATGACAAGAAGCAGTAAATATTTTGTAACAGTTTTGACGAGAGGCACTGTATATGAAAGTCTCCCCTTTCCTTAACCTAATCAGCCCCTTGTCTTTCATTTAAAGTTTCATCTCGCCATATTACCTATTGTTGCATTTTTTCAGGATGTAAAAAGTTGGATTTAACTGAAAATCGAAGAGTTGTTATAGAAGCTGGTGGTACAGACAACGAAGAAGATGAGTGTACAGGTAGCTGACTGGAAACAAGCCTGAGAACCTTTAGCTCAGCTCACCTCTAATGTAGATTTAAACTTCCAAGGGTCAGTAACTGAATTTTGATAAATTTCTGTATTTTTGTTCTGAATTAATCTAAGCTTTGGTAGCATCCTATGATCAACTAAATGTTGCCGGAGAATAAGCTTTCACAGACGTGTAGTCTCCATTATTTAAATTAAAGCTGAAAGCGACAGGCCATTCAGAGTAAAAATGTTCACTCTGAATTACTGATTTTTCTGAAATTTTCGCTCTGAATTTTCTGTCACTTTCTGCTTCACGTTTTCATCCTCCCTTGCATCTGATGAAGGAGACTTCACGTCTTTGAAAGCATATGCCCTTGTAACATTTAGTTGATCATAGCCTGCTACTAAACCTAAGATTATTTTGTATTGTAGCTCAACACGTCTCTTGTACTTAGCAATGGTTTTTAGCTTCGCTGTCAGCTATTTAGGTGGATGTGTTGCATTGTCCTCAAATTTGTATATCCAAAGGTTTTTCTTCAAAACAGCCTGTACGAATCCTTTAATTTTGAATTACAGGTCCCAAGGGATTACCCTAATCAGATATGTTCAAATTATGATGAAATATGCAGATTTATTTTTGAGGCTATTTTTGCTATTTTTGGCAAAAATTTCTTCTCTTTTACTGACGTCTTCAATATTTGGTAAACATGTCCCTAAAAATGATCGTACCTAAGTCAAATTTGTGCTAGTTGTGATGAAATATTCACATTTTTATATTTCATGGCACTTTTTGTCATTTTTGGTCAAAAAATCTTTAAAAAATCTTTTTCAAAACTGCTAATCGAACAGCTTTGATATTTAGGACACAGGTCTCTACTGATAGTCTTTTTCAGAGTGTTCTGTAACGCCCCTCCCTGTAGAGATTTTATCTCGAAGCGTCCCTCACGTGGCCAAGACGTGTGAAGGTCATTGACTCAGATCGTACGAGAAGCAGATAAGAGATAGTGTGATAGTTTAATTAATTATTGGTTAAGATTTCATTGAGAACAATCGAGAATGGGATATTCCATGGTGTGATCTTATTTAATCTAAGAATCAATCAAAGACTGGCGGGAAAATTACCACGTGATAACTTTAATAATTATGTAAGTTTAGAGATGTATTTAACTTTGTAGAGAGCTTAGACTAGAGAGAGACGAAGACTTGAGATCAGACCGTTGACAGTGAACGTTACGGTCGCCATCTTGCAATAAAGTACAAGGTTGTGTTACAATCTACATCTTGGTGTGTCGGCTTCAGTTACTGAAAGCATTACGATCCAGGCTGGTACCTCTCAACTCGTAATTCCCCTAACTACGAGCGCAACAATTTGGTGTGAGAATCCGGAGTATACTGAAGCAGCACGGCTGTAGGATTCTGAGATCTGGTGGTAAAGTCAACGAGCAACGTGTACGAGAGATGGCAGACCCGGGTGAAGGACCACTGAACAAGCAGCACGAGCGACTGCATGGTGATATGTAACGGTTGATCGAAGATGCACCGCAGCGGATGGAGGTGAACTATGACCAGAGACGAGGGCGGCTTGCAGACATGGACGCGTGCCGGACGTCCGAGGTAGGCAATGTGACATTATTAATGTTGGTGCTAACGTCATGCCTCGAAGATACACCGGACGAGAGAGTGGTTGTCTACAGAAATGGCTCAAGAAGTTTGAAATGTGTGTGAGTTTAGAACAAGTACGACCAGCCAACGTCAGCGATGCTTGTGGTTCACCTTCCAGTCGGCTTTGTAATACACGGACTGATTACGTGACGAATGAACTGACAATGATAAGAAGCAGAATTTCGGAATACACCCACCCATAAAGTGCGACGACAACGTACAAGATGCATGACTTTTCAGTTTTGTTGACTGTATTTTCTGGTACTTTGGAAACCATCTCTTTTATTAGGATAATACTCTGGACTTGTATGCAAACTAGGCGTCTTTCTTTTCGAAGTGTTGTTTTGTTTTGTTTTTTTGATGAAGTTGAAGTTATGTGTTGTTAGAGAAGTAAGTTTAAGGAGTTGTGGATGTTTTGTTGTGTATCTCCCCTCAGTTGGCTAGGAATGCCAGTGCTAGTGATCCGTAAGTGATACAATGGTCCTTAGTTTTGACCGATGGCCTGAGGAATTGAGTTTTTGGAGATAGAGCGATAGTGAGGTTTATCGCGTTTTTGGAGTTTTTGATGTTGTTGAGGAGGTTTTGTGTTGATGTTTTGTTGTTTTATGTTTTATGAAGATTTTGGAGATAGAAAGAGCCCCGAATATTGGCACAGGAGTTGCTATTTGCTACAGTCTAGTGATGCCTAACGGTCGTTACTAGGGTTACCCTGAACCTTTGACCGTGATATCAGAATACACCAAGCAAAATTACGTCATCCTTCTCAATGTCCACCCCCTTCCAGTTAACCCACCCTTTCACACAAATAAAAAAAAATCATTGATACATGTTACGATTTTCGAATAATTTTCGTCGATTTTCTGTATTTTATGTAGAATAGTTGAATTTTGAGTTTGTAGTTGAATGTATTTTAGTGATTTCATTAGTATTTCTATAAGTATTTTAGATGCGTTTATGTTAGTCTGTAATTTTGTAGGTGCACGAATAATGAATGACTTTATGCTAACTTGTAAAATATGTGATTTATGCGTATTTTAACCACACTGCCTTACGATTAATGTATTTTTTTATTTTAAGTAGATTGCAATTGTCAACTATCGCCATGCTTCGTCACTCGTTTTGACCAGCGAGGACGCTGGTTATAAAAAAGGTGGGAGAGTGTAACGCCCTCCCTGTAGAGATTTTATCTCGAAGCGTCCCTCACGTGGCCAAGACGTGTGAAGGTCATTGACTCAGATCGTACGAGAAGCAGATAAGAGATAGTGTGATAGTTTAATTAATTATTGGTTAAGATTTCATTGAGAACAATCGAGAATGGGATATTCCATGGTGTGATCTTATTTAATCTTAAGAATCAATCAAAGACTGGCGGGAAAATTACCACGTGATAACTTTAATAATTATGTAAGTTTAGAGATGTATTTAACTTTGTAGAGAGCTTAGACTAGAGAGAGACGAAGACTTGAGATCAGACCGTTGACAGTGAACGTTACGGTCGCCATCTTGCAATAAAGTACAAGGTTGTGTTACAATCTACATCTTGGTGTGTCGGCTTCAGTTACTGAAAGCATTACGATCCAGGCTGGTACCTCTCAACTCGTAATTCCCCTAACTACGAGCGCAACAATTCAAATTATGCAGAAATTTATAACTTTGTATTTTTAGGCCATTAAAGACATTTCAGACATTTTTAAGACATTGGGGGTTACCAGAATGTGATATATTCAATTTATGATGAAATGTACATATTTTCATTTTAAGGGTGATTTTTACCATTTTGGTAAAAAAAATTGTATATAAATTAATTGCAGGGTACACCAGAATTTGAAAGGTCTTTACGAATATGTTTTAAATTCCTGAAATGTCACCCATTTATTTCAGGGTTTATTTAAAGATACTACAACAAACAAACCTTTTTGTTCATGAAGGACTTTGTTGGACAAGGAAATATGTTTTACCCTGCCAAGGACCCACTTTCCTCACTTTCTGCATGTTGTGCCTTACTGTGACACTTTGACAACTTGACATGTTGTGTTTACTTTAGTGTGGACAACTATATACCATGTGCACTAGAGAAGCCTTGACTGACTTCTTTTTCCTTCAAAATTTACAATTGTCTATACAAGAGGAAATGTCTTTAAGAAACCATCTTACAAAAATGGAGTATGCATTTCATACGTCTTTTCAACACAATAAGTATGCCAAACTTTGAGCTTTTTCAGATGATTTTTGTACATTTTAAACAAGTATGAACATAACACGTAATCCACAATATGGTGATTTTTATTACTTATGTTTTGATAAGAAGGTGTTCACACTGTTGGTTTTTTCCTCTGACAAACTTTACATAGAAAGTTGCAATGTTATTTGCCAATTTACAGTAAATTATTGTATTTTACTATAGAAATGTTTCGTGTATTTTTAGAATAAAATAATTTTACTGGATATCAATGGTCTGTAATGTTATTTCAAGGCTTGAACACCCCGTGAACGCCCAAAATTAAAGGTGTTCAACAAGCATGCATCATGTGTTCTAGCCTTTAACACAATTATCGTTGAACGGCGTCCATGCGTTCAAAAAGTGTTACAGCCCTTTGAACGCGTAAAAGCGTTCAATTTTTTGAACACATTACCTGTGCAACGTGTGTTCAGATATGGAACACCATGGTGTTCAATATAATGTCGATGAACACGTAGCGTTCAAAATCTGCACACGTATGTTCAAAAATTGAACGTTGGTTGAACACGTAGTGTTAAATTTCTGAACGTCTAGAGGCGTTCAAAAAGTGTTACAAAAAGGCGTTTAATTGGTGTTCTATCCTTGAACACTTAACTTTACAGTGTACAAGTTGAAGCTACGACAAACTCTACTCTGGTTGCACACAGTCTGTTGCAAACACGGGTGATGCGGAAAAATACCATATGCAATGAGCATTGTTATGGTGCGGAACAACAATTACTGAGTATACCTGCGGTGCGACAAACTAGCTCGTTCTGGTGCGACAAAACAGTTAGCTTGCCAGCGATTGTTGTGCGGAAAAAAAGTACTATGCAAATGAGGAGTCAGTTCTGGTGTGGAAAAAAGTAGTATGCAAATGAGGAGTCAGTTCTGGTGCGGAAAAAAAACGATATGCAGTGCGGAAAAAACTAGTTTGTTCTGGTGCGACAAAACAGTAAGCTTGCCAGCGATCGTTGTGCGGAAAAAAAGTAGTATGCAAATGAGGAGTCAGTTCTGGTGCGGAAAAAAACTAAGATGCAAATGAGGAGTATGTTCTGTGCGGAAAAAAAAGAATATGCAAATGGCGAGTACGTTCGGTGCGACGACAAACTAAGTTAGTACGTTCTTCTTTCATAAATAGTAGTGTAGGACCTAACCCGGCCTTTTCTACGGTCACAGTTGCTTGGAGTTGCTATAGATTTTGTGCAAGAAAAGATAGACTGGCCACCGCCGCTTGGCTTTTCAGTTACCTTTCCCTTGAATGTACTATTGTTTTTATATTTATATGCCCACAGATTTGGAGCATTTGAGCCCATTAAAAAGACTATTTATATTACTTTACACTGAACACGTACTTCATGCACTTGTTTCCTCTGTTACGGTGTATGTTATATTATTAAAGTATGACCGAGGAGAGTCCCTACACTGATGTAAGTGGTCAAGTTGTCAAACTGAAATAATTTTATGAAGCCTCTGCTAATAACTTCAAACATGTAGTACAGGGTGACATGACAGATTTTTTCAACGCATCGACGCCCACTGACATTTGTGAATGAGGAGAATCTGTAAACACTGTCTCACTATTATGTAATGAAAGGATCACTTGAACGCATGTTACGAATGTACACTATTAATACAAATATGCATGTGAAAAAAATCACGGATTCTTAGTGATTACATGAATGGTTTTGGGTAATATGAAATTTTAGATACTGTGAACGATAATCAAGGTATAAAAATTTCCAGAGCACGGCCCAAATTTGAAGAAAAGCTCGACTTCAATCACTTGGGCTATTCTCAGTGGTTAGTTGACCCCGTAAACATGTGTGCGTCACGCGAATTGGAGATGGGACTTTGATACCATAATCGCACTTGCCGTTCAAAGGTCAACTTTAGAGATGGAACTAATGTTCTGCAAAATTAATATAATTCCACGGAATTATGAAACTGTCATCTTACTTATTCCATAGCAGTTATTAACGAGAGGTAAATTACATGTTAAAGATAGTTTTACAGACAGTGAGTTAAGTTCAATGTGGATGAACCAAGCAATTTCAAATCTATTAAGGTAAAATGCGCTTCGAGGACAGCGGGTGGGACTCACAATTCTTTTCTGACTTGTGAGGGCTCATTTTAAAGCTCTTGGTGTGAGGAAAAACTTTTCACAGGCTAATTTTTTCGAAAATCTTAAATATATTTTACTTCATAGAGTTAACACAGGGATGGCGGCCATTTTGAATTAGAATATCGGTAAATTTTTGGGTAATTTGTTTCTCTGCTACCAAAATTAGCAAGGGAACCCCGATTTTAATTCTTGATTTTTAAAGAGTATGGTCGAAAGATTCATTGAGGAAGTTTGAGCAAAAGTTTCAGTCTTTCACTTACGAAGTGCATACTACCTTAAGATCAATATATTGCGTAATCCATTGAGAAAGGTTGCGCCTCCATCATAGTTTGACCTTTGAACAGCAAGGGCCGCGATATCATGGTTTCTTCTCCAATTCGCATGTCACATACTCAAAGTTCACGGAGTCAACCATAAATCGCTGAGAATAGCCCAAATAATTGAATTGGGGTTTTTCTTCAAATTTATGGCTGCTCCGGAAATTGTTTTACCTTGAGTATCGTTCACAGTACCTGATGTTTCGTCACATAACCAAAAACATTTCATGTAAATATATGTGTTTTTCACATATATTTGTAATAGTGGATATTCGTACAAGTGATCCCTATATTACATAATCGTCAGACAGAGTGTTCACAGATTATAATCATTCACGAATGTCAGTGTGCCGCTGAAAAAATCTGTCATGTCACCCTGCCCTAGCTGTTTGATGCTTATAAACTGCAGAGGCTTCATAAAATTATTTGAGTTTGACAACTTGACCTCGGTCACACTTAACATAGCATACACTGTAACAGAGGACACAAGTGCATGAAGTACGTGTTCAGTGTAAAGTAATATAAATACTCTTTTTACTGGGCTCAAATGCTCCAAATCTGTGGGCATATAAATATAAAAAGAATAGTACATTCAAGGGGGAAAAGGTAACTGAAAAACCAAGCGACGGTGGCCAGTCTATCTTTTCTTGCACAAAATCTATAGCAACTGCAAGCAACTGTGACCGTAGAAAAGGCCGGGTTAGGTCCTACACTATTATTTATAAAAGAAGAACGTACTATAAACTTAGTTTGTCGTCGCACCGAATGACTCGCCATTTGCATATTCTGTTTTTTCCGCACCAGAACATACTCCTCATTTGCATCTTAGTTTTTTTCCGCACAGAAACTGACTCCTCATTTGCATACTACTTTTTTTCCGCACAACAATCGCTGGCAAGCTTACTGTTTTGTCGCACCAGAACGAACTAATTTGTCGCTCCGCAGGTATACTCAGTAATTGTTTTTCCGCACCATAACAATGCTCATTGCATATGATATTTTTCCGCATCATCCGTGTTTGCAACAGACTGTGTGCAACCAGAGTAGAGTTTGTCGTAGCTTCAACTTGTAGTTTTTTCCGCAACGTCTGTACGTTGTAAGTTTTGTCACGCCGCAATGCGAGTATATGAAGTTTCCGTACCGGTTTCTATAGGTTTCATATTAACAGCGTCTACGTTTGGTAATGAGCAAGTAGAGATTTTGCGGCCTCAAAAGACGATAAGATTTCGCGATGGCAGTTCAGTGCGGAATCGTTATCATAGAGTTTCTGTGTCCGTATGTTGATTATGAACTGCAAGAGATTTCGCGTCCGCACGAGCTTTTGTTTTTTCCGCAATCGCAGTTAGGCATTCGCCGCCAACGTTATCATTCGACATCTCACTAAGTGCCTCATAGATTGTTACCGCTGCGGCCAGTGTTCATCCAAGGTCTGGATACATAGTTTTAGCAATGTTGTCGCTGACTGATATTTTGTGGTCGCAACATTATGTGGTTTGAGTTGTTGTTGTCGCATTTGAAGTTGACGGCGCCGCTAAAAGTTATGTTGTAGCCGGGTGGTATTTTTTTGTATATTTCGACGGAAAACTTTTTTGTTTTCAACCTATGCATTTTCAATGGGGAAAGAGTTTTCGCCGAGGGGTCCCCAACGGCTTTCCATAGTGACCTCTTTTTCTATGTGAACAAGCGGATTGAAAATACGTGTCAATGAACCTAAGTCGCATTCTTTACTTGCACTTTAGTCGACTTCGTACAGAATGCTCTGGACATATTCTACAGAATTACAGGCAAACAGATTTGTGTGTGTTGTCAACATGTACATGTTTGATTTATTTTCGTCGGCTGTCATCGGAGCTACCTATCGCGTTTCTGTAAGAGACTCTCTTCGTACATCACACGAGATAAATTGAAGTTATAAAGGTCCTTCTACACGTCCACAGTCTGTGCCGTACAAATGAAAATAGTTTGGAATTTGCGAACTATTTGTGATTTCTAAATTGATAATTCTTGACAGAGAGTATACAAGTAAGACATCTTAGGGCAAAGAAAGTGTTACGGTATATGTCTTCTTTCTATAAAGAATTCAGCTGATACCATTTACGACCATCAATTTGTGCCTCTGTTAAATAACTTTGATAGGTTTACCCTTCGCAGGTTGTATCCCCCTTAGAATACGAATTAATTACACACATTGGGTACTCCGACGGAGACATAAAGATGTAGACACAGACAACCGGGCATAAACCGTGACAGAGACAGATGGAGTTAAGAAAGAGAGATACCACACATTCGGAAACCTATTTGGTGTTATTTAGTCAACATTAAAATTTTGACGGTTACTTGAACTTTATATTCATTCTAACTCGGGAAAGGATGTATATCACGATAAACCAATGTTTTCACCAGTTATCTGAAAAAATACTTTAACGGAAGGTTTTAATAGGGTTTTATATTAGTTAGAAGATAAGGTCAATGCATCCCCGTAAAAGTCATTTCAAACGTTTATCTTTGTCTATATAGCAATACTGAGGCACATGTTGGAATAGTCAGCTATTGTCATGATCTGGGTCATCTTGGAGTTATTGTGAAGACCGTGACCCAAGGTCGGCATTACGCTAGAGGATTGAGGCCAGTGAAATGAACCTCCTCAGTTTATATGTGCAATGGAAGACCTTAAAGTTTGTTGGGAGTATTCATAACAAAATGTTCTAGCTGTCGGTACAATCTATGCTTTTTCTGGTGACAGTTTAGATTTGTGGTGGCACTGTGTTCAGATTGACCGTTGCTTGTCGCCAGGTAAAGCAGTTAATAAGGCCATAGACAGTGGACGTGTAAGGCACGGCTAGCGGTCGTGTACAGCACATCAGAATGCAGTTGCTCCTATTCATATTTAAAGTAGGGTTAGCGGGGTACAAACGATACCCTTTTGAAACGCAGTGTCTCTTGACAACTGAGTGTCAGTAGCCAACAAATGGCCTATCTACTGGTTGTTGTTGACACGCCCGACTACTACAAGAATCGTTTCAGAATCCTACCAACGTAAACAATTCCTTGTTTCTGGTGATTTTGTGCTCAATTTTTGTTTACAATGAAATAGCTATATTTTCACAAAAAATACTATCATCATAAACAAATGTAAAAATCTGATCACGATATTCACATTATCCACTATGTACTTTGATTGTTTTATTTCTAAAGGAGTAAATGTTATTGAGTATAACTAAACTAAGTTGCAGTGAATGTTAAGGCAAAGAAGTGAAAAATTCAAAGCGGTGTCAATGACATCGATGGCATTTGTAGGCGGTGTGCAGTCGCATTATTGGACTGAAATAAATATGATGAACTCGGTGGCTTACTAGAAAAAAATCTTTTGATTTCTAAAAGAAATGAATGGTGTTAAGAAACACTGTACTATATTTTGGTGAATGCTTGGGTCAACAAAGGTAAAACCACAACAGGTATCAGTAGCAAATTACGGGATCTGTCACTATAAGGAGATACATAAGACATTTTATTAATATACATCAGTAATCTTCAAAAAGGTGAAAGTCTGCATGTCAAAAAATTAGAACATGAAAATTGTTATCTGCAAGCTATCCTGCAAATTCGATTGCGAAATAGTGCATCAGAAGCCCTAACACTGAGTGTGTTAGACTGCTTTCTGAACGTTGCGGCTTTACAAAAATCAACACTCTCTGTCAGATTAGTGAATGATGGAAACAACTGATGATGAACCAGAGAATATAACAGTTTCATTTCAGGTGCAAAGTTAGCAATCACGGCAAAGCAAACACAAAGCATGAAATAAAAATAAGCAGTTTTAAGGAATCTTACCTTTTTATAACTGGCACTGGTGAAGACATTAAAGCCAAAAATATGTCAAACATAGCTTCGCCATGACTTGTAAACAACAATGATGACTTCAGAATGAGGTCACCAAGAATCCAACGGGCGCTTCGCTAATAGTATATGC
Organism: Ptychodera flava; assembly: GCF_041260155.1. Classification (NCBI taxonomy): domain Eukaryota; kingdom Metazoa; phylum Hemichordata; class Enteropneusta; family Ptychoderidae; genus Ptychodera; species Ptychodera flava. The sequence goes on from NW_027248350.1 coordinate 3,097,201, forward strand.
ATTAGGTCAGTGAATATTGCAGTCAACAAAGTGACACATTCATCTACACTACTCTGCCATTGTCTAGTATAGCCTTTCACGTATTTTAGCGCCACTTGTATGTCACTTGGCATCTGCACCTGCAAACAAAGTGTCACAAGGTCTGGTCAGGTGCAGCTAGCATTGCACATGCTGATGTGAAGAAGGGCTGCCTTTCCTGCTTGTAAGTTTAACTTTTTACCACATAATTAGGGACTTAGGCCGAAAGGGCGTCGTCACCATATGCTTAGTTCGGATTCTACAGCGTCTTCTTTAATTCTTCTTCCTGTACACGTTTTCTCAGAAACCACCGCTCGTATCATTAAGAAACTTTACTGCTTGTTCAGGGTTGGGAAAGACTGGTGGATGTTGAATGTGAACTTCAACTATTAATACGACAAAGAGTCACAAAGTCCAACTTCTCTATTTAAATACTACAGGACAAATTCACTACAGTTTTCTTGTGTAGAATGATTTCTCTTGGTCACCTAAACTTATGCAATAAAATTACCAGCGGTCTGGTGACCTTGTCTCAACAGGACTTTAGAAAAATAGGTAACGATAGGGTGAATGTTGAGCTATTTCACATATGTCGGCAATTAAACACTATACATTTGATGTTTGTTGGAGGCTGAGCAAGTAAGGACCACATTGTTAGTCAAAAATGTTGCACGGCCTAAAATGATCTGCAGCTACTTTCTCGTATCCCAACAACTACAAGGTCCAGGACATTGGTGAGTTTTGTAAATTGACCAGCCAAAATATTCCTGAAAATTTTTGGATGTCTCAAAATAACCTTAATTTTTAATTTTTAATTTTTATAATTTGATATACTCTGAACAATGAGGCTTACAGATTTAGCTTTTTTGGATATTGAACCGATTTTTTTCTTTGGTATATGAGATAACCTCGGATGACCTTGGATCTACTTTCATGTATTTCAGCAACTAATCATTAATTACTTCAAGTAGAAGTACAGCTCATTTATTTAAAGGAAACCAGATTTACGGCCAATAAATAGGGTCTGGCTACTTATTTCGCTCTCGCATGGATGTCTTCAAGTAAACCGACCGTATGCGCACTTTTTTTGAAAAACTATCAAATTGTCTGTAATCTTCGGTGGCCGAGATGTTAAAATTTACCACAAGCCGGGTGTGTGACCTCTTTTTCTATGTAAACAAGCGGATTGAAAATACGTGTCAATGAACCTAAGTCGCATTCTTTACTTGCACTTTAGTCGACTTCGTACAGAATGCTCTGGACATATTCTACAGAATTACAGGCAAACAGATTTGTGTGTTGTCAACATGTACATGTTTGATTTATTTTCGTCGGCAGTCATCGGAGCTACCTATCGCGTTTCTGTAAGAGACTCTCTTCGTACATCACACGAGATAAATTGAAGTTATAAAGGTCCTTCTACACGTCCACAGTCTGTGCCGTACAAATGAAAATAGTTTGGAATTTGCGAAGTATTTGTGATTTCTAAATTGATAATTCTTGACAGAGAGTATACAAGTAAGACATCTTAGGGCAAAGAAAGTGTTACGGTATATGTCTTCTTTCTATAAAGAATTCAGCTGATACTATTTACGACCATCAGTTTGTGCCTCTGTTAAGTAACTTTGATAGGTTTACCCTTCGCAGGTTGTATCCCCCTTAGAATACGAATTAATTACACACATTGGGTACTCCGACGGAGACATAAAGATGTAGACACAAACAGCCGAGCATAAACTATGACAGAGACAGATGAAGTTAAGAAAGAGAGATACCACACATTCGGAAACCTATTTGGTGTTATTTAGTCAACATTAATATTTTGACGGTCACTTGAACTTGAATATTCATTCTAACTCGGGAAAGGATGTATATCACGATAAACCAATGTTTTCACCGGTTATCTGAAAAAATACTTTAATGGATGGTTTGAACAGGGTTTTATATTAGTTAGAAGATAAGGTCAATGCATCATCGTAAAAGTCATTTCAAACGTTTATCTTTGTCTATATAGCAATACTGAGGCACATGTTGGAATAGTCAGCTATTGTCATGATCTGGGTCATCTTGGAGTTATTGTGAAGACCGTGACCCAAGGTCAGTTTTACGCTAGAGGATTGGGGCCACTGAAATGAACCTCCTCTGTTTATATGTGCAATGGAAGACCTTAAAGTTTGTTGGCAGTATTCATAACCAAAATGTTCTAGCCGTCGGCACAATCTATGCTTTTTCTGGTGACAGTTTAGATTTGTGGTGGCACTGTGTTCAGATTTGCCGTTGCTTGTCGCCAGGTAAAGCAGTTAATAAGACCATAGACAGTGGACGTGTAAGGCACGGCTCCTATTCATATTTAAAGTAGGGTTAGCGGGGTACAAACGATACCCTTTTGAAATGCAGTGTCTCTTGACACCTGAGTGTCAGTAGCTAACAGATGGCCTATCTACTGGTTGTTGTTGACACGCCTGACTCCTACTAGAATCGTTTCAGAATCCCACCAACGTAAAACATTCCTTTTTTCTAGTGATTTTGTGCTCAATTTTTGTTTATAATAAAATAGCTATATTTTCACAAAAAATACTATCATCATAAACAAATGCAAAAATCAGATCACGATATTCACATTATCCACTATGTACTTTGAATAGGTTTTAAGAAATACTGAACTACATTTTGGTGAATGTTTGGGTCATCAAAGGTAAAACCACAACAAGTATCAGTAGCAAATTACGGGATTTGTCACTATAAGGAGATACATAAGACATTTTATTAATATACATCAGCAATCTTCAAAAAGGTGAAAGTCTGCATTTCAAAAAAATATAACTTGACAACTGTTATCTGCAAGCTATCCTGCAAATTCGATGGCGAAATAGTGCATCAGAAGCAATAACACTGAGTGTGTTAGACTGCTTTCTGAACGTTGCGGCTTTACAAAAACCAACACTCTCTGTCAGATTAGTGAATGATGGAAACAACTGATGATGAACCAGAAAATACAACAGTTTCATTTCAGGTGCAAAGTTAGTAATCTTGGCAAAGCAAACACAAAGCATGAAATAACAATCAGCAGTTTTAAGGAATTTAACCTTTTTATAACTGGCACTGGTGGAGACATTAAAGCCAAAAATGTGTCAAACATAGCTTCGCCATGACTTGTAAACAACAATGATGACTTCAGAATGAGGTCACCAAGAATCCAACGGGCGCTTCGCTGATAGTATATGCATTAGGTCAGTGAATATTGCAGTCAACAAAGTGACACATTCATCTACGCTACTCTGCCATTGTCTCGTATAGTCTTTCAGGTATTTTTAGCGCCATTTGTATGTCACTTGGCATCTGCACCTACGAACAAAGTGTCACGAGGTTGGGTCAGGTGCAGCCAGCCATGCACATGCTGATGTGATAACTGGCCGCTTTTCCTGCGCTAGTAAGTTTAACTTTTTACCGCATAATAGGGTACTTAGGCCAACAGGGCGTGGGCCCCATATGCTTAGTTCAAATTCTACTACTTCTTCTTTAATTCTTTTTCCCGTACACTAGATAGAAACTATCGATCGTAGCATTCCGAAACTTTACTCCTTGTGAACTTCAACTATTAATACGACCTTGGCGGCCATATTTGATTTTGTAAAAACTCTCAAAGTCCAACTCTTCAAACACTACAGGACAAATTCACTGCAAATTACTTGTGTAGAATAGTTTCTCTTGGTCAACAAAACTTAAGCAATAGAATTACAAGCGGTCAGGTGATCTTGTCTCAACATAAGACTTTTGGAAAAATAGGTATGAATAGGGTGAATGTTGAGTTCCTTTCACATGATGTCACCAAATACAAGCACTAGAAATTTGATGTTTGTCGGATGCTGACCAAGTCCGGACCATATTGTTAGTCCAAAATTTTGCACGGCCTATGATCTGCACTTTCATTCACGTATCTCAACAACTTCAAGGTCTAGGACATTGGTCATTTTTGTATATTGACCAGTCAAAATATTCCTGAAAATTTTTGATGGCTTACGATAAACTTTGATCTACTCGGAACAATGAGGCTTATAGATTTGTCTTTTCTAGATATTGAACCAATTTTTTTCTATCATATGCGATAACCTCGGATGACCTTGGATCTACATTCATGTATTTCAGCAACTAATCATTAATTATTTTCAGAAGAAGTACAGCTCATTTATTTTAAGGAAACCGGATTTACGGCTTACAAATAGGGTCTGGCAATTTATTTCGCTCTCGCATGGATGTTTTCGAGTAAAACGACCGCATACGCACTGTTTTTGAAAAACTAATAAATTTTCTGAACTTTTTGGTGGCCGAGCTGATAAAATGTAACACATGCCGGCGGATTGAAAATGCGTGTCAATGAACCTGAGTCGTATTCTTTACTTGCACTTTAGTCGACTTCGTACAGAATGCTCTGGACAAGGTCTACAAAATTATAGGCAAACAGGTTTTGTGTGTTGTTAACATGTAGGCGTTTGTTTGATTTATTTTCATCGGCTGTCATCGGAACGACCTATGGCATTTTCTGTAAGAGTCTCCCTTCGTACATCAGTCACGAGATGAATTGAAGTTGTAGAGGCCCTTCTACATGTCCAGAGTCTGTGCCGTACAAATGAAAATAGTTTGGATAGGACGAACTCTTTGTGATTTCTAAATTGATAATTCTTAGTGCAAAGAAAGTGTTACGGTATATGTCTTCTTTCTATAAAGAATTCAGCTGATGCTATGTACGAGCAGCAGTTTTTGCCTCTGTTAAGTAACTTTGATAGGTTTTTACCTTCGCAGGTTGTATCCCCCTTAAAATAAGAATTAATTGCACACATTGGGTGCACCGACAAAGACTAAAAGATGTAGACACAGACAGCCGGGCATAAACCGTGACAGAGACAGATGGAGTTAAGAAAGAGAGATACCACACATTCGGAAACCTATTTGGTGTTATTTAGTCAACATTAAAATTTTGACGATCAATTGAACTTAAATGTTCATGTCAACTGAACAAAGGACATACATCAAGATATACCTTTGTTTTCAAAGGCTATCTGACACAAAAATACTTTAAATTAAATGGAAGGTCTGAGTTGGTTTTACATTCGTTGGAAGATACGGTCAATGCATCATCGTAAAATTCATTTCAAACGTTTATCTTTGTCTACATAGCAATATTGAGGCACAGGTTGAAAGGGTCAGCTATCGTCATGATCTGGGTCATCTTGGAGGTAAAGCAGTTAATAAGACCATAGACAGTGAACGTATAAGACACGGCTAGCGGCAGTGGACCGCATGTCAGAAGGCACTTGCTCCTATTCATATTAAAAGTAGGATGAGCGGGGTACAAACGACATTCTTTTGAAATGCTCTGTCTCTTGACACCTGACTGTCGATAGCCAACAGATGGCCTATCTACCGATTGTTGTTGACACGCCCGACCTACTACTAGAATCGTTTCAGAATCCTACAAACGTAATCAATTTATTGTTTCTCGTGATTTTGTGCTCAATTTTTTGTTTACAATGTATGTTTTTCACGAAAATACTATCATCATTAATAAATGTCAAAATCAGGTCACGTTATTACCTTTATCCACTATGTACTTTGATTTTTTTTTTACTTCTAAAAGGAGTAAATGATGTTGAGTATCACTAAACTAAGTTGCAGTGAATGTTTAGGCCAAGAAGTGAAAAATCAAAGCGGTGTAAATGACATCAATGGCATTTGTAGGCGATCTGCAGTCGCATTATGGGACTGTAATAAATATGATGACTTCGGTGGCTTACTAGGAAAAAAAACTCTTTTGATTTCTAAAAGAAATGTATGGTGTTAAAAACACTGTAATATATTTTGGTGAATGCTTTGGTCATCAAACGTGAAACCGCAACAGGTATCAGTAGCAAATTATGGGGTCTGTTACTATAAGGAGACTTATGAGACACTTTATTGACATACATCAGAATCTTCGGAAAGGCGAAAATCTGCATGTCAAAAAATTAGAACATGGCAATTGTTATCTGCAAGCTATCCTGCAAATTCAAAATGAATGAACTTTGGGAAATATTGCGTCAGCGGCCCTAATACTAAGTGTGTTAGACTGCTTTCTGTCAGATTAGTGAATGATGGAAACGACTGATGATGAACCAGAAAATATAACAGTTTCATTCCAGGTGCAAAGTTAGCAATCATGGCAAAGCAAACCCAAAGCATGAAATAAAAATAAGCAGTTTTAAGGAAACTTTCCTTTCTTATAACTGGCACACGTGAAGAAATTAAAGCCAAAATATGTCAAACATAGCTTCGCCATGACTTATAAACAAGAATGATGACTTCAGAATGAGGTCACTAAGAATCCAACGGGCGCTTCACTGATAGTATATGCATTAGGTCAGTGAATATTGCAGTCAATAAAGTATGATATTCATCTACACTATTCTGCCATTCTACAATATATCCTTTCGGGTATTTTAATTTTTTCTGCCTATCTTTCTCTCTGTGTCTTTCTTCCATTTCTAATAATTTTCTTTTTCTAATGCCGATCACTTAAGCTCTAGTTCCGCCTGCATTTCTAATTTTTTTTAGTTCTATGTTGGATTTAGGCACATTGTCATTCAAAATGGATTCCTCCCATTGGCCTAAATTAACTACACGTTTTACAATATTGTACTGTATCACCGCCTTGCGCATAGATATTTTGACTTCTACTTTAAAGAAATCGGCAATAAGGTTGTCTTTTCTGAGGGAATCAAATGTGTCCTGATCAAGAACCACCATAAATTTGTATTGTTTGAATTCTGCCATGATTGAAATTCGCTGAGTTCCCAATATCATACAGTAGTTTGGTAAAGGCTGGTAAAATGTTGTCAAACTGCTCTAAATGTTTGATCCCAGACAAGCCCCCAATTTTGCTACGTGAGAAAAAAACGGTAAAGCCAGCGAATTTCTTTAAAATAAAATGTATGACAAAAATATTAAAACTAATGACTAAGTCAAGGGATAGAGTACAAACTGTAAAGTTTACAGGCTACTTATCTCAGCTGGGACGGCACAGAGTTCAAGAGTTGGGTCAGACAGTAAGACAGACGGTTGAGTGAGCAATCCTTGGCTTGCAGGCTTGAGGGTGAGGCTGCAAAGTCCACAGCATAAATCCAGCGTGACTGTGAAGGTCTTGAAATTAACACTGCTGGAGTGATTCCAAACTCTTGAAGCAACACAACGGTGATACGATCCCAAAACATCTGCCTGAAAACTGTGCCGTCCCCTATTTTATACTTAACTGGTTATATAAGAGAACAATCTAGAACCTTTATTGATATGCTTACTACTATTCTAAAAATATATCCACTTATAGTGAACATACGACTTATTGAATTCAAGGTCGTGAAGGAAAGTGACCTTAAGAATGTTCTAGACTAATTAAATTCAGGTCATAAGTGGAGTAAAATGACCTACATAACAATAAGCATGATCCAACTAAATTCATTCATGATGGAAACTTTGTTAAAAACGCTATTATAACAACAGATTCCATCGCCACATCGCTAGGACTGGAAAAAAAGCAATCGAAATACACCCCGTATTCACCGAGCAACAACCTGACGTCGGCCGAACCTATACAAACGGCCATTGAAGACCGAAAGCTTGGCATTGGTTAATTATAGCACTTAAACGTCGAAAAGTTGTCGTGATTCCTTAAAAGATGAAACAGATTGTAGAAACTGCTGTTTTCATATGAGGGAAGATAAGCGATGCAACCTCTGGACAGAGTGGCTTCATCATACCAAGTAGATATGTAGAGGTTGGCGTGGGCGAGTAACTAGACAAAAATCTAACCCAAATCTAAACGCAGCTCAAATCTGCCTGATTTTTTCGTGTTTTTTGTGTTGTCAAGAACATAATCATTAGCATTGTGTTTGTCCCGAGCCATGTTGGTACCATGTTGGTGAAGCCATATATTAAGTTTTTGCAAGGTCACATTTAAATTGCCAACAGCTTAGGCCAATCCCACTATAGTATCTGTATTGAATTGCAACCCAACTAGACAGTGCCAACAGAGTCAGATCGCCCTGAATTTCACGTGACTTGTCACACACAATGGACGCTAATGGCATAACAAATCAAGCGTTTCGATGAAAACAGTGTCTACATGCTATTTTGTGCGTAAATATTACTTCAAGCGAATCAAAACACATTTTTGTCCACTGTCTTTTCTGTTCAGTTGTCAGCGTGGCCGCTCTAAATGGGACTAATCACACGCACAAAATTTATGCAACGATGATATGACAAATTTAACGCTAGTCTCGACAGGGGTTTTGTCCCTAGTTAACATTAAAATTTCTCAAACCATACAACCATAAATCTTTTAAAATTCGTAACTTCGAAACTGATAAAGTTTTATTGTATAACTCATCAAATATGTGCATTGGAATAAAGAGTCATATCCTACATTGAAAAGTGAATATCATATTTTGCAAACACAAAAAGCCCCCTGTGCCTTTAGTTCCTGTTTATGAATATTAGTGCAATATAATGAGTTCGGGTGGGATGTGGCATACTGAATGTGTGTATAATAAAATTAAGAATAATGTGGATTCGCTGGAATAGCAGTTGACACCATCAAAGTTATTTATGATTAATATAGCAGATTGCATACGCGTGACATTTTTCGCAAACGAAGAAGTATACATTCTGTGCGGCAGCGTTACCCTTGGCTCTAATGGTTTGCAGTTGCTTTTCTTCACTAGGAAAAGTCGTATTTTCCGAGCTTATGTGTAGTGTTAACATCGTCAAACCTGTACGAATCAAGTTCTTGTCATGCATTAACATGGTCAGCATTTGTTTTAAGATTGAGATGTTCGTACAAATCTAAATTAAGTGCAGTCAATAATCAAACCGTATCTTCACTAAAATGAATTATCTATGGTGTCTTAACTTTTGAAAATACCCATGCTCATCTAGCTATTGCTCTAGTCGACCATGATTCAGTTGAGCATTTTGGACGGTACGATGGCTTGAGAGAGAAACCAATGTTTTGCTGCTAGCGATACTTACGCCTACAACGTAGTCTCATCTGCGATCACCGAAACAAGCTGAGACAATAATCTTTTAGAGTTTTCAGTTTCTTTTACTGAACAACTCACTTTAAGGGTGGGGATTTAGCCAAGCAGTTTTGACTGCGGCTTTTTCGCTAGGTGAACAGTTGCCGTTCGTTGTAGAATCGAATCCGATCAAAATCTACTGAACTTATGACTGTCTTCTCAGTAATGATAAAGTTAGTCAACGATACGCAACGGTTGGCTAGTGGAATGTTCAACAGGCATGCTGTTTATAGGTACATTTAAATAGTTAAGTCATGCATGCTTGCCTTAAAGGCAGCGGCTTTATCATACACAGATAATCGGCAAATCTATGTATGGGCAACTAACAGGGTTTACAACTCATCTGTCTCCTCCAACTGCAATTCAAGTCAGTTTGATTTGTAGTTTACTCTGTCTCAAAAGTGTTTTTTCTCTGTCATTTAATCGTTGGTCTTCGTTCCAGTGTCTTTCGTTCCATGCCCAGTCATGCTAGAAATAGTCCATGAATAAGGTGTCGCTAAAAATTGGCGTTAAAAATCAAAATTTACGATGTAGGCTTCCCATGGGAAACTTAGGACAGAGCTGTTTTATCACACCAACAGAATACAAATGATGTGCGTGGGCGAGTTACATGATAACAACCTAATTTACCCAACTACCATTCACATCTATTCGATTTGCAGTAAAGGCTGTACAGCATTTATGACATGATTTTACTGATAATACATACACTGTGTTGCGTCAGTTAAGGATTTCATCACTGTGTCTCTTCATTCACATTCTGATATAGAAGCACATTACGAGAATGCGACTCGGTACCGACCAAATTTCGTGTAATAACCCCTTTATCATACATGCATGCTTTGATTATGGCTGTCTTCTTGGCAACGTTCTTAAACTAGCGACGAAGTCAACAAAAATCAACCATGCTTTTTCCTGTCTGAAGTCACAGAAAGTTGGTTGCTAAGGAGTAATGGCAACCGTACCACTTGTTGAAATTATTCTGCTGTTGGGTCATTCCATTCACTGGAGGGTTGTGCTGTACTTCAGGAGCGAATAATTTACATATTAAAATGTCGACACAGGTTTTCACAATTTGAACGGCGTTTATGTTTAAGTTCTCTACGACGGTAGATGTAAAATATAGGCTGCAGTGTGTAAAGTGAGTATTTTTTGTGTTGTGAAAATAACCTCAGCCCTTATCGAAAGTTACAAGGCCCACCAAAAATCGGGTCAAAATCGAGCTCTAACCAGCAGCATGCATTCAAGACAATGCTGGTCGCGCAGTTTACACAGCGAGCACCTCTACAGCATCTATGAATGCAAGGTGGATATACCAGTGGTGCCAATCAGTTCATATTCAAGAATTATAAACACCTTTAGACGTCCCATGTGCCGAATTATCAACTTAGAAAAACAAGTTTGTGACCGGACACGGGGAAACGTGAAGTGAGTACAGTCTCGTTACTGGTTCATTGTAATGTACTTGTTTTGTCTGTATTAATAAAACATTTCAAAGGTATTTACATCGTCTATACTCGTATATTTTAGTTCCTGGCTTTCCAAAATATAACTAAACTTGTTTAAATGGACTGCACGAAAATTTGACTTTCTTGGGAGTATCTTACGCTTTGTCTCCGAAACAACCCAGGAACAGGGTCACGACCTTTCTAAGTCACTGATGGGTATTGTGTACGGATCGTAAACATTGGTATATGCATCTACTCTGTCGTGCATTTTCAGCGGTGTGGTCGGATTTTTGTGGCTCTTATATTGCCATACCCTATATAACTCACTCTACAGATATTAAAATTTGTCAACAAAAAATTTCCGTATTGCAGTTCTGTGATGCAGTCGAACAGGACCGTACTCTCCAGCAGCATAGACGACATAAAAGCACCGTATGTGAACGTTAACGATCAGACCTGTCGCGGTGTTGGTCGCAATGCATACACATTTACAATGCGTTTGTTTGGTTTTTTGCTAAGACTGTGATTGTGACAGTGTCAAAAAAAATAAAAAACTGAGAGCAAACGTTAAAATGTAAATGACGTTTCTTTATTTCACAAGTTCTCTGCGGTTAGTTGTGTTTTGCATATTTATACCAACGAGCACGCCTAGCTGTAAGTAGTTCCGGTTACAGTAAAAAAATATGATTGGTAATATTTTAACGTGTTAAATACAGGTTCATATCAGTAGCCTCTAATCAACAGCAGAGTGACAATACAGGCGTAACATGTAGTCTCTGACCCTGTCAAATTTTGCAGCCACCTAATTCTGTATATGTTTGCGATTTGTGTTTGTCCACTTTGTTTTCCTCCATTGTGGTGGATGGTAACGTAGTAAACGGAACATTTACACGGGGGTCCAAACAGTATTGCACATATGGTGCATCAGCTACGTTGACAGTAGCTTATGGTTACTGGAAAGCCCGAGTAGCCTTACCTAACTTTCCGACGTAAACATCTTTCTAGTTTTGAAGTACACCATAGCCTCTGAATTGCGAATCTCCTTTTGTAAAATTTATTCTCACTCACTTACTCACTCAAAAAACATACATGTGACTTAATGAGAGAGTGATGGCGTGTCGTCGAAAGTCTACGTTAGGCCGAAATGCAGGGACGTACCCGGTACGTATACAGTGGTGTACGTCTCTCAGCGTTTATACCGTTTATACCGTAGCTGTGTTTCGTTAAACTGCTACTAAGACTATTTTAGTTGCAATGTTGCTTTCTAAGTCACTTACCCAATCAGTTAGATTTATCCACGCGTAAGCCAAAAAAGTTTAGTACCCGAGTCAAGTCCTCATAAATTTCACGCGACTCGTCACTCAAAATGGACGCTTCTTGCGTTAAAGTTAACGATTCTGAATAGATACGGGATCTACGAGCCAGTCTCTTCCTAAACATGCTTCAAACGAATCTAAACATAGTTTGTCCAATTTTCTTTCTGTCAGCTTGTCAGCCTGGGTCGGCTTACATGCGACTGATGACAATCTCAAAAATTCCGAAATATGGATGTATGTTTTGACAAATTTAAGACTTTATCAAAAACGCTTTTATTAACATTGATCATAAATGTTCAACTATATGCAGCATCGAAAGTGATAAAGTTTTGCCGTATTCTAACTTATCAATTATGTGCATTGGAATCAGGAGTCAAATCTTACGTTGACAAATAAAAAATCATATTTTATAAACTTCTTTCTGTCTTCCATACCCGTTTATGAAATCAGTACAATATAATGACTTTCGTAAGGGTATAATGATAATTCAACAATTGATACCGAGACAGTCGGGCCAGTAGATTTTCCACGAGCTTTTGACTTTGGAATTGCATGGAGCGGCGGCAGCCAGGGATTTTTAATAGACGGTTTCAGCAAGGAGGAACTTGAAAAAGCTTACTATCCACCTAATCAAGAACAACTAGAACAACCTCGAGTCTCACTCAAGAACCTACACAAACTTCTTAATGCTTGTGAATCTGTGTACGCTTACGTTGCTTCGTTTGACTTACAGGCACTTGATATGATGCCGAAGGAGCAGCAAGACTTTGAAGTTACTTGTCTATGGCTAATGACAGTTGTGTACATTATACTTCAGCCAGAACTTATAGATAAAGCTGAAAAAGGGGGACTCGAAAGAACGGACCGTGGCAACATGAGAAGCCGCTTTGAAGATCTTGCAAACTTAATATGTGCCCCTTCGGGACGCGGAGGATCCTCCCCTGTACCACCTCATCCACATACTGCCGAAAAAGATGCAATAAGTGAACATTACTTATGACAGTACATGATAAATACTTGGCCAGGTGGTTGGAAGTGGGGTGGTAAACTGACACTTTCTTCTTTCAAGAGATTAAGGCTTCCTCCATGGTACTTATTGAATAACTTTCGTAATTACTTACGTTAGTACTTACGTTAGTACTTACGCAAGTACCAGCACAGGAACTTACGAAGTTCTAATAACATTTCCTCTGGCTCCAACTATTGAAACTTTCTGGATAACCTTTCCATTTTATCAGATAATATTTCTTTCCTCTAATTTTTTTCGTCTTCAAAATTCGTTCTACTCTGTACAGCTCGTCGGCTCCAGCAGCACTCTGAAGTTCATCAGAATAGAAAGTGCCGAGTATTTCCTCTCCATTCAGATCTTTTATCTTATAAACTGGCGGTGTTCCCAGTCCAGCTGCGTACACCACTTTTGAAACTATGAAAATCTCCTCTCTCCAATTTGGTAAATATCCTTCCTGAAAATGGTCTTTTATTTTGTAATTCGAACCCGTTCTCCCGGCTTGAATTCAGGGTTAGCTCCCATGGCTGCCAACTCAGGGTGAAGTGTATAAAATGCCTGCCAATCGTTCTCCTCTGTTACATCGACGGGTTTCATTTTGATACTTCCATGAACGGTGTTATTGTAATTCTCGAGAAGTTCTGGTAGAATGGGGAGCCAGGAACGTGTCTGTCTGTATGTAAAGTATTTCCACATCATCGTCTTGAGGGTCCGATTAAAACGTTCAACAACACTAGCTTTTTTGTCACTGTAGGTGTGAAACCAGTGAATTCCCGCCTCCTCCAACCATTTCTGCATTTTTCGATTAGTAAATTCCCGCCCCTCATCTGTCTGAAGTTTGTCGGGTTGCCTCCCGGATTTCTTAATTATGTCTTGTAGCGCCTGTAACGTATCATCAGCCGTTTTTGACTGTATCGGCCTGGCCCATGCATATTTACTGAGCACATCGATTACTGTTAGCATGTATCGAATGTTTTTCCCTTCGGAACGATTCTCTTTTGCGAATGGTGAAGGGAATTCCACGAGATCCGCCTCGTCTATCGATGTTACGAAAACGCGCCGGCCGCCACGAGTACGAGGTACCGGTTTATGTAGATTATAAGTTAGCTGAGTTTTTAACCACTCCTGCACCTCTTTCTTAGTAACTGACAGGAGTCCGCTGGCGCGTGCTGCGTCATATAATTTTTGTACACCTCCAAAACCAGTTTTCGGGTTGTAATATAATTCTCTAAGAGTACCTTCGGTAGAACCTTTGGGCGAAGCCATGATTATCTATATTTCTCACCCGATAGATAAAATTTTATTAATTTCCTCCGAACTTAAAATATGTCGGAAGACCATTACTTCAAACAATATGAGACGTTTTAGATAAATAACGCTGATATCCAAAGTATTAACACTTTTATCTTTACGTACAAATTTAGTTCCAGAGTCGGGGAGGGATTCTACTCTATTCCCTCCAACAAAACATTCAATACTCATTTCATTACGATCTTTATCGATACTTATAATAATATCACAAGTTGTTTTGTTGTCTGTTTTCATAGCGTAATATCCAACCAAATCATCATACTCATCTCCTGTAGCTAACTTTACACATCTAATGAGAACTGTACCATGTTCAATTATTTTCATATTATCAGTCATCTGTTGATTCATAGTCTGTAAAGTTAATTCAGCTATCCCCTCCCCCACACTTTTCAGACCCTGTTTCTTTAAAGTTGTGTCCCAAAATAATCTAACTGGAACCCCACTAGCATTGTATGAACAATAATTCTCCCCATTATTTATCCACCTTCGCAGTGTATTATCTGAAGACATTATTGTATTAAGAGGACTAATTTTAAGGTGAATCGGTATACCAAGAAGTGCAATGTATGGATTCTTAGGAGTAAGCCAACGACGAAAATCTAGCAACTTGTACTTGTTAACATTGCTATCAAAATAAATCACATTTGGAGTTCCTGGCAGTTCAGTAACTCCACCTGCAATTTCACTATCCAATATATCTAAGATGTTACGTGGTACATTATAAGGCATGAATTTCTGACTATCCCCATCCCACGTCAGAGCAAAAGGAGTAGGATCAGCCTTTGTGGCGTCAATTACAGTTTCATCGACGTCTTTAAGTTCGGAAAATTCTACAGCATGTTCGTGACTTTGTACCGCGGCAGAGGCTAAAACGAAATATTTTTCACGGTCCTTGTAACAAAGGACGTAATCCTTATTATGATTAGCAGCTATCTAAGTATTATTGTTCACTTTAACATCACTTAAATCTTCAAGCTCAAGATTTTGTACACGAATTGCACCTAGACCGAAGTTACTTGGACCAGACATAATTAACCTATATACAGTGAAAATTAAAATAATACCTTGTAATAATATACAACCATGGCTTCAGCAATAGGAATGACAGTTCTCGGTGCTGTATTAAATGCAACGGCATTCACAGGAGGAAATATTATCGGACAAAAGCTTTCCGGGAATGGTGAGGCTCTTATTGAAGAGAAAATTAGACATGATAAAGCATTAGAAAAATTTGAACATGACCGTGCCGTCTGGTCAGAAAAAAGATTACTCAAGGCTGATTGGGAAAGAGAAAATCAAGCAAAGGACGCGCATGCTGCAGCTGAGTTAAGAGATACAGATGCAGAAATCCTGGAAGAAGCAGAAGCGGTGGCGCAAGCCAACTCTGCGTCAGGCTGTTCCGAAGGGCCAGCGCAATTCTCAGATTATTATCAGCCCAGTCCTGAGCAAAAGAAATATGAAATGATTTATATTGCTGGTGGATTGGTCGTGGGATGGTTTATGCTTCGCTAGCTCCTTCGGAACGTGCTGCTATGTTAGCTACAATAATTCAATACAAAAGCTAGTTGGCCAGTTATTGAAATTAACTATGTTTCCATCCTGATCTGTTATCCAAATACGCATTGAACTCATATGGTCTGAACCCTTTCTCAATGGCATGGCGATAGCTGAGCCCCCGTTTTTAAAATCATAGGTGACCTTTTCACTTATTTCTTTTGTATCCTGGACGGGAAGTATTTGTAAACAGTCCGATACTTTCCCCTGTATGTATTCACCAGAGCCAAATGAAACATAATTTCCAGTAACATCAACGACATCTGAATGAACTATGTATTTAGTGACTGTTAAAAAATCTGCTGTCTTCGGACTCATAGTACTTTTTTCCACTGGGTTGTCCTCATTTTTTTCTGAAAAACCGACGAGGTTAGCGAAGTTACCTGTGGCATTAAAAATACTTTAACATCTTTAGCCAAAGTTAGAAAAACGCGGTTTGTCGGCAGATGTTTTTCAAAATTAATTTTCTGTTTCAACCCGATTGCTTTGTTCAACGTATCGATATTGTAGTTACCTGGACGTATTGATATAGTCTTCTTCGGTTGCCCACTTTCTTGATATTTTAATATCATATTTCTCCTCGTTATGTTATACCATCAGTGTTGGCGCTAGGAATTTTTTCATTGTAGCCACAGTCTGTTAGTGTGGCTAAAATGATCAATTTTTTAGCCACAAGCAATTTTTATTAGCCACACCAAACAAATCAATTTCACATACAAATTGCACAAACCCTATTTTCAATAACGTTTGTACCTTATTATCCAAATGTTGGCCAGGGCCGGGCCAGGGCTGTTGTACGTACACTTTAATTCCTTGACAGATAAACTGCTTAGCGTGTTTTCTGCCAATTTTATAGCTGCAGATAATAATGATCAGGAGCACAGTAAAACTCCATGTCCTTTGTGAAAGTTGTCTGTCCTTCAATTAAAAAAATATTTATTAAACAAAATTGGTCTTAACTCCGTTCAGATCTGTATTTCATGAATGATGGTGAATAAATTGACCCCTCTCTTTATAGACAGGGACAAAAAACTTCAGTTTATTTTTAACCTTTATTATGACACAAACAACAAATAGAGTTCTTGGAACAAAACTTGCACAACATGTTATGAAAAAATCATCAAAGTCTAATAATTGGCCATAATTGTTCCTCTTTTTTATTTTTTACATGATTTAAAAGTTTTGCTTTATACCGTTATCTGATGATCTGGATAAAATTACAGTGATTGCCTGACTATGCAAAGCATTGTCCATAAAGTATCAAAGAAAACTATTGATATCAAAAATTGCTTAGGTTTAGAAAATTAATTAAATTCGCAACTGAGTGAAAAATCAAAAGAGCAGTTCGTCAATACGACAAATCTATGACCGACCAACTCATCTGTAGTCTCACATTTTATACTTCCATGCACAGACAAAAACCTTGCTGAAATTTGTTCGACCATGGTCTAGACCGTGGTTCGTCTGTCTTTGTTCTCTTCTCTGTGGTTCCTTATTTCCTTTTTTTCGTAAGCTATTTTAAACCTAGTTACTTTCCCTCTGAGAGCAATCAATAAACTTTTTGTAGTTGGCAATCGTATAGCTGCCCGCAAGCCGCATCGCATCGTACCGTGCATTCGTAACACATTTGCATTGTTTGGGTGTCTCGAAACTACCCAAATCGTACACGGACCGGAGTATACAAACTGGGGATCTTGAAACTTTTTCATGCATGCTCATCCAAGCGCTGGGCAAAGTCCAACGCCATCATTTTAGTCTGTCAGTTGCATGGTCAGGAACTCTGCCGTCGATCATCGGTTGACGTACGACAAAGCAACGAATTATTTTGTTCAAAGGCTAGATATTTAAATGACTGAATATTTCGATAGTCTGACCGATCTAAGGGTTATTTTGATACGTTAAAGTGACAGAACCGGCGTGATTAACGATGGTGCACGCTGTTTGGAATACGCTGGCCGGCGTGAACTCAAATTACCCTTCATGCTTGCATCCTGACGCGACGTACGTGGTCAAATGTTTCGTACGATGCTTGCAGCATTTGTGCTGGAAAATTTGGATTGCGGAAAATAACGTAGACTTATTTGTAAAAATGACTAGTTGTTAGAATAGTAGGCTAAATAAATAATCCAGTACATATTTTGGATCGATCACAATGAACACCCGCATGTCGAAATTCTTCGTCCTTCGGAAAACCGTCGGTATGGTCGCAGGACCATAGACCATGCTATGACGTGACGTGACTTTTGAAGGCGTCTAGGGTCAATGATCCCAACACGGCACCGGTCACGAGCTTTCGCCACGCGTGGCGAAGGCGTAGCAATCTTTTTTTGCCACATCGGACATTTATTCGCAATTTGCGACTGTGGCGAACGTTAGCGCGAACCCTGACCATGAGTTAAAAAGTGAACAATGTAAAAGTCTTATCTTCGTAAACTGTGATATGTCAATGCAAGGGTTAAAATTGATAGTAACCGGTTTGCCTGTTTTGCTTTCAATCCAAATGATCATCGTTGTACGTTGTATATACATTACAAAGTATAAGGTTCGGCAGGAATAATATTTTTCTGTTCAAGGAGATCTTTAGTCGCAACCGCCGCAGCAGTCGCACCGCCTAATTTTGCCAATCGAATTAAATTTGGTCGACTTGGATCGCCCATATCCATTTTCAAAAATTTGCTGGAGATCATAAGATATCCCATCGCAAGTCCTGCGATTACAATACCATCATACATTGTGTTTACAACTGTTTTAGTATCCATGATTGCTGACAAGTATATAAAATAGAAAATAAAATAATTACGGAAACGGACCTTACGGAGTTAATCCATCTCATACAATGTAGAGGAGCTGGGACTTGGTTCCGTTCTGGAGGGAGCCGCTACGGGCTCTGTTTTCGTCGCTTCAGAAAGCGGCTCATCTTTCCGGAGGGGACAATTATGCCGAGCACGCCCCCAATATAGTCCTAATGCAGTCAATGAAACTCCTATAATTCCATAAACAAGATAACATTTATTATACCAGCTATCACCCTGTTCTTTCGTTGTAGGCGGTAGGCCTATACAGTTTGCTTCAGTCATACTATCGCTGGTCATTGCTTGGTGTTTCTTCTGCTTGTTTTGCTTGTTCCATTCTGCTTCCCTGCAGCAACTCTCCCTGGATGCTTCGTCAGTAATGTAATTTTCTCTATATTGCGCTCCGTTCCGTAGGGTTCCGAATGGTAGTCGGTGTTGGAGCCGTTTGCTGAGTCGGAACCGTTTGCTGAGTCGGTGCTTGCGAAGTTGAATCCATTTTTTTCGGGTATTATATTAAGCCCGATTTTTTTAAAATTTAAATGTTTACCCGTAATTAAACCGGTGGAAACTAGAGCAAGTAGGGGCCCCCTTGTGTAGGCTATCCGTCCTGATAATCGTTAGATTGGTGTGAAATTTATATAGATGAGGTCGATTATTTGAAGAATAAATTCTGTCTGTTTTTTGATCTGCGTAGTTTTAAAGATATTGAATTTCATGGAAATGGTCTTAGAGTAATTAACACAAAGGACGGAATACAACTTGAAATTCTGAAAATGGATACTTCAGTTAAGGGTATCGACACTCGCGATGATAATATATTTGCTCATGTTTATGTTATCAGTGATGCTCAGGTCTCTGTTGAAAATAGTAGATTAAAGTCTTTACTATTTTAGTTAACGGGATCGTTCAGAAAAACCTACCGGAAATTCATGCCGTAGGAAAAAATCCACATACTTACATCAGCTGGACTCCGTCGACTGACTGTCAAGCCCCTTTATATAGGCTAGTTTGATGGTGAATTCCCCACGGAATTCCCACACATGTCTATACATGTTGTGTGTTTATAAATAGGTCAGACAGAACGAGTTTCTACATGTCCGGCAGGGGTTGCTATGGTTACTGTACTGACATGTAGCGACATGTTCTGGGTCATCTGTAATAGTAGTGACTCAGGGGGAATTCCCTCTTACGCGCATGCGCAAACGCGTAAGGGGAGGGGAATTCCCCTTCTGTAGTTGAATAAAAACAAAATTTATCACAGTTGACCACCTTTTTCTAACTACTCATATGTGTTTCCGAGTCATGTAGGAGCCTATAGAAACTCTTAAATAGTTGGTTGATAAAACTCTTTTAATTTGGGATCCGTCTATACTCAACTTTCCAACAGTGTTTACGAATTTTCTAGGTGGCGTTGACTTCATTATCTATAATTTATCTTATCTGAGTTTATAGTCAACTTATTAGCATTGCACAATAGATATAGTGAAACTGATGTTTTTTCTCTGTGACATGAGATGACTGTACCTCATGTGTTCATTTTGCGTAGTTGGTGGTTGATTATTGTATTGGAGATGTTCCTTATTCTACACCACAAGATAAAGAACAAGTCATTGACAATGACATAGTCCCCACTTATAATAGGAGTATTAGTCTTGATTGGGCAGGGAAATTTGGTCATTAAGAAGTATCACTGCAGTGTATATGTTGAGATCTATAAGCACATAGGTCTATGTCGTTGTTCCCAATTTGAAACACATGAGGCATGTCTAAGTTATGGTTCTAAATCGGGAAAAAAGATCAGACCTCTAGCTGTATTGGCCAGCCAAGAAATACATATGTGCATAATAAATGAGGTACAAGATGTGACATCTTAAGGTCTAATATCCTATCAAAATTGTGGTTACTGAGTTATGCACATATATTGGCGTCATAAGGTCTTCCATCATACCAAATATGAAGGGTGTACCACTTATGGTTACTGAGTTATGCACAAATATGTATATCTCAGGTCAAAGGGAATTGAGGTCACGTGACATATTGTCAAAAAAATTGTATTGCTTAGTTATCCCTATATACCAAAAATTAGACCTCTAGCTCTATTGGCTCGCTCAAAATTAGATATGCGCATAATTAGTTACAATATGTGGCGTCATAAGGTGTCCCATCATACTCTACATGAGGTTGTAGCTTGTGGTTACTGGGTTATGGACAAATATGTATATTTGAGGTCAAAGGTCACCCAGGTCACCTGACATTTTGTAAAAAAAATTGTATTGCTAAGTTATCACCGAGGTCACGTGACATTTATCGAAAAAATGTGTTGCTAAGTTATCCCTATAAACCAAAAATCAGACCTCTAGCTCTATTGGCTCGCTCAAAATTAAATATACGCACACTAAATGAGGTACAATATGTGGCGTCACAAGGTGTCCCATCATACCATATATGAAGGGTGTAGCACTTGTGGTTACTGAGTTATGGACAAATATGTATATTTGAGGTCAAAGGTCACCCAGGTCACGTGACATTTTGTCAAAATATCTGAGATATCTGCATGAACGGAGGGACATGACCCAATCTATAAGCCCCCTGGACTTCATCCGTGGGCTAAAAACTGTGTCACTGCATCCTTTTTGCAATATGAATACGATGAGAAACTAAATTTTTATTTTACTTGGCCTTATACATGGGATTCTATGCAGAACTGACTTATACATGGGAGTCTATGGAGAAGTGCCTTATACATGGGAGTCTATGGAGGTGTAAACTAAAAAGTCCTCTAACACGGCCAAATTTGATCGCATTGTGAAACAAATCGACGTGCATCTGTATGGGGTAGGGTACTATCCTTGTGCAAAGTTTGAAAGAAATTGACCAGGGCATGTCTGAGATATCTGCGTGAACGGACGGACGGACGGACGGACGGACGGACGGACGGACGCACGGACAGACGGACATGACCCAATCTATAAGTCCCCCTGGACTTAGTCCGTTGGGACTAAAAAAGCAGATCCTTTTGGAAAAAAATAGTAAACGCAATCCCATACACATATTTCACCCTTCGTACATGAGGTAATTGAGGGTGAAAGAATTTATTGACGAACATGCTACACGCTAAATGTTTCAAGGTTGAATGGGATTTCGTGATATGTGTCGTCGAAGTGAGTGAAGCTTGTCGATGGAAGGTCTGGACAAAGCGGCTTCTTCACACCATGTAAACATGTAGGTTGGTGTGCGCGAGCAACAAGACAAAACACCTTTCAAACTAAATGCAATTCAAACCTATCTGATTAGTCAATGTACTTTTGATGTTGTCGAGAACAAAATAAATCGTTTATATTTTGTGTCAAGGCGCTTTTGTCTCAAAATTTGTCGTTCCTAGTCTTAATTATGAGTCGCACTTAAGAATTTACACCGTTTCAGTTTAAGTGGTATGTAAAATTGGTAGTTTTATCATTCACAAGTGCCCAAAGAGTCAGGTCGCCATTAATTTTACGTGACTGGTCACTCACAATGAACGCTTCTTGCATTGTAGCTCAAGCTTTTCAATGAACACAGTGTCTTCGTGCCATTCTCTACATAAACATACTTCAAACGAATCAAAGCATAGTTTGTCTGATGTTCCTTCTGTCCCCATCAACGTGATATAGTGATAGATATAGTGATAGATATAGTGAGACCACCTTTACCTGAAAAAAGTCGAAATTTAGGCGTTTTTTGGATGCTTCTCGCGCACTGCACTGAGCGATCGCCAGCAGACTGGGAACGCGTTCAGCGCGTCCGCTACGCGCACAGAACAAAATTTCAACCCGCGCTGTGCAGTGCGCGTGGTAGAAATTTTACGTTAGCAGCATAATTTCACTCACTTTCACCGGTTTTGGACTGACCATGATTTACTTTGTGAAGTACTGAATGTTAAGAAGTATAATTTTTTGTAAAAAATGTAAAATATTCTCTTCTTTTTCCTCGTGTTGACGTACAGGTGTTTTGAGGTTAAAGGTCAAATAGCGTCCAATAACACCTAAAAGTATTGTACTCCGCGTCAAAGTTATTGGACTCCACGTCCTCTGATACCGAAATTTACTGTACGACGAAACTCCATAGGTTACAGACGTAGGTGTATAAGAATATTTATTTCATTCGGGCGATGCACGATGACTGATGAGAAAGAGGGTGCATTTTCGAGCTCACTATGATTGATTACAACTTTGTTTCTCTGGGCCAATACTCAAGTGCAGTTGCCTATGACTGATGTGTATAAAATGCGCGTTATAACTCAACCAGCAAAATATTAAGGACTTCACCTTGAAGAAAGTAAAGTCCAGGCAGTGTGCATGTTTTAAAACAACGAAATCTGTCCATGAGCCTACCCGAGCAAAGATGCATGGGATGTCAAATGAACAGCGTGGTATACGCAAAAAGAAGGGTGTGACAAAGTTAACCCTCCTGACCGTGAATGCTATACATTATATGATCTTTGTGGTTGAATAAAGAGTCTAATTCGATAAGCATACACTCCTTCCGTTTTATGACACGGGTTGAAATATCCGAGCCGGGATTTAGCCACCAAGTCAGCTGAAAACAAATTGGCGCTTGTTGAGTACGTAAATTATGCGAGTAACTAGGCAAAAATCTGACCCAGGCTATTTATCTAGTTGCACTTCAAATCTACTTGATATGCTACTGTACTTTTTGATGTTGTCGAGGAAATAAATAAACCGGTAGCATTTTGTTTTAAAGGCGTCTTTGCCCTAACTTTTATGTGCATAGCCTTTGTGATGGTATCTCTAAATGAAGTCTCACATTAAACTTTTGTCTTAACTTCTGGGAACCGTCATAAACATGCTCACTTAGCTTGCGCTCCAGTCGACCATTTGTTGATTTCATAGTGACAAGTGTTTCTATATAAGTGACATTTTAGTGTCATCGGCTGTCAACGAAACCACCTGTAGTCATCCCACTGTTTGATTTTAAAGTTATTTGTGATGCGGTAATAAAATGGTCTCGATTGATATGATTGGCGATTAGAACATAGAACCAGCATGCTACTGATCTGTAAATTAAAGAGTAAAATCGCTTATAGTAACTTAAAAATTAAGTAGATTTTCGATCATGTTCGAACTCATAACGTACAGCATTCTGTCACCTTTCGAAGACACCCCAGTCGAAACCGCTCGGCCAAATCCCCACTCTTACAAAGGACTGTACAATAACCGAGCTAAATTGTTACAAGTTTTCTTACTGCGACGCCTCTTCATGCTGTAGAGTTCATGAAGCATCGCATTTACTTACTAACTATCACACATCGCACACAAACTTTGTCAAAGCAATGTATACATCGCTTTACTGGGCGAAAGACAGTTTTATCAGCTTTATCACACAAAGACAACATATAAAGGTGTGTTTCAGCGACTTGCTGAGCATAACACTAAATATAATTTATCTAACTACCATACAAGGCCACTGAATACTCACCGCCCTAACGAAGCATGTTCATCACCTATTTTGCAAAGTGGAAATGTTGATGTCAATTTTGCAATTACATGTATTGTACTTGTTTTCTTACTGGGATGTCTTTCGTTCCTCGTTGTAGTCGCCATGTATGTGCAGGCAGCAGTTAACCTTTCTTTTTACATCAATTGTCATTAACATGCCCACTTACAATAACGGATTGATATAGCCACAAGTGTTCGTCCGTAAGTAATATTTCAGTGGGTCTACTCTAAACTCATCATCCTCTGATAGTGAGACCAGAGCTGTAACCACTGCTCCACGGTGCTTCCCTTCTCAAGGGATTATCTCCTGGCTTATATATTTTACAGATATAGTGCACACGTAGAGTTACAGGAGTTGCGGTTAGACAAGTCAGCTTTTGTCAAGATTAAGATTTAGGCCAATTATATTGCACTAATATTCATAAACGGGGACTAAAGGCAGAGGGCGGGCAAGTATGGAGCAAGAACGTATTGTGATTAATCCAAATCAATTTAATTTGTTACTGTTGTTTTTGAATACGATATTATAGAACATTAGCATTCGTTTCAAGGCATCTCGTCCCACTTTTTCTTGCCTAGCTTTATATATTATCGTATCAATAAATGAATTCATACAACAAAAATTGTAAAAGGCCCATTTTAACTACCATCGGCTTACATTCCTCATGGGTAAAATATAGTTACTGTAGCTTCATTAACGCTTGGGTTCATCAAAAAGTACCAACAGAGTCAGGTCACCACGAACTCACAGTGGCTGGTCACTTACAATGGACGCTAATTGCATTGCAGCTCAAGCTATATGTTCGTTACGTGAGAACTCCATGAGAGGAGTGAACGGGAAAGAGACGAGTTTTTGTTTCAGAATGTCTCAGAAGAGAAAATTGTTCAGGGTGACCTTGCAACTTCGTTTAATGACACTGTTATTTCTCTTCGCTATTGAAAGCACGAAGAGTTCTGGACATGACAACTTTGAATGATGACCCAAGATCAGATGACAGAGAATCATGAAAACAGACGATTCATTATACTATGTTTTGATACAGCGGAAACTGGGAGTTGAATAGATGTGAATGCATGTGCCCACGCACACCTTTTGTATTTTCTTGGTGTGATAAAGCAGCCCTGTTCTAAGTTTTTCATGCGAAACTGAAGTCTTCTATTTTTACTTTAACATCTATTTTAATGACACCTTGTTTATTGACTCTGCACTATTTCAAGCATCACTTGGCATGGGATGAAAAACATTGGAAGAAACACCATCGATTAGTTGACAAACAACAAATACTTTCTAACAGCGTAAAATAGAAATAAGATTTGAATCGTAGATGGATAAGACCGATAGGTTTTAAATCTGTTATTTACCTATAATGTGTTTAAAGTGTGAGTCCCGCCACATTCTGAGGTTTTTTTTTCGTTTGATTTGAGGCGTATACTCTAGTTCTGGTTGTCAATGAAATTGGTATTAATAAAACAAACATTTACACTCAAACTGAAGCTTATTTGAGCGGTTTTTAGACGGTTGTATCGTGTTATTTTGACGAAAACACGGGAAAAGTTGCACATTTTGACTCCGATCATGGCGACATTTTCCGGAAGTAGCTCTGACGTCGCTAATAGAACGCGCGATGGTGACTTAGTGCACGTGCATTGACTATGGTGATAGTGATAATTTCATGAGTGAAAGCAGTCCAACTGAGAATGTCATCGTCACGGAAGACATGAGAAAGCTGTTCAGAATTTACAGGCCTGCAAATTTTAACAGTCGGGACCTTAACCTAAATGAGAACAAGAGCGGAACTCTTGTTGACCGTCTATGACGAACCCACCACCACAGTTCAACACACTAGTTACCGTACATACAACCGCAAGCTACCAAAATATGAATAAAAGTCTGGAGTTGCCATCCCACGTCATTATTATTTCTCAACATAAATTGCCTCGTTCAAAATCTGTATACAAAAATTTGAATGACACCATGACGTTTGTAGATAAATGTAGTAGAAATCAAGTTGAAAATTGTCAACCGTTTAACACACATCTTTCCGATCCACAGCTCGAAAGGGAACCGGCTGAAGGTTATGTTTGCATAAAAAAACAAAGTAGTATTCTCGCCACAAAATCTTCAGTTTGGCGTTATAAAGCCTCACATGAAGTTTAGCACTTTGAAAACCATGTCCAGCCAAATTCTCGGGAAGAGATAAATTAAAATTGACATGATGTAAATATCGAGCACATTGGCAACCGAGGCCGGGCGGCTCAGATGGCCATTTCTGTGACGTAGCATGGAGATAGTATTACCACCATGGACGGAGTGATCAGCTACGCTTGGGTTCAATCCGTCTATGGTATAGCATGCAATGTAGATTTCACGCCGCTTCTGAGCAAAATGCCATAGCATTACGTGTTTTTAGCGACTGGAATTTTTGATTTGTTTTCCCGTTTGCAGATCGTGAACACTCTTTACAATCAGTAAGAATCGTTTACTCGGCGCAAAAAAAAATTTGTGGGGATTGACATAATTTTTAGTGAGTTTTGACTACCACTGAATTTATTTGCACCTAGCCGCCGTTCTATGAAATGTATTCTTACGGTAGTACATGCTGTGTACCTTGGTTGTTTCGAAGGCCCGAGTATTGAAGTTTGATAAATATTTTCCGACATCCGAAATCTTTCCTCAAAAGCAAATGTCGGTATTCCGATCCTTCAAAATCATTTACCAAGACCAACATTTTTTAATGTTTAGGGCAATCACAAAATTTAGCTAGGCTTGACTATATACTTTCTCGGTATCTTACACGTATGTATACGGCGGTAAACCATGTTTTGAATATGGATATGACTCAGAGAATCCGAAACTTTCCACATAAAATGAGTGATTGACAGAAATGTTGCAAGAAATTTAATGTTAAGCGGCACTCATCTCGTCTTGTTGTCGCCTAAGCTCAGTCGCGGAGAGTGCTTTCGCAACCGTTTGTGTATAGAAAACTCATAACAATGAGAAAATGCGTAGAGACTCAATCCAATGCGTAATATTATTACGCATTGGATCGACTCTCTACGCATTTTTTCATTGTTATGAGTTTTCTATATACGCATTTTTTTTCGTAAATGCGAACACTGTTACAGTGAATTATCTTACCGATGTTTTTCTGAAGAAAAGCGAATGTGTTTTGATTAGAATAGAATGAGTTTGATGGTTTTGGGAAACTACGATGTGGTAATGAAGAATGGGAAATGAGCAATGAAATGAGCAGACAGCGGGTGACTTAAGATTAAATGTTACATCTTCACTGCGAATAAAACCATAAGTGTGTCATAAATATTACAAACAAAACAAAATCATGTTTGTTTGTTTTGTTGTATGTGAGCCACGTCTAAGACACACAATAAAAGTACTGTTTCAGTCTCAGCTAAATGTCACCCCTGATGCCACCAGAGAACACCATTTCCACTCCAAAATTTCATTTTTCGCCTTGCGAGAGGGGGGAGGACACCCCTCTCTCGCGCTCCCCCCTTATTCGCTACGCTCACTCGCCGCTCGGTCGCTTCGCTTCCTCGCAGTCCACCCGTCTACTTTCTTAAATTACCCGGTTACTTTTAAATATAAGGACAACACAGGATATATCATGCATGTAGTGAGACTACCCACTTGGCCGGAGTGGGTTTCGACAAAACTCTGACTACTGTGAGGGATATCAGAATAGATAGTCATCAGGAGAAAAGATTTGATCGTTAACTTTCACGTGCAATGATTTACTACGTAAATAAATCAACATATTCTCAATCTTGTCGATTGAGAGGCCGACGGACAACGAAGCCACGCAATTTCATTAGCAGATGTAAACTTGAGTATGTAATTGTTTGTATGACGTTGCGTCTACTCAAATTGTCTCTGGTAATGGTCTCGTATTTACCCCATTACATTTGTAAATTTTCACACTGGAAATTCATAGCCGGTAACTCTGAGGAGAGGTCTTGAAACAGACAAAATAAAATTACAGCAGTATCATTGAGACGTAGATCGGAATTTTTTGTCGTGACGTTATGACATCAGTTTTGCAGTGGGGACAAGATTTTTTTGAATTTCAATACGATTAGCTGTTTTTGAATGGGAACGTATTACAAATATTGAATTACTTTCTGCAGATGTTACTTCAGCCACCAAAAGGGTAACTTCTCACCATGTTGAAGCCACAGCAAAGCATTCGCTATGGCCGTGGTGAACACGCGCACTCGTACGTTACGTCATTTCCGGTGGCAATGCGAGGAAGCGAAGCGACATTCAATATTATTCGTATGCTTACCCCCAAAAACTAATTACTTTGCACTAATATTCATAAACGGGGACGATAGGCAGAGAATGCTTTAATGAATACAGCACACGATGGTTTCCTTGTCGATGTAAGAATGATATGACTCGTAATTCCAATTCACATATTTGATGTCTTATATTCAATAGACCTTACAAGTTTCGAAATTGCACATGGTTGAACATTTATGGTTGTAAATCTAAGATTTGGAGAGAAATTTTAATGTAGACTTGAGACGCAACCCAGTTTAATACCGGCGTTAAAATTGTCATATCAACATTGCATGAATTTTATGCATATGAACAGTCCAATGTAGATCGGCCACGCTGACAAGTGAACAGAAAGAACAGTGGACTAAAATCCATTTTGATTCGTTTGAAGTATGTTTATGCTGAGAATTGCTCGTAAACACTGTGCTAATTCTTTCCGTTTGAGCTTACGCGTAGATATATGTAAAACTTAATCTAGAGATACCGACGCGAATAAGGCTAGGCATAAAAAAACTTAGGGCAAATACTCCTTGAAATAAAATACTCACCATCTGTTATGTTCTTGACAACAACAAAAAGTACAGAATCATATCAAGTAGATTTGCACTGCAATTAGATAAACAGCCTGGGTTAGATTAGCCTGGGTTTTTTATACATCGACTTATTTTTGTAGGTACCTCCAAATGAGTTTTACATTAAGATTTTGGAAGTTCTTTTCAAACTGTCGACATTTTAGGCTATTCATAGTATGTAACCAGATGTAGTACGCTTCATAGAACAATCAGATATCTGTCAGATCATTATATGTAGCAGGTGTCGTCAACTTTAGCACGGTACTTTCGGAGTTAAATTATTAATTACAAAACTTCATTTTATATCCATATCAGCTGTTTAATAGCTTGACAATGCTCAATGCTTAATTGGACAAAAAGATATATCTCAGATCAACATCTGTACCTCGTTTTATCAAATGTAATGCTGTTATTTCGGAGTAATATCACTGATTACAAAGTTTATTAAATATGCAAATGAACCCTTAATTAACTTAACACTGCTCAGTACTTCACGCGGCAAATAGATATTTATCAGATCAATATCTGTAGCAGGTTTCATCAGATTTGGTGCCATAATTTTAGAGTTATATCACGAATTACAAATGTCATTAAATATGCCAATGGGCTCTTAATTAACTTAACACTACTAATTGCTTCACAACACAGTCATATACCTGTCGGATCAGTATCTGCAGCAGATTTTATCAAATTTGGTGCAGTCATTTCGGAGTAATATCACTAATTACAAAGTTTATAAAATATGAAAATGAACCCTTCATTAACTTAACACTGCTCAGTGCTTTACGGGACCACTAGATATTTATCAGATCAATATCTGTAGCAGGTTTCACCAAATTTGGTGCCATAGATTCAGAGTTATATCACTAAGTACAAAGTTCATTAAATATTCAAATGAACCCTCAATTAATTTCACACTACTCAATGCTTCTCAACACAGTCACATATCTGTAGGATAAGTATCTGAAGAAGATTTCATCATATTCGGCGCAGTTATTCGGAGTTATATGACTAATTACAAAACTTCATTATAATAAATAAGCAAATGATCTATTTGTTAACTTGACACAGCCCAATACTTCTCAGTACATCAGATCAATATTTGTTGCAGGTATCATCAAATTTGGTGCAGCAATTTCAGAGTTATATCACTAATTACAAAAGTTCATTAAAATGCAAATGAGGAGATAATTGACATGACACTCACAGTATCATCATAATGTTCTGAGATTGTCGTCTGTGAAAAGTTTCATGAAATTTTGTGTAGTATTTCTTGATATATGGTGACACTGTCATAACTGTCTCCATAGGAAACTATTACATGAAAAAAACCCCGATATTTCATAACTTCATTCAAGCCCACTTTCAACAATTTTTTTCATATTTTTGATTAAAATGACACCCACAGTATGTGAAAGTAGACCATAATTACTACTGAATCGCATGGTTTGAATGCCAAGCCCGCCTCACAAACGTGTACGCTTAACAGTAAAAGAAGTGAAAAATGACTTCTTGTCCGGACCAGAAGTCAGGCTTTGTTGACACACGAAACGAAACGTAATCACGCCACCGCGCATGCTCAACCACATCTACGCAAGTTTTGCTGTGACGTCCATAGGAACCTACGCTCTACGAAAAGGTCTGGTCCACCGAAACTGGAGACTCACTGATGGGCGAAATACCGGAAAGATATAAATATGTAAGTGTTTACAGATTGTTCCGACAAAAATGACCCCTGCAAAAAACGTTTTGAAAAGCTAAACTAACGATGGAGGCAGTCGATTGTAAGCTTCATGCACTGCATTGCACGTTCTGACCGACGGTACGGAGACCAAGTTTGCTGAATGAATTGAGAGAGAAAAACATACATAAATAAAAATTCAATAATTCACAATCATAATCATTGAACTAGTCGTTTCTTCCAATATCGAGTAATATGTAACAGGTCTGACCTGAGAGCGAGCGCAGCGTAGGGTATATCGTCATTTATGTTTTCAGGCAATAGCATGCTAATTTCTGTGTTTGATGCATATTTGGCCATTGAGGTTGAATGCTGACAATCGTTTTCTAAAATAACATTTATAGATTGTTATAGCAATTTAACTTGGAAATGCCAAGTTCACTAACGAAAATTATTAAAAACTGGTAAATTACATGATTCCGATCAGTTTATTGTAACAGGGGCGGGAACAGAGGCAGTCTAATGTAAAACACGTACTTGATATTCCCGACGGTAGCTCTCCCTAGGCCCTCAAGCACACGATTTTTAATTCTCGCGTGAGTTGACCGTTCGTTCTCGCGAGAGTTGCTTGTTTCAAAATGGCGGCGCCTGGTGATGACCGAACCAAGCTTTCAAAAGTGATCGAAAATAGTCATTTTGAACCAAATTTCATACTTTCTTTTGAACAAAGAGATTCTTTTGTCGGAAATGCACGTTGTCGAGTAGGATTTGTGGTAGATGATATCTTTAATTTCACGCAATCCGTGTAAAAGTATTCAAAATGGCCGCCTCCATGGAAGTGCTCTATTTAAAAACTCGTAGGTATATAGAGATTCCATTCTAATTGTCGTGTACACGCATTTGTCTTAATGCTCGCTTCGCGAGCGGCCTTCGGTCGCTCTCGCTGCGCTCGCTATAATGAAAACTTCTTAGAATATAAATGACGGGACTGATTTTGCTCCGTCTACTCAAACGAAGTTAGGGACCGTTCAGTTTTTACAGCCGGGGGGGCGGCAAAATCCAGGGGGGGGGGGGTTCATCGTTATTTTGGAATCCGCAAAGGGGGGTCATCGCTTTTTCACTGGTAGGAAAGGGGGGGTCCCCACATATTCAAAAACATAATACCAACAATAAAGTTCACTTTATGCCATGGCCATGATCGACCCTCTTTACTGGCGGGCCGCCTTCGGCGGCCCACTACAATAAATATACATTATGTATTACCCATGACCCTCTTAACAGGCAGACGCCTTTGGCGGCCCACTCCAATTAGGTTTACTTCATGCAATGGCCATGATCCGACCCTCTTTACCGGCGGGCAGCCTGCGGCGGCCCACTACAATAAATTGACTTCATGTAATACCCCACGGCAATCTTACTGTAAAATTCCCAATTGAAGCCGCGGCTTGTATTAGAAACATTTTTGAGGGACCCCTGGGATCACGCACTGAATAATGGTAATGGCCGCGCGCCTTCAGCGGCCCTGTCCAGTAAAGTCTACTTTATGCAATAGCCATGATCGACCCTCTTTACCGGCGGGCCACCTTTGGTGGCCCACTAGAATAAAGTTGACTTTACGTAATGGCCCATGACCCTCTTAACCGGAGGGCTGCCTTTGGCGAACCACTCCAATAAAGTTTACTTTATACAATGTCCATGGACATGAGTTGTCTATGGAAATGAAGTTAAAAATTGCCTTACAGTCGTCCTAATTCACAGATGTTTCAATGGATGTGGCTGAGAAGTTTGTGCACTGGCATCTCTGCTACACGAATAAAGTGCGCCGCGTACCGGAGTTCAAATCCAAACCATGCGGGTAAATTTGACATATAGGTTTTGGTTATTTTTCAGGGGGGTCATCAATTTTTTTCGTCTGACAAAGGGGGGGTCATCTTTTTTTCACAAAAAATGCAGGGGGGTCTATATTTTTTTGAACACCGGCGACAAGATTTTGCCGCCCCCCCCCAGCCGTAAAAACTGAACGCTCCC
The DNA here is from genome assembly GCF_041260155.1 of Ptychodera flava. Taxonomy (NCBI): domain Eukaryota; kingdom Metazoa; phylum Hemichordata; class Enteropneusta; family Ptychoderidae; genus Ptychodera; species Ptychodera flava. The sequence continues at coordinate 3,129,826 of NW_027248350.1, forward strand.
TTAAGTGTACGGCCGGGGATACGCTCCAGGCAACACAGCCTATCAACTTCGCATATCGTTACCGTTATTGAAAACGCTCAGAAAGGAAGAAATTGTGTCTTGAATGCAGACCAAAAGTCGTACTTATAAAATTTAAAAGTTTTTCCAAATAATATCGAACGTAACGGGTATCTAATCCTCACAAGGACTACAGTAGTACAATTACCGGCCAGCTGCGATGCGATGGAGCTCCAGGCATGGTAGAAGTTCGAACACAAGAGAGATCCCGGCCTTACTGCAAAGTCTGTGTACACCCGGCCCGACAGCAAACTAACCTCTTGGTTTGATTCTGTTGTTTACGTATTTTTTGTAAAGAACTCATGATCTGACTTTCACAACTGCACAATTTGCTTAGGACTGTGATTTTGGCTGTAGTCTAGAGACGATCGGAGGGAGCTAAGGCAGGCCCAAACTTTGCATGGACAATGCCCGAGACAATTGTACACGCAGGTTGATGAGAAAGTTGTTCACATAAACCTAAATGAAGTGATCAAAGCAAAAGTTTTAAACATCACTTCTTCTGAAAATTTATGATCAATGGTTCTGACCAACGGCTTTTACACTGCGGCGTCGTTTTATTGCGTTTGGCTGACAACTAGTCCTAAAAGATTGTACTATGGAGGTAGACTGTACAAGTGCAGCGGGGCTGGGCCGAGATTGGCGTGGGGCCTGCAGTAAGGTAAAATTGACAGCATCCATTGCAGAATGCCCGCGTCTTCGCCTTTCGCGTTTTGGAGGAAATTTACCGCTGTATTCAGAATGCCTTTTTACCGGTATTAAAGCTAAAAAACTGATGCATCAAAAGCCAAGAGTCTGTAAATTTCTTAGCAGTAGATTCATTGTTGTTTCTAAATTTTCGCTGAGATATCAGCCGTGCGTATACTGGTCCCGGTCGTTCTGACTCGGGCGTACACAGCTTATTTACGGCCTGGGGGTCGGAGGCATTACATTAGAAACTCCGAAATTTTGAGTCACACCCCAGCCAACCATGATGAATTTGAGTAAACCCCTTCTCTGACACAGAAATTTTGGCTTACCTGAGCCCATGTAACAATATTGTTACGTGCAGAGAAAACGAACAAAAGGCTGAACTCAGCAGTTAACGTTTAAACAAAATTTATTACGAAAATAAAACTAATTGCTAAGTCAGGGATACAGTACAAGCTTTAAAAGTGTACAAACTACTTATCTCAGCTGGGACGGCAAAGCTCCAGTCTCAGAGTTGTAACAGTCAGTCGGATGAATGAACAGTCCTTTGGCTTGCAGGCTTGAAGCTGCACAAAGTCCACAGTATAAATCCAGCGTTGGCAGTGAAGGTCTTGGAAAGTCTTGAGAATGACTACTGCTGGAGTTTAGTAACACACAAGAGACACGATCCCAAAAGTCTGCCTGGAAGCTGTGCACGTCCCCTTTTTATACACATGTGCTTACATAAGAGCATATAAGAACAGTCTAGAACTTTACTGTTCTAAAATTATCTCTCTTACACAACTAATTAAATTTCTAGACCATTCCAAACATGACTAATTGAATTCAAGGTTGTGAGGTCATTAAGGGCAGTGACCTTGAGAATGTTCTAGACTAATTGAACTCAGGTCATGATGAGTGTGGGGGAAATGACCTACATAACAATATGTAGATATAAAAGCTCACCCAATAACCAGTCTCCGATCATACAGTATTGTTTAATTTGGATGGGTAGCATGTCATTATGGTATGGTTAAATGTCCAAATAGTTGTTGAACTCAAGTCAATTAAAATATACATTTCTGTGATAATACGAAGGATGAATTCACAATAGTTCAGTTTTGTCCTAGATCCTGTGCACTTATAATGATATCTGTCGAGAACATTTCTCCATGACCCAGCCTCTCCTTCCACCCCTGGTAGAAAACTACTGTGTGACATCATCATCACCACTGTCGATCCTCATCTTCACTGCCGCTGGTGCCATTGAGTACATGAACAACGATATCATTCTCATCATCACTATCTTCTGTTTCATAATAAGTATTGCTGGTAGTGGCAGCTACTTGCAGTTTTTTGCCTGGCTTCATGTAGTTGATATTTATTGTTCTGTTAAAGTATTTATTTGCTTTGTATTTAACATGTATCAGAGTAAAATATACATTTATCAACTAATCATTATGTCATTGAGGACAAAGTAGGACAAAGGAAAACATTTTGAGCACCCCCTTATAGCTTTCAATTTTTGAATGACCCCCAGGTCGTAATTAGTGACGGTTCCCTTACTTGCTGCCAAAGGCCATTGCGTTCACTGCATTCAATAGCCTGCCATGCATTTCCAAAATATGTTGCTTCGATATCGCAATCACCTTGCCGCTAAATCAACAATTAGCTGAAATTTATTACTTCAAGTTACTCAATTTTGATAGTTATTTGCCAACAGAAGTGAGCCAAGTGTATATACAGTGTCGTCTTGATTTTACATCGGTACCGGGAGTTCCTGATTGACCAACTGCAGAGTGCTCATCGGTGCACTGGCGACTGCAGCTGCAGTTTGAATAATCTGTGTATAACGCACACTGTACCAGAATATAATGTCAGGCTTCTCTGCCAAAGTTCTGTATCCTCTGAAACACAGTAGCAGAATGTATTTGAACAGAGAAGAACAAAATAAAATTATTTGCAGGTCATTCAGCCAGCGACCATGGGCGATTGTCCGGGGATTGTCCGGGCAGTGCGGCGTGGCAAGGCATGGCCTCAGGAATGGTTGCAAGCCCGATGATGTCATCACTATCGGTGTTCTCGGTCACGTGCACAGCCTACAAGTTGTCAACTAACCCGCGCGGCAATCCAACTCGATCGGACAATATTTAGCGTTTGTATGTCAGTACAGGAGTACAAATTTGGCTTATTTCTTCACTGAACAACATTTCACGATGGATGTAAGGGAATAACATGTAATTTCGAACATAAAAAAGGTTAAAAATTAGAAATACTTGGGCTTTAATATGCAAGCCACATTAACCAAAATCTAATCAGTTCTAGCAATTAGCATGTGATACCTGTCTCCCAAGTGGGACTCGATTCCGTTCAGGCGTTTTTTAGTTATCTTGTAAACAGACAGACAGACAGACAGACATCGCTATGACATTAGCTCACGTGAGTGAACACGTGAGCTAAATACAGGAAGCTTTGTCTACGCGTAAGCCCAAACGAAATTTGCCTACAGAGTCACGTCGCCATAAATTCCACATCACTGGTCACTCACAATAAAAGCTTCTGTACCTGCTCATGGTGTGTACGTGTCTCAACTTATCAGATACTGTCGAGCTTGTGACTCCTACGATGATTTTCAAATGAGACAAAGCTCAGTTGCATCAAAAACTAGCGGACAGAGATACACAACAAAAGACTCGTGAGGACTTTCAAAACGTTCTATGGTCGATATTGTATACGGCTAATTTTCAATCGGGTTCGAACCAACAACATACGGCATCAGTCGCCTAGCGGAGAGGCCAACAGAGAGAACAGCTCGGCTAAATCTCCACTCCCGAAAAAGAATGGTCCGGCTAAGTTGTTACATTTTTCTGACTGAGACCGCTCCACACATTGTAGAGTTCGTGAAGCACTCACGCACGCATGCTCACTATCATACATCGCACATACAAACTTTATCGAAGCGAAGCAACGAATTATGGAAGACCGGTCACGACATGCGACATGCGACCTGCGACTTCAAAACTGCGACCTGCGTCCTGCGAGTTTGAAACATACGACCTGCGACTTCGGCATTTAGACCAAGGTGTAGGCCTAACCTGCGACTTCACAACAGCGACCTGCGTCCTGCGTGTTTGTCAAACTGCGATATCAGTCTTGATTTGTTCGCACCATTGCTCTGAACACGAGCCTGAAAAACACGAGGGACACCATTGCACTATATTAAAACAGCCGGTTTACCGCATTCTCGCGACCAGAGCATTATTTTCGCACCGCTGGCCTACGCAAAAATCGGCCAGCGAAAGAATTCAACCAGCGATAGAAGTGCATGAAGCTGTGACGGTAGAGAATTCCACAAACGAAGAGCACAAATTTATTTTCCTTCTTACGAAAGGCAAACCGATCTGAAATAATGCAATAGCAATAGGGTTTTAAACGTCTACATCAGTGTTTAATAGTTTCTGGAACTTTTCTGCCTACATGATCTAAAATATTATATACACACAAAAAATAATATGTACATATTATAGTATGTACATATTAGGCTTAAAGACTGAAAATAGGATTGTAGGAGGGTTTAATTATGTCCTGTTTTACAGTTTTAACTCGCGTTATCTATAAAGAACTTGAGTCGGTCTCTGGCTATTCATGGTTAGCAAAAATGTTTGCACTTCTGTCAATATCAGTATTATTTTAACTGCTTTACTTTGCATATGTTATTTGTGTAGACAAATGTAGTCCGAAGTTAACCAGTAAGAATATTTTTATTTTTCCAACTGAACAAAAGTTGGATCAATTCGATTTTTTTGACGAAAAGTAAAAATGAAATTAGACGAAAAGATGGCAACATCCGATGATCAATCACTAGAGAATTGGAACAAAACTGGAAATGTTAGAAAATGAACGACATAACTGAAAATTCGAATGTTTGCAATGACACTGACGCAGTTATGATACAGGGGGGACAACTGATGAATTAAACAGACAGCTAGATGGTTATACCACAGTGAATGAGGATAAATACCAGAGATTTCTAAAATCAAAAGTTTGTCGATAACATAAGGAAAGAAGCGAGGTAAGGCAGACGAAGAATATCTAAAATAATTTGAAATTATAATATAAACATATAAATGCCTAGATCACGTAGCATATTATTTTCCATGCATTAACACGTACTGTCAACATTTCCGTCATAAAATATTCTCTCCAGATGAAAATGAGTGAACTGGTGTGTACATGAATTGAGTTTTGCCAGACTTTGTGAACGATTTACCAAAGCGAAAGCAATGGCTTATTAATTGATCGATGTTGAACGTTAAATCTCCTTTCCACGTTTTAACCCTTTTAGTGCAAAGTTTTACCAATTGTATGAATTTTCTGTAATTTTTTGATAATTTTGGACCAAATCGACATCACATTTCATTGGCTACAGGTTTTTTCCCATTTTTTTTTTTGCAAAAATTGGAGAAAAATTGACAGGGGTTTATTATATAAAGGGGACAAAAATAGACTTTGGCGCTCAAAGGATTAAAGTTCACGCAAGACGCCTCCAATCTAATACTGAGGAAAACACCATGAAACGTTACGTGTTGTTGTCGCATGTCGCAGTTGTGAAGTCGCAGGTCGCAGTTTGACAAACACGCAGGTCGCTGTTGTGAAGTCGCAGGTTACACCTAGGTCTAAATGCCGAAGTCGCAGGTCGCATGTTTCAAACTCGCGGGACGCAGGTCGCAGTTTTGAAGTCGCAGGTCGCATGTCGCATGTCGTGACCGGATTTTATGGAAATCCGGTCACGACATGCGACCTGCGACTTCAAAACTGTGACCTGCGTCCTGCGAGTTTGAAACATGCGACCTGCGACTTCGGCATTTAGACCTAGGTATAACCTGTACCTGCGACTTCACAACAGCGACCTGCGTCCTGCGTGTTTGTCAAACTGCGACCTTCGACTTCACAACTGAGATGTAAATAGTAATAAAGGGAAGTGGCTTCACACATCAGCCATCTCGTCTTGTATGTGCTTTGGTGTGTTAGTGTCTGAGTTGTGTTTTGGCTGTTAGTGTGGAAATTAACAAACGAGTTGTTAATTTTAAAATAAGCCATGGCGAGACGTGGGCGTAGTCGAGTGTGTCTTAGACAACCGTGCATCCTTTGACCCCACGTTTCGAAACCAGTCCGGTCTCTTCCTCAGTCGCCTATGTATATCTCTTTCTTATTTTATATATTGTGTCTATGATGTTGATCTCTTGTTTTTCTAGCCGGGAAACAGAATATTATGTTTGGATCGTTTTGTGTATATTTGTTTCTTGCCTTGTTCCAATGCCGTGGACTTTGGCGTGTACCAGTATATCGCTAATCATTTCTTTTGTATGCGATGTCATCGGTTGTTGTGGAAATATTTCATTCGTCCTTGTCTATGTATTCCCAGTTTTCGCACATTGCTGTGTTTATAGCTTGTGTTCTTATATATATTGTTGCTATAGTTTTCGTTGTGAAGACTAGTGTTTTCTTTGTTTCTTCGTTTGTTCGCTTGTGTTCTAGTTGCGTAATTCGTGCGGCGAACTGTGCTTGCGATGTGACTGGACACTGTTGTTTTAGCCACGTTCGATTAATCTTGCATTGAGGCTGGGTGGGGTGCATGGTCACCGAATCGAAGTACAACAACCACAGAATACTTCTTTAGGCCTAAACTAGGTCATTTCGATCTGTGAAATAGCCACCACTTTAGGAAACAACATATATAACAACATGCTTGTGCCTATCAAACAAATTTTATTCATGAAAATCGGTGATCAGTCAGATCAGTTGAGCATTGTCCCTTTGAAACCGGACTTTGAAAGCAACCGAACAACACGTAGGCCAACACAGCTGTGTCATCGAAGCTCATCTCTTTCCTAAATGACACCACCTACTTGTGACTGCTTTTCATACTCTCATTAAACACCAAATAGGCCTAAAATCATGGATCAGGTCGTGATCTCGCAGGTCGCAGTTTCAAACTCGCAGGTGGCAGCTAGGCCAGAGCACCCTGAAGTCGCAGGTTGCAGTTTGACAAACACGCAGGACGCAGGTCGCAGTTTTGAAGTCGCAGGTCGCATGTCGCATGTCGTGACCGGATTTCCATAGGTCTTCCATAACGAATACATCGCTTTAACTGGGGCGAACGATAACGTCGGGTACAATTTTGTCCATCAGCAGAGCTACCAACCCAGGGTAGAAAATACGGCTAGTTTTCAGTCGGGTTCGAACCCACAACATACGGCATCAGTCGCCTAGCGGAGAGGCCACAGAGAGAACCGCTCGGCTAAATCTCCACTCCCAAAAAAGAGTGGTTCAACATTGTGCCCAAATACTACACCTTGGTCACGCAAATGATTAGCGACAGCATTCCCGGCTTTGACTTATTACATTGATTCATATACTGTATCATCTCAGGTATGTTAATGCATGGGCATAGGCTTACATACATGTAAATCAGTTTGAACATACTTTTTAATCAGACCTGGTCAAAAATTGTGAAAATTGCCACAAATATGTTTCGCATTTGATTAAGTTCAAATTTATCATAATATATTACCTAAGTCGGGTCACGTGACCATAATCTGTTATTTTCCCGCCAAAATTGTATATTGTAATAACTGAATATTCCAACCGCTAAACATCAAAATATTTAAAATATTATGACCAATTAATGTAAAATGGGATGGGAACTTGTGTTAGAACTAGTGGCAGATGCAAAATTATTGAATTTTGAATATTATTTCTTCACAAAAAAACAACAATACAATATTTTTGACGTTTTACATGAATATTTTGTATATCAGAAAGAATTATAGATAAAGTTTCATGAGTGCCATGTATTTTTGAAAGCATATGATAGATGTTGTTTCCAAAAGTGCAAAGAAAATCAAGAAAATTTAACGGGTTACGGTTGGAATATTAAAATTAATAAAGACGTAAATTTTGGCGGGAAAATATCAGATTTGGTCACGTGACTCAACTCGTCAAGATTTAGGCAGACATTTTTTTAAAGAATTTAATAATTCCAATAATTAGGCCAAATATCAATCAAATCTGGTGGTTTTTAAAGATAATTGATCATTTTCTTACTTTTGGGCTTGATGGGTACAAACACCCATGCATTAACTTACTTGAGATACAGTAAAATACTATTTTGGGACCAATCCTGACGGGTGTAGCATGCTAGCAAGGTACGCTTACCCATTCCCCGGGCCTGGTACCACCACTAACTATCAATGGTTCAGGATGGTCCTACTTAAATTTGTAAATCACAAATGTCCCATGGGCCTGGTAACTTATTACCTTGAATGGAAATGATTATTGGACTAGTTTCACGTCATAATGCATTTCAGCTCAGGGTTTTAAAATGACCTGGCGTCTACGTGCCATTCTCTTCGGAAACATACTTCAGACGAACCAAAATAATGTTTGACCAATGTTCTTGTAAGCATGGCCGCCTTACATGCGGCTGATCACACGTTCAAAATTTCCGTAATATTGATATTTGTTTTGACAAATTTAACTTTGATATCAAAATCAGTTTTCGAGCCATAAATCATAAATGCCCAACTATATGAAACATCAAAAGTGATAAAGTTTTATTATATTATAACTAACCAATGATGTGCATTGGAATTACGAGTCGTATCTTGCATCGACAAGTGAAAACTAATTCTTTCTGTCTTCAAACCCCGTTTATAAAATCAGTGCAATATAATCACTTTTGTGAGGATAGAATACGAATTGAATGTACGGTCAAATTTATAAGAATTTGGATTCGCTGGAAACGCTTTTGGACAGCTTCAAAGTTACTTCAAAGTAGCATTGCAGATTACAAGGCACCCGTATGATACTCTGGCCATCGTTGCTCTAGAAGTATACACCCTGCACGGCAACGCTTACAACGCCCCACAACAGCTCTTAATCTACGCTTGGTCAAAATGTTGTGCCTTCGATTTTCTTCACTTGCAAAAAAATACATAATGTCGTATTTCCCTGTGTGATAATATTGTAAAACCTATACCAATCGAGCCCTTCTTTTGCAATTACATGTACTGCATTTGTTTTCGGACTGGCATCCTCATAGTAATCTCTATGTGAGGTCGATACTTAAGCTTTCTCGTTTACTCACCACAGCACTTTATGGTGTCTTAACTTTTTGAAATTGACATAAACATTCTTACTTAGCTTGCGCTCTAGTCGACCGTACATGGAATTGTTTTGAACGTAATGCCGACTGACATACTTGTAAGGTCGATACTTAAGCTTTCTCGTTTACTCACCACAGCACTTTATGGACCGTATAGATACAGGTGTCTTAACTTTTTGAAATTGACATAAACATTCTTACTTAGCTTGCGCTCTAGTCAACCGTACATGGAATTCTTTTGAGCGCAATGCCGACTGACATAATAAAATGTGTTTAGCTGTTAGTGATATTTGAAGGTGCTATGTAATGTCACAGGCGATCACCGAAAAAAAAACTGTAGACCCGTTTTAAGGCTGTCTGTGATGTGGTAATGAATTGGTACAGTTTTCGCAGTCACCAGCAATATAATGAGCCTTAGTATTTTCTTCTTTATTGTTTGACCGAGGCATCTTCTTCCAAACTTTTTCTTGGGCGGATCTGTAGGTGGGAACAGTAGTGTAGGGAAAACTTCTGACTTTTTATTAAATGTTTAAATCGTTAATTAATCAGGTTGCTATTATGAACAAAACTCGACAATAGATAAGGTACGCAATCTCATTTCACCTGTTTCTCTTTACCACTCTTTCAACTCACGTAATCGTGATATCATTTTCGGCAAAAAATCACTTCTCTGACACTTCATAAACACAGGTCACATTCTCTCGTCCTCTGCCATATTGACCATGCAGCGTTGATAAGAACATTAAATTTCAATACTTCAGTGTACACAATCGAATACATATTCGTTCATGTATTGCGGTACTTGTCTGTGTGATCGCCGATGGGCATATTTGTACGTCCGCTATTTAATGTAACTGTAATCATTATAAACGTTCCACCAAGACTATTTGTTGTTGAACAAAACTGTGTCTTAGCAACTGATTTGTCTTTTGTGTCATCGTGACTACCAGTGCAGTGTCTTATCGGTTTGGTGTGGTTCGTGGACTCACTAACGTTGGTATACATGCACTGTAAGCTATGTTAGGAATTGGCGGGTATGTGGAATACCATTTCAATCTGTATTAAAGTATTTGAACGTTTAATCAGCTTCGTTTGAAAACGTTATTAAAGAACGCCACAGTATCAGACAGTGCGACAATCGCTAATGCAGTATATAATATACATCAAGCTATATCTTGATTCTGCAAACTTACAACTTGTAAGAGTTAAATTGAATTGTTTTCATATGTTTCACCTTGAAGTTACACATATCGTCACTGTATTCTCCTCAAGGCTTCATGTATTTAACCATAGCCGTTTACACGTAGAGTTACAGGAGCTACTGTAAGACGGGTCAGCTATTGTCTTGATTCTGTTCCAGGTTTTAGTCACTGTGGTGGGCGTGACTCAGAGTCGTTCTCAACTCAGCGCAATGGCCACTTAATACTACCCACCTCCCTTACGAAGCATATTTATCACTTATTTTGCACAGTGGAAATATTGATGCCTTCAAGAGTACACCACCGTGTTGAAGTTTTACCATTCCTCCGACAGTGAGTCTCTTACTCTGGACCCACAGGGTCTAAAATTCACCATCATCTGATAGTAAGACCTGTACCGGAACAACTGCCCCATGGTGCCTCCCTTTTCGAGGGATCTTTTCAAGGTTCATATCTTTTACCGCGTCAGTTTGTCAGTTTTATGCCAATGTAGAATTAAAGAAGTTTAAAACTCGCAGTGTTTAACAACATAAAAAGGCTATGGCTATTTGATATTTTGAGGCAGCTCTGAATATTTTTTTGCATAATACAATTAACTTTTTTCGGGCGAATCAAGTATGAGTGATAACATAGAGGGCGCATTGTCGAGCTCAAGATAGTTTATTACGGCTCCGTTTTTCTGGGCCAATACCTCAGGGCGTTTCCTTAGAGGGGGTATGTCTTTCTCATCAACCTAATTCACATGAACACTTTCCTATTTGAGCTGTCCTGATCGTGCATTCTATCGAGCTACCTGAATGTCAAATTCGGCAAGAATGTGAATATAGGTCAGTCGAGAACTCTCAACACACTCCAACTTTAAAATATAACAAAACATACGATTGTACGACTTCTATAAGAGCAAAGGCTATGTGTGCCCTGAAGGATGCAGTACAGCGTGGTGACGGATTTTGCTAACTATAATCCACTTCAGTATGCCATCTGTTGGTATCGCGATCTTTACGTGCACTGTATACACCGCGGCGTTGTACCATTATACGTATCTGGGTCGGGGCAATCCCGTGACTTTACAGGGTCATAGGATTTCTATACATACTGACACAACCTACATTTTGAGATTGTAATCAACGAGGAGAAGCTGGTGCAATTTGGGAAGTACCATTATTTTCCATGGGGGTGTTTGCTTGTAGGGCTTGTACAGTTTGTGCCTGTGGTCCCATTTCGCTCTCCCATTTCGCTCGGTTGGGCCCCAAATAGGTCGGTTTTGCAATGTCCAAGTTTCGAAGATACCCGTAGAACAGTACACACTATTGACGTCTTCATTTACGTGCAGACCTAAATGAGCCTTAACTTATAAAATTAAAGCCAGTGGGATGGACGATGAATTTAAAATTGCCCCTTACTGAGGGCCTGGACAGAATTTGAAGGGAGCTCTGCTCCTATTCAAACACTTGTTGACAGGTATGGAAATGAGATCCTCCAAAAATGCTCCAAATTCACTTACGAACAATCATGGCACTTCCCGTCTCCATTTTATGGTTGACATTTCAGTTGTAAGATTTCAAAGTGTCAATCTTAAAGTTTGAATACAGTACATTTTGAATGAGCTGTGAATGTATTTCACACTTTCTAATAGATGCTTAACCGATGTCCTGAACTGTTGTGCAGAAATGGATGTCAATCATTGATATCGAAGAGGAAAAAGCAGTAAATCAAAAATTTTGATGGGTGTTAAGACTTGCGAGCCATCCAATTAAATCTCCTGAGGAGCCATAGAGAGGCATTTTAGCCAAATCTGATGTTTGCAGTGTCTGAGATGACCTTTTTTTGTAAGATTGAAACCATAAAAGCACAGCTAATAATGACAAAAACTGCCTTTTTAACTGTTATTTTGGTCATAAAAAAGCATCATTCTACAGAAAACCTGAGACACAAAGGAAAACGGTTGCATCAATGAGAACGAAAGATATCTTGTCATTTTTCTATCTCTAAAATAAGTCACTGTATCAAATATATATTGTGAAATATTTGTGCATGTTGCTTTCTCATACTGAACTCTCATAGAAAGAACAGAAAAGTATCAGGAATTTGTCATGCTTTTCATATGAAAGGCAGATTTCATAACGGTACACTTTCACTTAGCAAACATCAAGATATCTCTGGCATATATCTCTGATTTATCAAAGTATGGCGCCCGAAGGGTGCGGAGAAAAATATGAAACATCCTGATATCTCTGATATATATGTCTTGTATATTAAAGTAATGCGCTCGAAGAGCACGCTGAAAAATATTGAACATACAGATATCTCTGATATATGTATGCCTGATATGTTAAAGTTGGGCGTGCTGAAAAATATGTCTGATTGTTAAAGTTATGCGCCCGAAGGGCGCGCCGAAAAATGCAACTGAATGATGAAATTTGTGGCTGACACGATGCATTTTAGGCAATGATGAGCCTGTGTCGAAATTCAAAAACACACTGACCACCCCCCATTGGGTATTTCAAAAACATGGTGACCCCCCTATCACCAAAGTCAAAAACAGGTGAAACCCCCCCCCATGAATCCACCGCCCCCCTGTCGAAGAAACTGACCAGTCCCTTACATGTTTAAAATCTTGGTTATCACAGACCATCTTGACATCATTGGTGTGATGCAGAGTTAATATGAAAATAAAAAATATGCAGTGGCTCATGGCATACGATAGAGGAAAACATTGACAAGGGTGTCTAAAGAAATAGTACCTGACTTCATCACTGGTAAACCCGGAGTGCTACATGAGACCAGTTATCACAGGACAATAGTATCTCAAAATACTCACCTTTTAACGATTATATAATTTGTATTGTCTTGGCAGGGATGTACCATCAACACCTAAGTTTTATTCTTTCGAACGGCATATTTTTCGACGTAACGCCGCAGACTTTGTCAGTTCCCCCGTGACCTACATAGCAACCTATGCGATTTATACTATGGAAATGAGACAACAATGAAGGTAGATTTTAAGTGATTAATCTCAAGTACTTACATGTGAAAGTTTATAAATTTTGAAAATTATTATGAGAAAAATATCGGCCGTAGGTCTAGAAATAGTAAGCAAAGATTGCTGGTTTTACAGAAAGATATCAAAAACGGTCCTTGAATATTTCAAAACAAATATCGCACTTAGATAGATAGATAGATAGATAGATAGATAGATAGATAGATAGATAGATAGATAGATAGATAGATAGATAGATAGATAGATAGATAGATAGATAGATAGATAGATAGATAGATAGATAGATAGATAGATAGATAGATACATGTATGTACATACAGGTAGATAGATAGATAGATAGATAGATAGATATAGATAGATAGATAGATAGATAGATAGATAGATAGATAGATAGATAGATAGATAGATAGCTAGATAGATAAATGTACATACATACATGCATACACCCATACATACATACATACATACATACATACATACATACATACATACATACATACATACATACATACATACATACATACATACATACATACATACATACATACATACATGAATGCATGCATGCGTGCGCACGTTTACAGTACTCAGTAGTAGGTACACCAGGCACGATATTTTGTATGTATTCTTGTGCAAATTCAGCAGTTATTCACTGCGTATTCACACGGATATCGCCCAAATTTGAGGGGATTTAAGGTTATCGTTATTGTTTTCTTTCATTCTATATTTTGGCTCATAGATAATCAAAAGCATATACATACACTTTAAAATTGTCTGGAAAAGGGTTTATTACTTTCTTCTTTAAAGGAACAGCTTTCCTTGTTGAGAAAGCGCATCCTTATATTGTTGCCACTTTTGTCGGCGCTTTAGCATTAGGTACATGTATATGTAATAATAAACGGCTATGTTTGATTAAAATTATGCAAAAAATGATATTTTTAAATTATATTGCAAGGCAATATATGCCAATGCGACCTTTGACCTCTTTCTTCGTTGCTTCGCAGCCGGAAGTAAACCGAATCATTATTCATTCATCTCCTGACCTATCCCAGCAGCGTGAATGCGTTGAAGCGACCTTGCATTGAGGTGAGTGAACACGTCATCTGTTCTATTATGTTGAAGAGATAGTCAGTGATGCCAAACATGTGCAGAGCAACACGTTTGTCTCGAGTTTTCACTGTGTCTTGTGGTTGCACTCCGCCATGTCAGGAACACAGTAGGTCTGCTGATCAAGAGAGGTAGCTTGTCAATTAAGCCTCTGTATACTTTACACAGAGGTATGTCTCTCCCGTTCATCCACTGTTTATATGAAAATTTCCCCGTTTAAGTCGTCCTGCATCTCTTAGGCCATCTTGCACCTACAATGTCAAAGTCGGTGAAGACTCAAATACAGCGAGTAGAGACATCTTAATCAATTCCTTCAACTGCATTTCTCGTTTTGCCGTCCGACCCAAATACCCAGGCAAAACTTCGAGCTACAGCACCGCAGCCAGACATAGGTCATCTCAGAACAAAGTGTACGTGCAAATAAGAGTCGAGCCTTGCAATGAGAAGGTCGCCAGGCGACGACGGATTTTGATTAGGGGATCGTATGCTCTGTCTATGTCACTATGTAATCACAAACTCAACGTGGACGTCAAGTGGCGGGACACATTTTCTCTCACATGTCGTGATATACGTATCTAGGTCAGGACGATCCTATGACCTTACTGGGTCAATCTCATGTCGGGATTTACATATGTGTACGTTTGAATTGGCAAGTATTCTGGAGCGGTTGGTAAACAGTAGATTTTAAGCTCAGTGTTTGTCGCACACTGTAAGTTGAATGAGCTTTATAACTTGTGCATTAGGCATACCTTACTCCCTGGTGGTGTGTAGTTATAAGCAATAAAGTGATAGATTGAAATACCTATTTTTCAACCATAAGCATATTAGATATCAATGATGTATACTTTCCAATGCTTTTCTATTTGTATTAAAATACACATTCGATCTCAATCTTTGATATTGCAAATATTTTACCTGAATTTTAACCTTAAATCCTCTTTCGAACTCTTTCCCGACAGTCATAATTGAGGTTGTGCGGCATTAATTTATAAGATTAAGATTTCTAGTGGGCCTTATAACAACAACAACAACAACAACAACAGCTATGCAATAGTTTTCAAAACATCGCATATTCACAATTGCTATACACACAGTTGTACAGTGAAAATGTATATCAGAAAACGGAAAACTGATTTGGAAATAAATGGGAGAAAAATAAAAGGGAAAACTTACTGCGAATTATCAGGAAGCAATGCGTATATCATAGAGAGTTCAAAAACGTCGTGAAATCAAAAAGACCGAGTCCCGACAACGTGAGATATATTAGGTACAGCCACATTCATATATATCGTTGATAATCGAGAGACACGTCCGACTCAGTACAGTTAGACGCTATGGCTAGCTCTAGGAGAGAACAAAACTTAGGTTGATGTAATAATAGTAGAAGTAGTAATACTAGCATGCTGTAACTGTTGGCTATTGTTGTTGTTGTAGACCAGTCCTATTTGTTATATTTTTTCGAAACTCACATTGTTTTCCCCAACGCTTTACTTGTTTACAGTCCACAAAGATAGTCAAAGGTAGACAGCAAGCAATATGGCAGAGTAGGGAACAGGGCAACATGGCAACGATTACACACACGGTGATAAACAGCAGGAGTGTCAAGACAAAGAGGGAGAAGGGATTCACATCGCGTGCGATGATGAAGAAGAGTTCGAGGACACTTCAGAATCAGATCCCGAAGAACTGAAGAAACTCTACGATGATTGGAGCAACAATTACGAACAGGTGAGATTAAGAAACGTAATACCTGTATGTGCTGCGACATTCCACAAATCAGTGGCTATGACTGGGAGTGCATCAATACAGCTCCTGAAGAGGAAATCATCGCACGTTCTTCAGAAAGGTATAGGTCTCTTTGGGCCGCTTTAACCCTGTGAGTGCCAAAGTCTATTTTTCCCCTTTATAAAATAGACCCAAGTCAATTTTTCTTAAATTTTGCCAAAGGTTTGTGAAAAAACTGTAGGAAATGAAATGTGATGTCCATTTGGTCCAAAATTATCAAAAAAAATACAGGAAAATTAATAAAAAAATGGTAAAATTTTGCACTAAACTTTTGGCGGGAGAATACATCGCTCAAAGCGTTAAGCCCCATAGGCATATGAAACACTGCTGAAAGATGAGCCACTTAAACAGTAGAATCCCTAGATATCATCATGCTACTCGATGCTGTACCATTCAAGAATCCTGCTTAGACAGCTCATTATCACTACTATGGGTGTACTTGCCATGGATCGACAAGTGTACTCGATTTCTTAGACTGATGCGGTTATAGCGGAACAATACAGACTTCTCGCATTGTACTCTTGAAGAATGAAGGAGACGACCACTAATGATGGATCTGCGCACAGATGTACGAACGTCATGCCTTCTGTATTCGTGATTTGTTTTGTTTTGTTTTGTTTTGTTTTGTTTTGTTTGTTTTTGACTTATTTTACTTTTATGTGTAGGAAAGTATTCCAATTTTATTACTTGCACAAGAAACAATTATGCTAAAAAGCAGATAAAATTAAAATGAATCCCCTGATTGCTGTTTTCTGAAGTGTCTCTTCTTTCAAAATATATATATTCTTATCAGGACGTCGGAAAGATGAATTACAATGCGCCGAGGAAAGTTGCTGAAGCTCTGGCGAAGATAGTGACCGACAAAGACGCCGATATTTTGGACATAGGTTGCTGCACAGGACTTGTCGGGCAAGAGGTAAGATCGACGACGTAGAACGTTGTGTTGTTTCCTATATCTGACTTCTTACGAAGTCGACAAGTGTACACGAGATTCATCAAATTGTTGTCACTGGAGGAGGTGAAGAAAGTTGAGAAAAAAATATTGTCAATCCTGTTTCCACCTCCGATAAAGAATCTGCGTATTATTAATGATAATACTGCGCATGCTGCTAAATATGAATATGACTAAAATGTGATAATGCGGATTGAGATACTTGCGGAGTTCGAGAGAAAATTTGTGACTTAGGTGTGGTGTATTGGGATATGATAAGCGGGCACAGACTGACACCACACACACTATGACAAAGACAAAAAGGAAAAAAGCTAAAAACTAGCAGGATTATCAAAATTATCCACACACATTATGTATGTATGTATGTATATTATATATATATATATATATATATATATATATATATATATATATATATATATATATATATATATATATATATATATATATACGGTATATATATATATATATATATGTGTGTGTATATATATATATATATATAATATATATATATATATATATGTGTGTGTGTGTGTGTGTGTGTGTGTGTGTGTGTGTGTGTGTGTAGTGTTATGGTTCTTTGTTTTGCAGACAGTCCCCAGTGTTGCTAGTAGTGTGGTACGATAAATACTTGTTGGAAGAATATTCACACTCTACTATGTTCTGGTTGTCGCTGTTTTATTTCACTTAGCACAACGTTTCGTCCGAGAAGTCGGACTTCATCAGGTGTTCTGTTGAAAAAAAATCAAGTACAGTTTTGATGTAAAAAGGTACATGTCTTTTTGAAAACAAAATTACAGAGCAGTTAACTGCTCTGTAATTTTCTGTTTTCAAAAAGACATGTACCTTTTATACATCAAAACTGTATTTATTGCATTATTCACCCAATGGCATACACGAAAAAGCTAGTCTGAATCACTCACACACACACACACGAGAGAGAGAGAGAGAGAGAGAGAGAGAGAGAGAGAGAGAGAGAGAGAGATCATAAAGAGTGATGCTGAAATTCTCATATTAACAAAACAAACTTATGTAGTTCAATTTCTCGATTTCTCCTCAGCTCTACAAGGTTGGGTATCGCAATATTGATGGTATTGACATCTCAGACGAGTGTATCAAAATCGCGATGGCGAAGAATGTTTACCGAAAGATAGTCAATGAGATCATTGATCCCGAAAAACAGATGAGTTTCCAGTCGTGTAAGTCTGATCATTGACTCCCTTATCCACCAGGGGTCTTATTTTAGTGTACACAATTCGGATCATACATAACTCTACACCGGGTAACTACAAGACTCGGCATCTTCAAGATCATATATTTGATCGCTGAGGCTCCCATGTTTGCACTTATTTGAAAGACCTTATGACGGTTCAATAGTGCCATTGATAAAGAGTGTTAAAATAGTTTGGTGAAAATCCACATTATTCTCAGCAACTCGTTCAAAGTCTTTGATCCGCTATGAGCAACGGTGATTTTAAATGAGTCGATATGACAAGTCATCTATACAACCGAATCTCGAGGACAAGGAGAACTTTAAGGATTAAAAGCTTTCCAGAAATTGTCACTCATTTTCAGCAAGTTCTCAACAAAGATATATCTCCTACTTTTACTTTAAGGCCGATAAGCTGCAATTTTTTTATTTTTTTTTTTCACTGTTTACATTTTTGATGTCAACTACAGTGACTAGTACTACTCCCTAGACAAGCATGTTAAATATACATATTAACTGGCCAAGCTGTGGAAACTCAGCTATCTGTGGCTGGGTAGGCTCCATATAGTGCCACTGATAGAGTGTTAAAATAGTTTAGTTAAAATCCACATTATTTTCAGTAACTCGTCCGAAGTCTTTGATCCACTATGAACAACAGTGATTTTGAAAGAGTCGATCTGACGAACCATCTGTACGACCGGATCTCGCGGACAAGAACTTTAAGGATTAAAAGCTTTCCAGAAATTGTCACTCATTTTTCAGAAAGTTTTCAACAAAGATTTTTCTTCTACTGTTACTTTAAGGAAAACACTGTGGATCAAATCGGTCATTCATCACCATCGACCTATCAGGTCGTCCGACAGCCAAGCTGATAACCACCAACAACACACATTGTCATATTTGTAAGAATGGACTACTTGTGTTAATTCGTAATGTATGCTTCTCATACAGCGATGATCCATCTTGTAAGGTCACCCAGAAATAAAGCTATTTCTGTTGCATTTGTCAGGTTGCTATGACGTTGTTATGCTGGTAGGGGGCGGCATGTTTCTGGACATAAAGAATCTGAAGGAATGGCTACGACTGACAAAGAAAGGTAACGATAAACACGATAAGAACTATTGAATACTTGATATAGTCAAAACCAAACGTTTCTTGCTGAATTATTCTAAATACCTAATAATGGACAATCGTTTTGAAAACTTGAAAACAATAATACCTCTGAAGTTGCCTGAATTGGCCTGTACAATTACTTTATACCAAATATCGCCGAGTCTTACTCATCCTTCCCCAGTGTGTTATCACAAAAATACCAATGAAATGATGGAAATTGACCAATGGTGAATGTAAATCGTGTCAGCACAAATGCACGCCATTACATAATTTAAAGGGATAATGTTGCTGTCTATTTAAGAGTTATGGTTAACTTGACCCCATTCGGTAAGTTGGCTATAATATTCGGCCACTTGATTTACATGTAAGAGGAGCTGAGGAGTGCGTTGCGGCGCTGATACCATTGATGTTCATCAGACATTCCAGCATTCATTTAGTTTCTATTTCTCTCAATTAAGTACTGTTTGTCGTATTTTCTGTCCTTCAAAGCGACGGTCTCCCTTTGATCTCTTGAATTGTAACCGCTGCCTTTACAAGTGCGACCGTCGTTCTTCTAAGCTCTCCTCTATGAAAATTATGGTTAAGTTTTCTTTCACAAAATGATTACCCCCGATTTAAGCCTCCATTGTCATCAAGTGGACTTACATGTTTTGTAAATTTTTATTATTACAGACGGTTTCACCATCATTGGCGTGATGCAGAGCGAATATGAAAATGAAAAATATGCAGTGCCTCAGACGATTGAGGAATACATCGATCAGGGCTTGGCAACAAGGGTGTCTAAAGAAATAGTACCTGACTACATCACTGGTAAACCTGGAGTTGTGGAATATCTGAGACCAGTTATAAAAGAACAATAGCATCGAAAAATACTCACCTTCTTACGATTATACCAGTTCTATTGCCGTGGCAGTGGATGTTCCATCAACTGCTTAGGTTTATGAAACCCTGTTTTCGAACAGCACTTTTTCTGACGTAACTCCGCAGACTATCTCAGTTCCCTCCTGAACGTAAATAGCAATATGTGCATCTTATGCTATGGAAACAAGAAAACGATTCAATGAGATGTAAATTTTAAGAGGTAAATCGTATCCATGTTAAAGTTTTTAACTGTGTAAATGATTTTGAGTAAAAAAGAAAAACCGAATAAAGATTACAGCTGTTTTTAGAAAAAGATTTTTCAAGCGGTCATTAAACATAACTCAACAGTATTGCACGGCACAGACAGACAGATAGGCAGGCAGACAGACACAGACAGACATACACATACAGCTCGGACATAGACACGCAGGCCTACATATAGATATGTAGACACACACAAGCACATATGTGTATATTTGCGCATGTGTGTCAGCGAAGTAAAAATACATTACGACATAACAAAGTAACCATAGATATGTATTTTAATAACTGTGTTAAATGAGCGTGTAGCCTCTGAGTTTGATAACTAGGCACATGTTGAGCGTCACCAATCCAATTCTAAGGATGGCTCTTTGTCGAGTTTGGTCGGGAGGTTGCCGACAGGTAAACTTATTCATGTGGCGGCTCATTTTTAGACCAACTAAGAACACTCACTCAAGTCCGGCAGATATAAAAAATCCCACTGCCGATAGCAAATTCGGTAATCTTTTAAAATATAAATTAACTTTTTGAGAGCCCTTTATCCTAACAAACGTCTCTGAAAATAATGCTTCTACATAAAGATACCGGCTAATTAGGTAACTAATCAATTTTTCCTTTATTTTTTTTTTTGTCAACGACGACCCCCTCGAAACTGTACACGAACCCCTAGTTTCAAGTAGATGAATGGTACAAACATCAGCAGTAAATAAATGAACAGGTTAAGGGGCAAACAGTCGACCTGGACTTCGGACGATTACTTGAGCGATTTAAAAAAATCCTTTCAAACACCTTTGGCTCTTCCAGTGACTAGCTAGTCAGATAAGACACATACAACAAAAAAGAAAAAGCATTATTTACTGCCAGTCTAGGTAATGCAAGCGAAAAAACGTTGTCAAAAGGCTATACCAGCTGTATATATGAAAAGACATGGCAAATGGCAGGCAATCACGTAGCCACTGTGGCTCTGTAGAGGGCGCTGAATAGGCTCCTTAGCAAGAAAACTAATATACTATCCTGTCAATTACACAAAGTTACCCGGGTCAATTTAGCCTTTTACACCAATATTTAATTGGCCAGTCTGGGCACTACAAAGGTGTTTCCCATTCTGAATCCGTTAATGCTTTTCCTTGGTTCAACATTTCATGAACGTTTTACTGGGCGATGATCGCGTGATAATGGAAGGAAAGGTTGCAATGGTTACTGGCGGTGCAGGAGGCATGGGGAAGGCACAAATATTCATTTTTCTGCAAAATTACCAATCAGTATTGTTTAAGAATGAAACATTCATTCATAATTATGCATTATAAACTGTGATTATTCATAGCTCGCCCTCTATAGTTTATAACCAATTCAATTAACGTTTTTGTGTTTTTTAGTGCATACACGCAGGTTGGTATAACATTACAAACAAGTAAAATGCACGTATGCCATGGCCTTCGTGGGCATCCCAAACGTTTTCAAAAGATAAACCTTACCGCCGGTCCGAATGTTTTATCATCTTTTCAGTTACTTATTTGTCAGAACAATAAATCTAGATTTTAAAAGCGATACTGATGGTAGCCTCGATGTATTTCTGTGCTTTCCCCTCTGTTTGTAAGTGTCATTTTCTAATCTGTTCTAACCTAACAAACTTCGTCAAAATTCCCTCTGTGTTCAACGTGTCAGCGCAACCTGTACGTGCGTGACGTCCCAATTTTATTGTTTACGACTAGTCCTAGAATCCATTTGCCAACAAAAAAGTCACACATTCATGTCTACATAGGCAATACTCAGTATTTCAATATACTATAGATATGCGAAGAAGAAAACATACGTTGTTTTCTAGAACAAATAAGTAATGAAAATGTTATGAAATGATTGTATTGTCCCTTATACTGAATAGCAAACGCAATGGTGAATAATAGTCAGTTTCGATAACATTCCGTCTTTCACACACACAAAAAAAAAAAACACTTGTGGTTAAAGGTCACATAGAAGAATCGCCATAGAAATATCGATCTCGATGACAATTTTGGCAAGATCGCTACTTTTACGAAAGTTTTCATATCCTGTTAAAAATTTAAATTTCCATAATAATCACACTTCAAAAAAAGGAGGACTTTACTCCCCTAGTCGTTGATTCCACAGGGATTTGCAATGAATACTCTAATTCTGTGATATCGAAAATTGAATTCGGTTTTTAAATACAAGAATTAATGAAAAGACCATTCGTTGATAGGTATATAATAGCTAGTGTTTCTAGGATATGGGGATAGGTCTCGATGGGAATTTTTATTTTTTTATTTTTTGGTTGCTCTAACTCCAATAAAAACGGCCAAAATTATACTGCAGTTTCACGCATCGTTTAGGGAAAGATGAAACCAAGTTTTGGTGAGTTTGAAACACCGGCTGGCGATTTGCGCATTACTGAATATCATTCTGGTTCACCTTTCACAGTGGAATGGAGCAGATAAGATAAAAAGAATTTGCCTGGGTCGGGTACAGTAAAACGGATTGTGAGTTGCAAGTCAAGCATAGCAAAGCTCGAGTTTTAGCCTTGAAATTAAGTTGAGTGGCTGACGTGCAACTTCAAATGTTGGCAAGCCTCAAGAAAACGTTGAATTTGTCCATATTGAAAAGCCATACAAATCCACGTAATCCTAGGAGGTCAATTTCCGTCATAAAAAGGTCCAGGAGGGCCCGTAAGAAAACCCCCAACTCTTTCTATAATGCAGACTGGGCCGAGTTTCCTTTAGTTGTGTCGTTTTTTTTTTTCATTCGACAGAGTTTTGCTAAGAATCTGGTTACTAAGGAGGACAATCCAGCCCGGCTTTTATCCCAACAGATTCGGTTGTAAGTTTTGCCATGAAATGCCTGATTTTAATGAAGACTCATAATTGCCATGGTGTGTGGGGAAACTAAATCATAGTCGGCCTTATCAAAGCTACCGACTTCAAAGAAAGATACTACCGTGGCATTGGCATTGGGTGTGGAAATGCCGTATAACCAGATTATGCCGCGATTTTCGATGATGGTCTACCGATCTCTGAGGTAAAATGCATGATCTCTCGCCAAAATATACCCTAAAATAGCACTAACATGGTGATCTTATGTTGCATAGACAATCGGGTTCCAAGACAAGAAATTGACCTTTTTAAGCTAACAATTCTCTGGTGGTAAATAAGAACCCCCGTAAATTATATATTTGTTCCGAAAGCCTAGATATAGGGAAACATTTTGATAACCACCGTCGTTTACATAACGATCACGTGACAGGTAATTTGCTTAGCCTTTCAAAAATCGGTTTCCCCCATGTTTGTTTCAATACTTTGAGATATGTGGCTGAAATTTGTGTGAGTGCAAGCTGTCATAAGGATCTTCCAAAGAGTGTCTCAGAATTTGTATTCCACTTTTCAGCGCTTGTTAGTTTGAATTACAAAAATGGTAGAAACAGTGCTGGTTGATCATATGGGTCTAAATGGTGACAATATCTTCACAATGCAGTTGTTCAACTTTTCATTTTGTGTGATAAGCTGCAGGCCGTAAGATCTGTATAGATGTTTACAATTTATGTTTCATTCTTGATTGTCAGGACAATTTCACGCTCTCTTTTTTGCGGTCGGAACACATAACATAGTTGGGAATGTGTAATGAGCCTATCTACAGTACGCTGAAATTGCTGTTTGAAGATCCTCTTATCCGGTCAAAACGTCTTGAGGTAACCAGTTTGGTTTGTCTACAATGAACGGCAAAAAATTTAGCAAAAGAAAACCATGTAGACTAGGATTGTGTTACCTTACTCTATGTTAATGCGAACTTAAAAGTTAAGTTAGTAAGATTTGAAATTGAACTTAATGCGGAGATTAAAAATTTAAACAATAGTAGTAAATTGAAAAACTTTTTGTCTGCTTTTATAATCAACTATGTTGCTAGCTGCTGCCAGGTCCTCCATAGTCGGCTGACCGAGAAGCACGCCCTCAGTGTCATATGTAGACGAGGTCATATGAGGTCACAGGTCAGGTCACAGCTGAATCTCACTCGGCTTTGTGCATCGGGTACTTTTCCTAACGCCCTGGTGTACTGCAGGTGCTGCGTGTGGACCTCAGCAAATCATACTTTCGGGAAGTAGGGTTAATTTGGTATTGTTTATAATATGTTGCCGAATAGGGGTATAAAACTGTCAGTTGATGCGGACTGTAATTTTATCTCGGTCGAGAAGTATGACTCAATCCAATATGGCTTGCCGGAGAATTCCATGCATCATCAATATGATTATGAACAGAACCGTGCAGACGTCACAAATATCAGCGACCTTGGTAAGTTTGTAGAAATATTGAGATTTACGCCTAAGATTGTTTCACTAGGGTCTTCAGTGCAGCTGCCCAGGCTATAACTTGTAATGTAAGCCCCGCGCTGCCTGGCCAATCCTGACCTGCTAGTGCTGGCCCATACTGTACATTGCTATATAATATAGCTGAAGTTCGAGGTTTGCCTGGGTATTTGGGTCATTGCCGTCCGCCCCAGGCAAAACCTCAAGCTCCAGCACTGCTGCTATATAAAGTGCTGAAATTTAAAATTAGTAGACCAGAATCTAGCTGATGGTTTCATCCACAGGCGCTTAGGGTGGTCAGCGAATAGTAACATAAAAAAGGTCTGTTTTTTTGTGTGTACCACATTTTGATTTGACACCGCTTGTGTCTGGGGTTTCATCATGGAGATAGGATTCGGAAAGCCATACTGGTATATGGCTCTGGTTGGCATCCAACCTGAAAGCAACACAACAGCTAGACTGTAGTGACTAGTATACCTACCCCACAACGTCATAGGTTGATACAGCTAGCTTTTACTGTTTCAAGAAAGCACAATAAGCATAGCAAAGTCTATGGTTTGTTAAGAGGAAGATATTCATGTATTTATTTATTTCATTATTCATTTATTTATGTTTTCTGTATGTGAATTTACTTATTAATGCATTTATTTATTCATTCATCATAAGGGCACATTCTATTCCACAAACTTGTCATATCCGTAGGGTCAGACATCAGTTTCATGTTAGTACATGACCAAATTATATGCCAATCTAGTTTAACCCTTTCACCACCATGGTTTGTCCCAAATCCATTGTTTTCTATGGTAAAGTTGGACCTGTATACAGGGAACTGGGGGTGAAAGGGTTAAAGGGAGAAAGTCGGCCATTTCATGAATTTTGTTTGATACGAGATACTAATTATATTGTTTGACATGTTGAAAGAAACTGAATGAATGGGTGAGTGACCATGTATATATTTGACCCCGGTTTTACACATGATACATGAAACCATTGCGAAAATCAATCAATGGTCATGACCATTAATTCATTTTCGTGATGGTTTCATTTAATTTGCCTAAAACCAGGGTCGACTATATGCATGGTCACCCATTCATTCAGTATCTTTCAACATGTCAAACAATATAAGTAGTATCTCAAATCAAACAAAATTCATGAAAAATGACCAACTTTGTCCCTTTAAACATACATGCAGGATTGGCACGAGATTTCTGAGACATTCGAAAAGGCAATGCTACACAGTTGGATGACGTTTTGGGGGAAGTGTTTCAACCAACCATTCCTTTTTCTCACATTTCTTGTACCTAGCATGCACCGTGGTATGAGGACAGTCAGCTGACTTGTACAATATGCATGTGAGCTGCCTGGACCCTGCCTTGCTTGGCATTGTAGTATGTAGAACGAGGGAGGGACACATATATGCATAGGACTGTAGGAGTGTTTGACAACCAAAATTACTGATGCAGCTAGCAGTTGCCATACATAGGGGGGAGGTTCTGCATATGTATTTCTGTCCTTGACAGAGATCATATTTGTCCATAGACAACTGCATTCACATAGCTGATAATAAGTCCCATTCCTGCGCCCTTTCCTCCATGCTACCATTCTTCTGGTGGTGCTGTTTGCAGTCCGAGCATGGAAGTATAGCGTAGGCACATCACTGGCCCTGTGCCTGGCCGACACTTCTCTGTGAGCAAGCCACGTCAGCTGACAATGTGTATGTCCGTAAAAATCACGTTTACAGTATCTGTAGTTTCAATTGTTGTCAAAAAAAACCCTGTGTGCAGTTTCCATTGAATCTTCATCAGGAATGATGTCAACACTGAGTGAATTGAAAGATGTAGCTGTGTGAACTGTCATTAGAGAGATCTTAAATCAACAAATTGGACATGTTATGTCTGATCGTTTTAACCACTTGACCTGGTGTTAACATACCGGTATGAATTTGGCAGGCTAACATTTAAGGAAATGAATGTCAAATTATCTTGGACAACCACTTCATCTCAGCCTCCCCATGGTGTTCTATAACAATTCACATTGTTGATTGGAGAGTGGTACATAATTTCTACATCATAATATGAGCAACTGCAGGTGTGAGCCGATGAACATTACCGTTATCCATCCATGATTTAATTAACATTGATTTTCATGTACTCTGGTCTCAGCCAATGAAAATTTTCAATTCATGATTAGACAATATCATTTCATTTGCATGTATTCATATCATTCTTATCATATGAAAATGCTTGTTAATGGATACATTGGTACATTTAGGAAACAGATTGGAATATCTCTCCCCTTATATTCCAATTTATTGATAACCAAGCATCCTTCATCAATGTCAGAAACATTTATAAAAATTAATCAAATGAATTTATTAAATAATTTCAGACTGTCAAGAAATTTTTCAAGAAGTTAGAACAGTGGGCATGCTCGACATTTTTGGCACGTTATTTCAAGTTTCCTGTGAGAAAATAATTCAACAATATGAAGATGATACATTGTCTGACAGTGGTAAGTATAGTAAGATATACAAGACCACTTTGATAGGTCAAAGGTCACAGTGAAAGTTCAGATAAGGAACAGCGCATTGCTGGATGAAATTACATTTCTTGTCATTTCTCACATTTTTGAATGTTCATTTACGAGTGCAGGAAATTTACACAGTACACTGACACTGAGATTGTGCACTTTTCAGGAAGTGCGCACTCAATTAACCTGTTTACCCCCAATTCCCTGTAAACAGGTCCACAATCACCATTGTTAACTATGGGTTTGGGCCATACCATAGTGGTGAAAGGGTTGGCATCTGCAGGGCTCGAATTAGCGGTGGTCTTGCGTCAAATGACGACCATTTTTCCACACTTGACCACAAATTCTGTAACTGGTGGTCATTTTGACCACCATGAAAAGAATGTAGTATTTCAGCGGTTGCCGGTTTGTCTGATGGCTCGCCTAAGCTCGCGCAAATCAATTCGGCGAGAGCGATTAGCCGCTCGCGTCACGGCTGGGACCCAAGTTTTTGAGACCAATAAGGCACACGTCACGTTGTATCCAAAATGTAACAGACTCTCATCTCCTCCGATCGACGCCCGAGGCACAGTGTAGCAATAAAATTATGCTATCAATATTCAGTTCATTTAACATGAATTACGTTCTCGACAACCAATGGAATGGATTGATTTAGGTGCAACAATGTGATACAGTATTACAATAGCAATGTACTTGTCAAGCGACAGCGTATATCGGCATCGGCCTGTACACTTCAATAGCACCACTACGGTTCGGAATTTACACGTATACAAACAAATGTACAAAGTACAGCCCTTCATTCTTACAAATTCAAACCAACTCCGTTTTCTTGGCTGCTATATTCTTTCTTAATGTTCAAAACATAAACGGTTATCCTGCCGCAGCAAGATTTCATAGGAAAAATATTACGCTATCGAGATCGAACGTGGAGAAAATGTCTATGACATGATGAATGGCATTACACGTCGCAACTCGCGGAAACAAACGCGTAATCTCTGATTAAACAGTTTAGCCTGAGCGACTGCTAGGTCTCTTGGTCCTTTGAAAGCTTAAAATAATTAAATTGACTCTGAAAAGTTGGACAGATACCCGATAATTCTGAAAAAAAGATCGCGAAACGATCATGAGTTCATTCTACCATGAAACTTTGAAAGACGTAAATTATTGCGACATTTTGGCGCACAGCGCATAGGAGTTATGTATGACTGTCGTAAAATGGTGCCTACTGAAACAATTGGCAGCCCTCGTCCCTCTTCGCCTTCGAGTGTACTCACCGCGGATCGTGTACCTCGACGTGCCTATTATGATAAATTCGTCTTGTTTTGTGGAATGTAAACTTGTGATCACTTCGATATATCGCGGTAACAATCGGCCAAGTTAACTTTTGTTGAAGACCAACGAGCATGCAAGATGTTTCAGTGGGCCGCAAATGTAAACAAATGAAATATAACTTGATTGTGGACTGAGCACGATTCAGTGTAAAGTCTAGTTCTGTATAAGCGTACTCGGCGTAGTTCAAACTATGGAGGTAAAAATTCCTCCATGTTCAAAACCAAACATGTTTAATGACAGCACTGTTGTCTTGGTAGGTTTTGTCTTAATGCCAATATATCTAATGTGCATACCATAAGTCTTATAGTATTTTTAAGAGGCTTGTAAGCTTATGAAAAAATCATGAAAAGTTACATGTCCTTTTAAAAAGTAGAACTTCATCTATTTGTCCATGAATGCAACAGAGGCCACATTTCTGCATATTTATTGTTCGAAAAATGTTCAAAGTTCAGCCAATATGCTATGAACATTTGGGTGGGAGAACACTGCTTATCCTGTTTAATAGGTATTATTTTTTTATCCACTGTACAGACATGTACATTTTGGGTACAGCTATGTTCAAAGACTCCCACCAAAAGGCCTGATAATCAGTTAAAAAAAAAATATTGACTACCAGTTGCCATAAAATGACCACCAAATTTAAAATGTGGTGGTCAAAATGACTACCAGGATAAAATGTTAATTTCGAGCCCTGGCATCTGGTCATTGCAGAAACCAGATCAGACTCAGAGTACCGGTAAATCGTACAAGGTCCTTTACTACTAGTACAACAAAGCTGGCGGTCTAATTGTATTTTGGTTGCCTAGTCCTTTCAGAAGTCAAAGCAGTTACTGTGTCCCATTTGCTTAACTATTATTTAGCAACACCAATGAAGAGCAAATGTCTCTGTCAGTGTACTATCTGAATCTCTAGCACTATTAAGTATGAAACAGTAGCTGTACCTTTTACTGAATTTTTTTCCTTACAAGTTCTTGTCAGACTTTCTAGACGGTGTTGCAGTGCCAAATAATTAGCTTGTCAACACAGCATCATGTAAAAATGTACTGTTATTATTTACATTTGAATGCTGGTCTTGACTAGACATTGGAATTCACCTGTCAACAATAACAATAACAGTCTACACATGTATAGACTGAGTTAACAAACTCAATACTATCTATCATACCATGCATTGGGGAGTAGAACAAGAAATGTAGTTGACATCAAAAACAAAGTAGTAAAGAAAGTCATGAAAAGGCTGCTACTGTCCCTTTCAGTGAACATTCAAAATATGAGAAATGACAACATCAGAGCTGATCTCTGTTTTAGTTCTGCTATCAAGCATGTGCAAGTGACATCTGTCAGTATATCTTTTTAACCAGGCATCCATAAATTTGCCAACATGATTTTTATGATCGTGATAAAATATAGTCATGACACTGTCATGACTCCATCAATATTGCTCGAACACTCTGTCACAGCCAACCAATCGTGAATTCTATCCTGAAAAGTTTGTTGTTGTTCCTCAGCAAAATGTTGAATATTGAACACATTCCAGTACTTGCAACACAAAAATACCTTGTGATAATATTTCCAAGTTGTTTTTGTACTTAAGGTAGAACGCACCTCGGGGACAGACATTCGGACTCTCAAACTTTTACAATTCTCTTCTGATGTACCACATGTGGGGGTTCATTTTAAAGCTCTTGGTGAAAGAAAACTTTTCACCGGCTTAGTTTTTCGAAATTCAAAATTTTTTATTTTTCTCCATAGAGTTAACACAGGGATGGCGGCCATTTTGAATTTCAAATATCGGTAAATCTTGGGTAATTTGTTTCTCTAGAATCAAAATTTGCACGGTGACCCCCTATTTTTATTCTTGATTTTGAAAGAGAATGATTGAAAGATTCCTTGAGGAAAGTTAGAGCAAAAGTTTAAGTCTTTCACTTTCGAGGTGCATATTAAACAAACACACATTTTCTTACCCACCATCCAGAAAAATGTTGAAGTACACAGTATTTTACGATGCATATTGTAGTCCTGACTTACACCGAGGTAACTCATGGATCTAAAAGATCTAGCAGTAGTTCTCACAAGTAATACCTAAATACCGGTACATGTACATGGCACTCTTTCAGTTCAGCTTCATCAGTTTCTGTAAAGAAAGGGTTTCCCTTCAACTCACTAAGTCATTTTGAAATGCCGTGTGTTCACCCTGTGATAATGTGAAAAAAACATGTATTTTTATAGTATCCTTTCTTATTTTGATAACTGAATTCCAGGTAGGACCATCTGTTAATAGTAAGATTGCATATTGTATAAGTACAATGTATTGTGTTTGGGAATTTAGAGGTTTGTA
The DNA here is from genome assembly GCF_041260155.1 of Ptychodera flava. NCBI lineage: Eukaryota > Metazoa > Hemichordata > Enteropneusta > Ptychoderidae > Ptychodera > Ptychodera flava. Next base: position 3,160,716 of record NW_027248350.1, read on the forward strand.
TCATTTCAACATTCTTAAAGAAGACGAGTATGAAAATACATTTGTATTGTAGAAAAAAAATAGTAACAGTATGGGAATTTACAGTTGTCCCATGTAAATTTGATCAGTACTCCTATAAATCTTTAAATGATATGCTCCGCATGTACAGTACTCTACAGAATAAATTCGAGATTTCAATACATTAATTTCTGCCAGTGTTTGTCACATACCTCCCCACCTCTGTCTCTGTCTCTGTCTCTGTCTCTCTCTCTCTCTCTCTCTCTCTCTCACGCACACATCTGTATACTGGGAGATACAGTATATGGTAGATACACTGGTATACACTGTACATCTATCTTTCCTCCTCCATATTCATACACACAGACACACACAAAGGCAGTTGTACCTGTTTGTTACCTCCAATTAATTCTACCTTGTCATCATTTTTATACTCACAGATGTAACATTCATTGTTCAGAAACTTGTGCAAAATTCTCAAGTATCTGTTGAGTATCAGCCATCAGCAGAGGACAGTGAGGGATACTTGGAACACAATGGACAAATATGCATTGAAAATGTTGATGGGGATGATGAAACTATACCTGCTTCCAGGCCCTTTCTGTTTGATTTTATGAATGGAAGCGCCAGTCAAGATGACAGAGCTGTAGAATATGATGGCGTGCAAGGTAATCTGGATGACCGACTGAAAACACGGCAAGATGGAAGTGTATTGGCGTGTGAAGAGTGCGGCAAAACTTTCAGTGTCCGGGAGAATTTGAGGAGACATGTGAAGATTCACCTGAATATGCGTCCATTTGTGTGTTTGCAGTGCGGCAAATCCTTCACTGAGAACCACTCTCTGAAGAGGCACATGAAACTTCACTCTGACACCCGGCCACACGTCTGCGAAGAGTGCGGCAAGTCGTTCACGGAACCCTTCTACCTGCGAAGCCACATGAGCACCCACAGGAGTGACCGACCGTACCTGTGCTATCAGTGCGGCAAAGCATTCAAACTGCGGGTCCACCTTCAGGTGCACCTGAAGATCCACACCGGCGAGAAGCCGTACGAGTGCAAAGTGTGCGGCAAAGCGTTCCGCGAGAACGGCAGTTTAACAAAGCACACCAGGATGCACACAAAGGAAAAGCCGTATCTGTGTAATCGGTGCGGGAAAGCATTTTCTCAGTCCAATCATTTGAGGTCGCATATGTTGACCCACACCAACGAGAGACCACACGCGTGCCAAGAATGCGGCAAAACATTCAATGAAAAGAGCACTCTCAAGAACCATTTGAGAACTCACTCAAACGAAAGACCGTTTGCGTGCAAAGAGTGCGGCAAAACGTTTTCCCGCAGCAGTTGCCTTCAGAAGCACATCCATATCCACTCCGACGACAAACCCTTCGAGTGCAGCTTTTGCGGCAGATTCTTCCGGGAAAAGTGGCTCTTACTTCAGCACCAACGGACGCACAAAAACGAAAGGCCGTACGTCTGCACGGAGTGTGGCAAAAGCTACACGGTGCAAGCCAGCCTGAAACGGCACATGCGACTTCACGTGGACGGTAAGCCGTATCAGTGCGATGAGTGCGGCAGACACTTCTCTGAGCAGTGGATTCTGACCCAGCATAAACGAGTACACACAAATGAGCGGCGGTATGTCTGCAAGGTGTGCGGCCGAAGTTACATAGCGCACGGCAGCCTCGTCACGCACATGGAGAGCCACTCAAAGGAAAAGGGACAACCCAGGAAGCAGCAAGATGGTGAAACTCTGATTCTCCATTTTGATGATAGTGCACAACAAGATGAAGGTATGGATTCCGCAGAACAAACTCCAAACCGTTACTCAGAAGAAAACAGTTATGTTAGAAGTCAGCAGAAGGATGGAGTTAACTTTTCAGGTGAAACACAAAGCTCACCTCTCAATAATCCAATGATAACACAAATCAGCCAGCTGGAGATATGGGTTCAGAAGAACCGTCACACAGCCCCGGTGTTGAGAAACTCGCTGCAATCAGGCAGGACAAAAGCGTGCTTTCAGAAGAATATAAGCCTCGCCCACAGGTCAACGAACCCAGTGATGTCACAAACAAACCAGATGGGGATATGGGTTCAGAAGAACAATCACTCAGCCCCGGTGTTGAGAAACTCACTATAATCAGGCAGGACCAAAGCGTGCTTTCGAAAGAATATGAGGCTAGCCCACAGGTCAACGAACCCAGTGATGTCACAAACAAGCCAGATGGAGATTTGGGCTTTGAAGAGCAGTCTCATAGCCACTGTGTGGAGAAACCCATTAATGTCACAAACCAGCAAGATGGAGATATGGCTGTTGAAGTTCAGTCTCATAGCCCCTGTGTTGATACACCCAATAACATCACAAACCAGCAGGATCACGGGATGATTTCAGAAGAACATGACCTTGGACCCAGTGTTAGGGAGCTTGGTAACATCTCAAGCTAGCAGGACATAATTTACCCCACGTACCATACATACGGTAGACCCAAATATTGGTTGAAGTGTCTTCTGTGACAGAAATACTATTGTGCAATTACAAGAAAAAGAATCTTTCAAATGAGAGACTTTCTGGCAGTTTGTCATTTCCTACAGTTCAATTAATTTCTGTCTGAGAGTTTTATTAGCAGTAGTAGAGAAACAAAGAACACAAGACAAAGAGTCCAGATTGAAATTACGCCATATTTGATTCAATTTCCAGTGGTCATCTTGCCTTCTTGACATGTGTCACATTTTAAATCTAAGTTTACCTGATTTGAAAAGCAATGGTGCATTTGAAAAATGCAGAAGAGCGAACATACCAGAAAACTGAATTTGATCATGGACACCAGTTTTACTTCATGTTTCCTTCTATTGTAGCTTTGTGGTTTGTTGTGGGGCCGGGTATATAAAGGCATGCAAAGTCAGATACTTCAACGAGAAATTCAGACAAAATTTATCATTTTGCACGTTATTGTCTATTTTGCAACTAGTAGTTGAATCCTCTGGCATGTAATTATTGTTATTTTATTTTACTATTATTTTTTTTATTATTTTTTTTATTATAATTTTAATCACAACATTGACGGTAGAATGAAAGATCCATCGCTCGAGGGCGCTGTCTACGGTACGCCCCCCTTTTACGAGAGCATAGAGAGCGCTTGAGCGACAGATCTCTCAGTCTACATTGATGGTTACGATGTACAAGTGCAATTTGTGTGTTGGAGTGGTTTCTAAACATCTCATGAGAAATTTCAGACAAATATGTAATTTGCCTTAAATATGTAAAATGCTGGAACACTGAAATAGTCAAGTGAATTATCAGCAGTATGTGATTATTGGCAGATATTGTCAATAGTTAATGCTGGTATTCAGTGTTTCATTGAACAATTCAGAAACAAGAGTTAAGACAGACAATGGCTGTATCTGTTGATCAGCTTTCATTTTATATGTTATGCAAAATGAGGACAGTTTCTTTTTCTCTTCTCTATAAAACTTTTTAAGAAAATTTAAGTGGCTTTGCCTACAGAAAGACTCATACAATATGCAATGATATAATTGATGAATAACTTGTGGTCCAACCACATATATATGAACCTATACATTTCAAATGGCTTAAAAGCTTTCACAGACCTTTAACCCTTTCACCACCATGGTTTGGCCCAAGGCCATTGTTATCAAAGGTGATTGTGGACCTGTTTACAGGGAATTGGGGGTGAATAGGTTAAACATAAATCTGTAAATGTGAAAACTTTGATGACAGCTTAGCAAAGAGCCACTCTTGGGCTATAATCACAGATGGGTAATTCTTATGATGTAATTTATAAAATTACTATTTATTGTAAGTTATTGCTCAAAATGAGGAACAAAAATATAAATTAATTCTAACAATATCAATGAATGAGGTCACAGTGTGAAAGCTCATGACCTTCCATGTAATTAGGAACAAGTTGTGTCTTGTAGGGAAGTTTAATTAACGTATGATGTATTTGCTATTCGTTGTTTATGCAATGATGTACCCCCGCTGGCCCATAATGGATAACGCAAACTTGTATGACACAATGTACCAGGTGAAGAAGAGTACATTATGGAGTACAAAGTTTGCTTGAGTCCATTGTTGGCCAGAAGGAGGTACATTAGTGCTACTTTTTAGTTTTGGCAATAGTCAGTAAATTTGTAGATGTAGAAAATATCTCGGGCCACAATACTGGATAATTGGATAGATTATCAGTAATTATCTGGGGCATTATGTCACAAAATTAGCTTGTATTGATAAAGCTTCTAATATAATCAAGGATACATTATGCAATTACTGATACTTGTATAGGAAACAATGACATTACTGACATCTTTAAATGTACTGCCCTATTGTGGACAACTTGAACTTCATAATTTGATGACATATGTCTGAAATTACGTGTGTGCAGTTTCTTCATCAGGAATGATATCAACACTGGGTGAATTGAAAGACATAGCTGTGTGAACTGTTATGAGAGAGATTTTATTGTGCCATTGTAGAGTAAAGGTGTTGTATATTTTGTCTGTTTCGTCATATTTTGAGATGTTTTGACTGGCTCATGTGCTTTAAAATATTGCCAGTATAAGAATTTAAACATATACAAGTTCTGTACAACCGTGAATGAAAAATTTCCCAGTTCAAGGAAATTTACCTGTAAGTTGAAGTTTGGCTGGGATTCTACTGAGCACTGACAGTCAGGGAAGGGATTATGTGAGATAGCACAAACCTCCCAGAAGTAAGATTTGAATGCACATCGAGTAAATACATACAATATCCCTGAATATTTATGGATGTATTATAGTAGTGAACTTGGGCAGGCATGTTGTAATCCTCTCTGAATGTCATTGTTTGGTAAATTTCCAGTCCAACTTCAACTTACAGGAAAGTTCCCTTTTAACTTGGGTATTTCACCTCACAATATATCATTTAGGGATCATGAGAGATCCGAAAGATGCGTTCACTGAGAGATTTGTGTCATCACATGTGACTCCTGAATGACATCATTGTTGGGTCGAATTGGGTCACCAGAGAAGGTCATGTGATCTCTGCACTTGTCCTGAAGAAAATGGAGTATTTGTTCTGCTTTTATAATCGCACATCGCTATTCTTCTGTGAAATAAATAAGATCAAAATGACACAAAGTTCAACCTTTCTGTTGAAAACAGAAAAATTTATCCATTCTGAAATTTTTGTCTGAAAATTTTAAAACATTATCTTTCAGAATTAAGAAAAGAAATCGGGGCTCATTGAGCAAATTTCAACATTACAGAAACAAATTACCCGATATTTACCAATATTTGAAATTCAAAATGTCCACCATCCCTGGGTTATTTCTGTAGGCGAAGATTAAATTCCAGATTTTCACAAAGCTAAGCAGGCGAAAACTTTATTCCACAATCTTTAACCCTTTGCACCCTGACCCCCTGGTACTCTATGACATCATCGGACATTTCTGTCCGAGCCGGGTTCAAAGGGTTAAAGTGAGTGCTGCAAGTGGAAGGCCTAAAGAATAATGTAAAAGACTGAGAAACAGAATAATTGTTCCCTAGGCTCCCTGAAGGACATTTCTATGTACACCAAAGAGTCCTTATGCTAAGATGTCCTCACCAGACAGATGATATTTTATTGAGCTTGTAACTTGTGATAATTTGCATAACCTGTGCAATTTTGTGTCACTCTGTGATAATTGTTTTGAATTTCTTTATTACTTCTTCTTGAAAACTTGAATATAATCTTTGTATGCAATAGAAATCAGCATGGTAATTGTATAATGAACTTGGGAATGAGCTTTGTCATAGCTACAAATGTTCTACTCCGGAATAAAAAGGACGCGATGCGTTCTACAGACTCAGTACGCCCAATAGATCACGTGATGCCGGTACAAACAAACCCACATGTGTACAAACGCGTATGGAATTACACGTACGTCTATGCGCGTTTGCGCACATGGCTTTGTTTGTACCGTGGTCGATTCGAATTCCGGGTTTGGCCTATTAACGCTGTATGATTTATAACCATAAGTAATAGCCAATGAAATTGCTTCTACTGTCGCTGATGAAATAAAAATTATGGAAGTGGGTCACAGCCGCTGTTTGATAGCATTGTATCAAAATCATGTAGAAATGTAGAGTGCAACACAGTTGTAGATGATTATTTATCAAATGAATTCGCTTGAAAAGCCCGTCTTGTATTGTGAATGCAAATTGCAAATACCTTGCCTTTTAAATAAAGAAGTGTTTGGACTCTGTATTTGGATGGTTATTTTCTGTCAAAGGGATACTACAAAGGTCATTGACCCCCACATGAAACTTGGGCCGCGATATATGTATGTATGTATGTATGATGTATGTATCACCACCATATTCATCTACTCTGCTTGTTAACTCCCTTCTGCACACTGTTCAAATTTTGCAGCAAGTGATTTTGTCGGCTGTGAATATGCAGAGTTAGATCTATGGACCATTCATTGTCAAGGCTAAGGGTCATCCCGAGGTCATATTCACCACGGTAGCACGACAAGATAGCCCTCATACTATTGAAATTGGTAGCTTGCAATGACACGGATGTTTTATTGATTAAACTTCAAAACAATGTTTTTAAAAGAAAATTCTGTAAAGTGCCCTACACCTCTGTGATACTACATAATTACTGTAACTTTTAACTTTTAATTTTTCTTTCCCGTTTTTTTTTGCTCTGAATGTCAATTTGAAGTTCTTGTTCTACTCCCAAAAGCATATTGAAACACCTAATTGACAGAATCTATATCAGTTTAGTGAGTAGCGGTGCAGATGTCACATCTTGAATATGTTGTGTGTGTTTTGCTCAGTCAATTATTGTCATCCTTTTTATGTCTACAGTTATTTTTTGTTTTTTCCTATATTTGTTTGTCTGTTTATTCTGGAGTCCCTCTGTTGACAGTAGCTTTACATCCATACTTGTCCAATAATGTTGAAGTTCGGTGACTTACGTAGATTGCTTTATTTCTTCCAAACACAAGAAATCAATCAAGTTACAAACATATGTGTATCTAATTTAAAAATAGTTTATTAAACAAAAGCAACTGGATTTCCTATATAAATATAATTACATATCAGATAAATACTTCAGATATATATACATGATGTGTGAAATACTTAATACCTTTTGTTCCAGAGATGTGGTAAATATTGTTACAAGTCCATGCTTGGTTCTACTGTTTGTGGGATAAATATAATAGAGTTCCATTGCTGCTGATCCATATAATGTTCTAATGAACTAGTCTTTCCTTCAATGAGAATGTAGACCATTTTGTGAATAGTACTGCTGTAATGCTGAGACCATGTTGACACTCAATGATACTGTAGCTTAATTTGGGATGTATATCATAGCGAAATGGTGGTAGTACTGGCCAATAGGATATTTTCAGTGAAGTTTATACGAATATCTGTATTTCCGGACATCAGTGTTCGACATCACTGTCCTGTAAAATAAGAGACAGGCAAAATGGAAAATTCTTACAAATTTACGCTATATTGTGACACAGTCATACAAGTATAAAGTAATTTGTGCCTTGAAATTGAGACCTTTTGC